>NW_026706849.1:242500-842500 GCF_024137745.1 Phymastichus coffea
AGTGGTTTCTTGATTATCAAGACTCAACTGTAGAGCAATCCATTTCATTTTTTTGGTCCAACAATTGCAATCGCTCGTAAAAATCATCTTTACTAAACATATATTATCATTCTTTAATTCATATAAATTGAACAAGATATCGTTTGTTTAAAATTTTGAGAATTGATATTTTAAGATAGTTTTGCTTTTTTGTATTCATACACAATGCAAATATAGTCAAATGCGCACATAAAACCTATTAAGTAATTAACATTATAAGAAAAAAATTAATATCTTTTCGCGTATCTTCGAAGTACTTTTGTTATCTTTTACCTTCTGACTTCTTCTCGCGTGTACAAATAAATGTCACGCGTTAATATTGCCCGTTTTCAATACTGATGATAGCCTTTGATATTTTCAATTACACTTAATAATGTCTATGCGGAAAATGTGAGTTTTTCCTAATGTTCATTTAATAAATAGTAAAAGTAAATAGAAGTCTCAAATTTAAGCAGCTGATGTATTCATAATGAGGAATACTTAGTAGTAAATTATATATTTTGGTAGTATGAGTACAGACTAAAAATAATAAAAGTATGTTTCAAATTTTTGTTCTAATATCAAGTTTCGGGGATTTTAGACATGGACATGGGTATCACCACGGTGGATATGGACATCACGGTGGACATGGATACGGACATCATGGATATGGCAGTGGATATCACGGTGGATATTATCCCGGAGGTTATGGGCATCATCACCACCATAGTCCCTACTACGGAACTTATCCTATTCACGGTTATGGATTAGGCTATGGCTTTCCCCGCCCTGGTATTTATCTAGGCCTATAAGATGTAAAAATAGTATGTTCGTCAATTTTACATTTTTCATTTGACGAATCATTGAACGAGTGCCTAATTTAAATATTCATCAAATGCATCATAATTATGTAATTCGATGTCGTAACTTAATTTAGTCTACTTTACGTATAAACAATAAGATACAAGAATTCTTCTTCGAGTATAAAATAAATTACTCTTTAAGTTATAAGTGATTTTTTATTTCGAACTATAGCCCAAAGTCCTATTTGTGATAAGTGATAAATAATAAAATGTATTTTAATTATTTATTTAAATAATATTTAAATACATTTTTAACTTAATTACATTACATTTTTAAATAAATGTAAAAATACAAATGTATTTTAATAAATAATAAAAATAAGTGTTAAATAATAAAATGTGATGCAGTTTTAAAATATCTGATTCATTTCAATGATAATCGAACTTAATTAATTTTAATGACAAAAACTAAAATTGTTTACACTAGTGTAAGTCAGCGTAACAAAACGAGGATAAATTTATGCAAGTCTATAGTTAAGTTTACCTTAGTTAGTCATGTGTTCACGAAGAATATGCGCATCATATTTTTAAAAAAGAACCGTCAACGAACGTCAGTGTGAATGTGCTATCGCAGATATTGTTAATAATTATCATTCTTTTCTGATTTACCATACCAAGTGCAAATTTTTACTAGTCATAATATGAATCCAGCTATGACTCATGTCTGCATAAATATTTAAAAACCGCAAGATATGTAAATTAAGATCGTCATTCCAAAGTAGATAAATAACTTATGTAAAATGAGGAATTATATCTTTTAATGGAAAAATGAAAAGTCTAAGTCAATTAATCATGATTTGACCATCAAATTATAAACAGAAATAGTCAATTTTTCTAAATAATTCTGCATGTCAAATATTATATTAAAAGATTCTAGGTATTAGTATTTACAAGAAAAATGCATTGAAATATTAAAAAAATCTTCTAGAAGTATCATTTACAATCTCATTTAAAATGCTACCGGAAATCAATGTAGTCAGCAGCATGAAAAAAAATGTGATGTAGGTACAAATCATTAATATCCGTAGAAAACATTTGAGCTTTATAAAAGTTGCTATAATTTGAGTTTACCAGGTCATTTATCGCTTCTGTAGAGCGTCATTGAACGTTTAGCGTGCTCTCATTTGACGTCAGTGACCTGTATAAATGCCTCTGCAGGCTCGTTTTCTAACATGCATAAGTAAGACAGCAACCTGAAAAAGCACATCTACTCCAATCAGTTGATTGTACAAGTTCTTTTTACTACGATACTTAGTTTAACTGTATGATTTTTTTAAAATAGTGGTGTTTATCGCTGTAAAATGGTAAGCCTCAGTAATAAAAATTTTATTTATTAAAAATATTTTGAGGTAATATGAAATAATCTTCCATCGTCGATCGGTTTTTAGGCCATGTTCCGGAAAGTCAGTATTGCAATTCTCTTGATATCAAGTGTTGCAGCAAAGCCCTTTGACACTGAATACATCGACAAATCCGAAACGGTGACCGAGATATTAAGAGATGAAAAAACCAATGGTTCAATAAGTCTGATGGAAGAAATACCAAATTTGCATTTGCTTGTCGTCGATCAATCCAACGATACTAAAGTCAACTCTCCAATACAGAAGCGCAGCGCCGAGGAGCTCGATGATCTGGAAACTGCTGCTGGTACTAATGTCCTGCGACCGTTGTTTGTCTATCGCCAACAACTTGCCTATCGTGAGCGCGTTAAGAAAGGTGCAATTAGACGTCCAGGAATCAGACCGAGGTTTTAAGCACAGCTTTATGCATATTTCTAGTACACACGATATTTTCAAGTTCAAAGTATTTAGATAGCTTATTTATCAATAATGATATCATTACGAGTAATAATAGTTTGAATTTGCATATATTATATTTAATTTTTTCTCTATATACTTCATTGAGTCAAAGCAAAGTCATGCAAATTTTAACCTATCGCCTCTCATTAATTTTATTATAATACACAAAGATAATACGACGTGATGCGAAGCTTATGTTTCATTTGTTTCAAGATTTGAGAATATAAAGTACGAGAACACAAGAGAAATAGTACCAACAAATTTTACTTTAAATATTACAGAAATTATTTTTTTTCAAAATTTTCATACTTCTTGATAGCGCCATGTAAAAAGTTGAGCAAAAATCAAATGAGACTGATCGTTTTAAGATTATATATATATATATATATATATATATATATATATATATATATATATATATATATATATATATATATATCTATTAATATCGGTGTATTTCATTTAAAGTTGATTATTAAAGCTGATTTTTAGTTTAACGATAAAATGTTCTAGATCAGAAAATGTTATATACGAAATACTAAATTAAAAATAAGGTTTAATATATGGAGCCATACGACAACCTACGACTTTTTTATCCAGAAAATACGGTACGTTTTTGTGTGCTTCCTTGTTTAATATACGTGATCTGTTTGCTTTTGATTTTAGATCATTTATAGTATGTACGTCAATGCTTTTTCACATAGGCGTAAGAAAATTTACGAAAAATTGCAAAAAAAGAGAATAGCTTATACCAAAGTATCTGTAATCGACAAAATAACTCATCTACGTACGATATAATGATTAACAATAACTAAGACATTTGGTATAACCGTATGAATCATGCAGAATGAATGTTAGAATTAAAAACTATGTGATACAAATAAATTAATTTTATAAATAAACTTCTCTAATAATTATACGAACCATTTTACAAAAATGTTCTCAACTTTTTTAAATATAAAATCATTTCAATAAAAAAAATTATCAAATAGTTAATGAAATAACTAAATCAACATACATAGACTATAAGCATGCACATGAAAGTATATTTCAACATTAGTAATTATTCGAAATAAATTAGACGGCAGACAAACTAAAAATGTATCTTTGCTTTTCTGATTTTCCCAATATCACAAAAATATAACTAACTAAAATAAAATTTTTTTTTATTGAATTAAATTGGGAATTATATAACGTTCTATTATGCTATACATCACGAGCGCAAAGGTCAAGCCAACCACATGCATTATGATGGTCCGAAAAAGCCACTGTCCCTCCCTCCTGGCCTCGTAACCGATTAAATAATTACCATCGCGAACATTTCTAACCTGAAACCTGGACCCTTCCTCTCTTGCTTACGGCCAACCATCTCTGAGGAAGCAAGGTGACAAGGTAGTGTCGCCACTTCATATGGCAACTGCACAAGCCAGCTGAGAGAAGCCGACATGAAAGACAGGCAGAGATTGATTGATTGATTGATCGATTGATTGATTGATTGAGGGAGAGAGAGAGAGAGAGAGAGAGAGAGAGAGAGAGAGAGAGAGAGAGAGAGAGACAGAAATCGCTCACATCAATTCGCGTAAAAATAAAAACTATTGGCAATATATTGCGCATATATTGGCTAAAAGTATTGCTGAGATATTGACGATACATTGACTATTGCTATTGGAATACGAATGCTAATAGATGCCTTGGGTGTTTTTTTAAATATGTTGCCAATAGTTGTAAAATAAACCTGGTTTTTAGGAACTATTGCCAACGTATTGTCAACATGCATTTTTCTTATACATCGCTAATGCCCACAATTGCCACTGGAAAATTTTTTTCAGGATCTTTAAAAATTATCCCATTTAACATAACAGGGTATCCGATTGAAAAATCTCTTTCAGGGTATCTAAAAATTATTTCACTATTTTCAGTGGTTCAGTCCGAGTTCCTAGTTCCGTAGGTAATTTTATCAAAGCGTACCGTCCACTAGATCAGTGCCGTACTCTGTTATGCTGGAGGATCTGTTCGTTCATCTTATTATTGATTAATTAAAGTAATTGTCATAGCAATAAAATGTAATCGAAAATGTTAGGCAGTGCGGCTATGATCGTTCTGTACGCTAATGAGACAAAATAAATGTAATAGTACATTACGATACAAGTGCGGGAAAGTAGATTCTTGTCTCGTGTGGCGTTTACGCCCGAGTGAAGCGAGCTACTTCTTTAGAATCGCCTTTTCGAAACGTAATTTGGCATGAGTTTCAAAATCTTTCAGATCTATAGATATGTGACTTAATATCTTGAATGCATGTAATAAAACGTGTTTAATAAAATATCCCCTGTCAGAACTTGATTTTTCAAAGTCATTGCAAATGCCGATTCAACGTAGCAGATAAATAGCTCCCAAGCTCTGCTTACTATAAATAACAATTATCGCAGGTTGACTGCGACAATTTATAAATTTTTTCAAGACCATCATTGCTGAAACGATTGCTGAAGAAAGTGGGTTGGATTAATCGTACTTATTGTTCTATACCAGTAAAATCTATATTCTAGCTCAATTTGAATAGGATCGAAATGATCCAAATCATAAAAGGTCGATTGTCTAAATGATAAAATTTGTAATAATGGAAAGAAGGGAAATAGTAAGAGCTGAAAATTCACTTAATTTTAATTATATTCAGCAACGTTTCGTGAGCACATTTGCTGATCTCTTCATGCTTTATTAACAGAAAAACAATAAATTATTAACAATAAAGTTACAAATGTCATTTTAATGGCATATAATTATATGTATATGTGTATACCTGATTTCTCTCGTAGTCAAATTATTATAGGCTAAAACGAATAGTTCGTAGCCAGGCACGTTACAATACAGTAAGAAATCAAGTATTTCAACACACATATATATATATATTCTTCATCTATCATCCCTTCCTTATCGATCTTAATAAAGGCTTATAAATATGACTAAAATATCGTATATCCTCTTTTCTATTTAAAGTGTTTTTATGTAAACCGATGTGCAACATTTCGGATATTCTGCGTTTCTTATAATTCTTTTCATAATCCGATCGTCTAAATTTATAGCCTAATCTAGATTTTGGTAAATTGGACATTTTCGAATGAATCGGCTTTGCTTACTTATAATAGCACTTAAAACTTTTCGTAAGTCAATAATTCAATATTTTAGCCTTAATTCATTATTAATGGCTTCATTATTGTTATCATAAAAAATATTATGATAATGCATAATAATCATTTGCAATAGATATTAATTTTGCTAAATGAACAATTATTACTGCGGCTAATAATTCGACGCGCAGTATAGTAACGTTCTTTAAGGATGCTATTCGGTTCTCTGACTTTATGAATTATATACGAAATTTTCCATTGGATAAACGAAATTTCAATAAGATACAGCTGCAAAAGTTTTCAAACTTGTATCAAAAAAAACGTGTCTATTAGTTTCGTTCCTGTAATAATCAATTAATTAATAAAAGCGAGGAATTTTAAATAAACTTATATATTTTGTAACTCTTAGCTGCAATAATCAATTTTTATGGCCATCAAACATGAAAGCTTCACACGTTTTAAAACATTGTTCTTTAATGTACCGAGACAATGTGAAATATTAAAAGTCTACGAAGAAACTAATATTTTAAACAATAAAAATAAAGCGAGTTTATTTGTGACAATTATCGACTTATATTTCAAATGTAATAAAAAAACTTGCTTGTTATTTATTTATATGAATAATTTATTATGTAAAGTTAGATACTATAAGTGCCAACTTAAATTGCTGTTGGTTAACTAAGCATTTTTACAGAATACAAATAATATTAGATGATTTTAATTACTTGATATTCTATTGCACTAACAGATCTACATTCGTTCCATTGTTATACTGAGATTGAAATATTATGAGAAGTAGTTGAAAGAAGACTCGATGTTGAATTATGTTTATGGTGTAGATTTATTATAATAAAATATTATAGGTAAGAAATAACTTGTTGAAATAGTTTTAAAAAACATGTTACAGCACGTTTGAAGAACAAGTTTCAAAAGATATGTATGAATATAAATAGAAGTGTTAATTAATAAATGAAATTTTTACATTACAACCTATTAATGTCATTTAAAAAATAAATATTCTGACAATAAGATATGGCCAGTGTGACATAGAATTATCCAGGAAAAACTGGATAAACGCGGAAGCGTTTCGGTACTGATTGGCTTCTTCTCACGGCCTTTCTTCGTTTCAATCTATCAGGCCTAGCAGCAGCTCTTTTGAGATCATAATATCCTTGAATGCCAAAAGGCTTTCTTTCGTAGGGCTTTGAGAAAGTTTGTCTGTAGCCAGTCCAACCACCATAAGTGTCACGAGCAACTCGAGCCAACACAACGTTCGGGTCGAGCAGAACTTTGTCCTTGGATAAGAAATCGACTGGTAACTGTCTTGGCTTGTGCTTTTCGTCTTCTGACAGGTCTGTCGTAATTGGCGCAGAACTGGTTGCTATCATCGACATTGGAATTAGCGTTGTTATCATAGCAGAAGGCGCAGTCTCCGATTCCAAGGTCGGTCTTGCGTTCTCAGCCAACCTTGAGGACGACACGACGACGCAGCAGGTCAGAAGCACTTTCGCCAACCATTTCATCGTGACTCTGCTGCGCTCGCGATATGAATCTCTCCGTTCGTCACAGGGCCACTCCGCAGCTGTAACCGCAGCTTGATTATATATTTGTTTTTTCACTTTGCAGAGGACAATAAATATGAGCGAGTGAAAAATTGCTGCTGCATTTATGAGGTACTTTGAATGCGCTGTGCGATATGTCGCGACGAACTAACTGAAAATTGAAAAGTCGACAACTGCAGCCGCGTTGCTCAAAGGCCAAATGATTTATATAGTTTTTGTCGGTCCACTACGCACCGAATGCGAAGAGCTCATAATCAGTGGCTAATTGAGCGTTAAACATTTAACAACCAACGGATTCCTCGAAGATCTTGAGTCTGTTACCGTTCCGTCACGCTTTTTTCTGCAGTTCTCTCGACCGCTTTCAATTTTTATTTCACGTTTAGCATAAAAATAATCGATATAGTTGAGTTGCGTTTCCCTATATAAATACTAGATATTTTAATTATCTTTTAATATCTCAAAGACAATTATTTTTATGACAAATCTACGTTGTTTTCTATAAAATTGCAATAAAAATGTATATGTAGTGTAGATTTGATATAGAATAAAGAAGAAAAGACTATAAGTTGTTCATTTTCAATGAACATAAATGTGTAAAGCCAATGCATTTCCTAATATCAATACGACGATAAATATAACAATAAATCTTTGTACAGAAGGCATTTGCGAAAAAGAATTAAAATTTTCATTTCAATTCTTGCATAGCTGAAGTAGCCTTGAAAAAAGGTGATAGCGTATTTATAAAAATGCGGTTTATACTAAAAGGGCGATATCTAAACAGCGAGATAAGCCGCTTTCAAACAAAAATATTTCTGTGTGTATATGTGTGTGTGCGTGTGTATATATATTAAAAGATCAAATGGAAGAACTCTTAGTGCAAACAGAATCTTAGTGATGAGAAAACCTATCGGTTTTAAATGACTGTTTTTTATTATAAAAAATACTTTTTCTCCAGAGAGATGCATGTAATCGAGGACCAATTTCTCAAAATGAAAAGTAACTCATAATCTTCTAAAGTACGTAAAAGGATCGACCATGGGCGTATTCCAGACAACTCACGCGTATTTCTTTTAGCGACAATGTGCTAACGTGTTGCGCGCCCAATATAAAAACTCGTGGCTCACCGTTATCACCGACCAGAGCTGTGGATCTTTGTCTGCCAGCGCACCGCAAACTATTCCACAGGTTCGCACCTTGACTGTTTGGAAAAAAAACCCTTCGTGTTCCAAAAAAAAAAAAACAAAAAATGAAAAACTTCAGGCAAGTGAGTATAAACACAGGAAAGTGTGCCATCGCGGCTTGACAAATGAGCGTATAAGTATCCAACGTAATCCTGAGCCAAGGATTATTTGCACATTCTTAAAAGATCGAATCAATACACCGTGCTTAAAAATTGTTTGACTTTCTCGGACTAAAATTGCTTTGTTTATAAATTACATTCACTCAAATCTTTGACATTGAATTTATCTCAGGTAAATGTGTATTAGATTAAGAATTTTAGAAATTTCTTTATGTTTGCAGATTAAAATTACATTCCTTCTACTAATATTAGTACTCGTGATCTTAGTTCGTAGCCAAGAGGCAGTACAAAACAATAAAAAAAATATCAGCCTACATGATCCCAATGTTGATGAGACGGTAAAGTCAGCCTTAGAAAATGGTTCAGTCAGTGAAGTAGTCGTGAGGAAAGATTTACTGCTGTTCCCAGTGAACGCGCCGAATTTGGTAAATTGATTTGCATCGTATTTGGATATCATGCTCAATAATGATGTAATAACATTGATTGCAGGTGATTGCGCATACTCAAGAAATTCACGCAGTACCGCAGTCTAATGGCACGAACACAACGGACAGGAAACCAACGGCCGCTGAGGTAGCGGAAGTTAATGAATACAGTTTATCGCAATTGGTTTCAACGAACGATACGAATTACGATAATGAAACGGTAAGGAAATTGTTGCGTAATTTCGCTGGTGATTTTCTTTCGTGTTCGATTATTTACGTTCAAACCGGCGCATCACTGACAGTGTTGAACGTTGCAGAAAGGCGCCAGCTCAGGAGCCACAGCCTCCACGCTTTTACGTGGCCCGGAAAATGTTTCAGTACTGGAACCTGGAAAGCTCTTGGAAATCGTTTCGGGCTTCAATTTGTCGCATGGATTGGCTACCGAAACGGTTCCTCTTCCGAACGAAGTGCAAAACATCAGCCTTCCTAAGCAATCGATCGCGGGACTCTTATCGAAATCGCTGCAGCAATCAGACTCGTTAACGACTGTTACCATACCGGCCTACGACTTTAATACTCCGCAATCCGATGTAGCCATCACTGACATTACCTCAGACTCACATCCGTATGCAGATGGCATTAGCAAGCGATCTGCCGATTTGAAAGAAAGTAACAGCAGCAGCGATGGGATCACCGTGATACCACCTTATCCTTACATCGTCAAAAAGAGACAGATCGATTCCGATGAAAACGACAGTGATGACGATTCTATTAGCGAAAATAATACCACGGAAGAAATCGTCGATGTAATTAATAAAGGAAACAGCACCGAACCAAGATCAATTGATTCGGAAATGTATGATAACGATAATAATGGCACTATTACGGAGGAAACTGCAGAAAATGGCAAAAGATCTGTTAAAGAAGATGATAGCTTGATAGACAATAGCAGTTTTAGTACTGTAGAGTATGATAGCACAAGTATATCCAGTACGATGCTTGACAGTGGTGTAAAAGACAATTATAAGGTATTTTAATTATCATTTTCTTGTCAAAATAAATATACTACCATATATATCATAACTAAAGCTCCTTTAATCTTCTTTTGCTTACTATTGAGTTAAATTTAATCGAATCTTGTAATCGTTAAATTCAGATTCACAAATACCTTCCACCCCTTTGTAGGATTGATTCCAGATGTACAGAACTGTCACCTGCCTTCTAGGTCGAAACAATCAATAACTCTACTGCGGGCAGCCGATCATTTGTCATAAATAATGGAGCTTTGTATCGGATGCACACCGTTGAAGAGAAATTAAAAGACGATTCGCCCGAGGACATGGAAGTTGCAGAGGACATTGTGTTTAGGCCATTGTTTAGATATCGACAAGAAACTCGACTCCGACAGCAATCTTCGAGAAGATCTGGTTATCGTCAATCTGCTTATAAAGCTTCTGATACTCAATACGATGATGATTAATAAGCATGATCATATCTCAACGGCATCTCAAAAAGCCAAAAATGAGAATTAATAATTGGTAATTTTTGTTCTGACTACTAAATTGTGCTTATCTTTAGTAACTTGTAAATAAAGATTTATTAACGACTTGCGTTCAACATTTCATATATAATCTATTTTAAAATTTATGAATGAAATAAACTTTAATCTACAATAATTTTCAATGATTTACCTAGTTTCAATACGTTCAAGTATAGAGAAAAAATTTTTAGACCTTTTTTGGTTTTCAATTTTTCTTAGGATGTAGTTAGAAAAGAAATATATATTATAATTGAAATAGAACATGATAATCTTTAAAGTTTTTACCAATAAGTGAATAGATCACGATTCATCGCTATAACATTACTCATATAAACAAAAACAGCGCATATGTATTTATATTGAAATAAAACTTGTGTTGTTTTATTAAAAAATAGTTTTTTATTCGTTAATTCAAGCAAATCATGTTAACATTACAAATATGTTTTCAATGATTTATAAAAAAAAGAACTTAGTTGATTTGTACGTATACAAAAAGCAAATTAGTGTTATACAAATATTCTTGAAGCTGAAAGTTTCGGTGAAATTTTTTATTTTACCACCAATAGCTACCACGATTTCCATGCCATCCGGATCCGTATCCGTAGTTATTTCCCCAACCATTGCCATATCCTTGATTACCCCATCCTGAGCCCCATCCTGAACCCCATCCATTCCAACCACTTCCATAGTGATGGCCACGATTGCCCCATCCATGCCCGTGATGACCTCGTCCATCCCAGTTACCACCGTAATATGAAGGTCCGAACCAACCTTTAATTCCGTAACCACTAAAAATAGCAAGTAATTATATGGAAGATAATAATATTTGTTAGTAGATTTTGAAACCAAAATTTCTCTCACCTCCAGGAAGAAGCTGCAGTATCTAAATCATCGGTAGATTTTTGAATGTTTACATTAGAATTTTGCGTTGATTCCACGTCAACTGGTATTGCGTGGATAATGCTTCCGCAAAGATAGATAACAGCGAGTAGTGTCTGTCAAAATTGTATATTTTGATATTATCAATTATCAACGTACAAAGACAACAAAAGTGCAAATGCCACGCATATCAATTGTACGAATAATAAAGACTTTACCAAATACAGCCAGTTAAGTAGATGCCTACATAATATTTTTATATTTTACATAAAAAAAGTAGAACGTTAAATTACTATCCCAACTACTTGGTTACGCTATAATCTAAAGGTGTCATATAGTCTGTACTACAGATAAGAGTTACGGACGAGTTAGCCTTTTTGGATGATTTCTTAGTTCACTTAAGACAACTGATAATATAAATTCTACACTTAGTCGAAAATAGTTTAAATTTAATTTTTAGCGTACAATAAATTATTAAGTGTGTTTACAGTGATACTTCGCATAGATATATAACAAACAATAGGAAATAAGAAAACATCCACTTCGCCGAATATAATAAAGTTTTCAAAACAGAAATGTACTTGTCAAATAATGTAAAAATATAATTGTTAGTTAATGCCTTTAACTAACCATTCAAATGATACGTAATTAAATTTGGAAAATTTGTTACTTACCAAATGTCGCAACATGTTGAGAGTTTGTGTCGCATTTCATACGGAGATGGTCCTTATATACGCGACTAACTGGAGTGCATTTGGTCTCCCTCTCCACTTGTCTGCATTCATCCAGACAAGGAAAAATTTGCAATAGAGATCTTTGGGTTGATGCCCTGTCACAAAAGGCTCCTCAGAATGAAAGGATGCAAGGACACGCACTTTTTATGCGTTTTGCATGTAATGCGGGCAACGATGAAGCTCATGAAATCTTAGTCCGGAGCACGAATGGCGCACCATTAACATTAAATCATTTGTAAATAAGCTTATTATAGTTTCGCAGATAATTTGTCCAATGACAATTCTTTGCAATTATTTTCAAACACGGCTAACGAACTATGCAATTTCTTAAAATTACCATCTGTGATCAGCAAATCGACTAGTACGACTTTTATCATTTTTGTATATGCAGGAACGATCAAACATTACTCTGAAGAATATGTACCGTTACATTATTAAAATACTTTATTGTTTAAAAATGTCATAAATAAATGATATTTTTTAATACAATAATAAAACCACTTAAGAAAACGCGGCTCTTTACCGCGAGCATATATTCTTGTCTCATATATGTGAATCACTTTAGTCGAGGAAACATTTTAAGGATGTTAGGTTGCGGTGGTTTTTTTTAGTATTAGCATATCTGATTCCAAATGTATTTTCAAAAAATTATTTATAATCTCTTGAGACACCCTTCAAACTGCTATATTATGAATTGGTAAAAATAATTTAACTTGTATTTCGTTGTTTCAAATGCATTTTATTGAAACGATTGACAAATCATTATTAAACATTGTGCGTTGTTAGATTATTGTCTTCTATCTGAATTGAGTAATATGGTTTATTCAATGAATCATTGCATAAGATTCTGAGAAACGCCAACACATCGCAATAGACAACTTTGGTGATTCGTATGCAAATATCTCGTCAAATTTATATTAACCTACTGCTGCCAATCCACGTTATCTTTTATACAATATTTAATTTTAGTGCATATGAAAACTTTTAGCAAAATATCCAATGATTCTCCTAACTTCGTGGAAATATCTTTTGCTAAAAGCAGAGTTTGTCAAATACTAATTGACATAGTCTATAATTCTTACAAGTAAAATTCTATCTGAGCAGTGATTTTGCTTTATGATTTTACGTGTGCATATGATAATCATTTACTGCTCAGTCATAAACGTGATCTAAATCTGTTTTGCAGGTAACGCATGTACTTATTACTCGGTGCTAGAATGAAAATTGCAGCAACAAGCACTGGGGTCTGAAATGAAATTATCCTAGATTCACTACTCAGTTTTCACACAAAGATAACATCAGTATATTCAAGTTTATGTTAGATAGGATGACTCATTTCAATAAAGAATTTATGAAAATCAGTACGGAAGAATGCCTGATAATTAAATTAGAACGTAAAAGTGCATATTGTGGGCAATGAATCACATATTCACAAGAAATTGTTCACAGTGATTCGGCATTTAGTACTGAGGGTTACAAACTGAGTGAATCAAAGTATCGAAATATTTTCAAGACGCTGTATTGCATCATCGAACAAAAGCACTAAGTTACAGCATAAGCTGTAACAGAGTGTTTTTAAGTGAGAAACTACTCATCACTAATGTGTCACACTGTACCAATATAGTAACGTATTACTCTACGTCGATGAGTCCCTTGTTAACACATAAGCCCTCACTAATTTGATACGCTTCTTTTTGAAAAGTATGTTTTGTTCATGGTGTTTATATTTTTGTGCCAACTAGACTTCGAGTAAAACTGTGAAAATATGCCACCACGCAACGAATCTGAACAAATATACATATGGTGTTGTTTATTGCCGCAAATTTTTTACCGGAGCTACTATAAATGAATTTGTTGATGTGTTCTAATAGAAGTGACGTAGAATTTTGTAAGCTCTGAATGAATGTCAAGTTTGAAGCGAGTTGGCATTCGCAAGACATTCTAGAGAGAGAGAGAGAGAGAGAGAGAAGTGGCATATTAGCTTGGCATTTATCGAAAGCTCATGCACGCAAACGGATTGAACGCAGCCTGTGGAGAGGAAACCAAGAATGCATTCCGGTTTGGAAGGCGTCCCCGAGACGATGCTCTTTCCCTCTACCACCGTAGGCAGAACAGAAATCGCAATAGCGAAATCGTGCGGTTCGTTTTATTTTTGTTCCTTTTAGCTGTCGGCCGTCAATCAGCTTCCCGCGGCACGCGACACCGCGTACTCACTCCACACGCACGTATGCGATAATAAATGCAGAAGTATCGGCTGGTACGGCCGCGGCCGCGTGCAGGGCCCAAGAGAAAGAACTGCCTGCTGCTGCAAAGCAGATGACGACGATTGCCGCGCTGAGAACTCTATATAAGTATTGTAGGCTTGTCGGTGAACCTTCAGACACTCGTTGCTTGCTGATAACTCAGCACCGGATGTGTACCTTTAGTGGCTGTATGTACCTTGTATACTCTCTGCTGTGTGTTTTCTGCCGGAAATCTATTCTATAGGCAACACTATTCACAGTCACTTAGCTCGCAGTGATTTTTCGCTATTTCGTTTTTAATTTGGCCTAACCGTATGTAGAAACGATGGGACCAATTACTTTGATCCAGTTTTATAGAGTAAGTACAGTACATTTCTATTTTGATTGTAGCCTCAAATGATCATATTTATATTACAAGTTCCATTCGAGTGATTGATTATGGATTGCTCATATTTTATCAATCAATATTCTCATAACGATTTTTTGCTCAACGTTTAATCATCATGAACAAAATTTTTAATTTTAATTGCAGGTATTATTTTTACTAACACCATTCGCTAGCAGAATATCTGGAGCTCTGAGTGAAACAGATAGTGCCTTATTGTCCAAAAATTATGTCTCCCCAATTAATGAAGTGCGTGACAGCCCTTTAGAACGGGTAAAAGTCAAACAAGAAAGTGGTTTTGACGGACGAGTGCGCTCAATACGTTTTAGCTTCAAACCCGAACAAGATTACAAACCAAACAAAGGAGCTACCAGAGATGGGCTTTATTCCTCTTTTAATGATTTCAATTTTTATCCAATCCGAGGCAACTACAATCAGGTATTTACAACTTTCAATATACGTTTGTAAAAATATAAAATCAGAGAATTTGAATTCGGGGGAATGGTAGATAATCTATAGAACATGTTGCGTTATTACAACTCATTTTTAAATTGTGCATGATTACCTTCCATTAAACAAATTAGTTTTTATTATCCCGAGGAGAGTCAAGAAAACTGATTCAAGCGTTTTTATGAATAGTAACTAGGGATTTACTTATATTTAGATATGATAGATGTTTATAATAAAAACCATTATACGATTCATTGTATATGATAATATTTATAATATATAACCATTTTTGCGAATACATTAAATTTGCCTAATATACTTAAAAGTACTTTTTTATACGATTATCTTTTGCGAAGTAGACTGTTATATGAGTTCAATTGAATTTCTAATTACAATTTCAACGCATTATAGAATATTGGACTGCCGACGAGACAAACGGTTTCAATTGAAGAAGCATCACGACAACTACCCCATTCCAAATCAAGGTCATCAGCAACTATAGAGTCATCAAGATCAAAAAGAGAAATTGAAAAACATTTACCAAATAATGAAATGGATGATCTTGAAACTGCAGAAGCCAAAGTTTTTCGCCCGCTTTTTGTATATCGGCAACAAATTTCACGACGCCTTAAATTGCAAAATGACAGACAATCAAATAATAATCGCCGCCAAATTCTATCGCGAACAAAGCCTCGCTTTGATCGTTATTACTATCCATATCAATATTATCCTACTAACCCATACTTTTTTTAATGTACAAAATAATGTGCTCTGAGTTTCATATTATTTACGTCATCAAACAATTGACACATCAATATTCAATTATAATTTATTTCAGCATTAAATTATAAATATGTTAATTAATTAATTCCTTTTCTTGTTGAAATAACATTTAAATTATTACGCTAGCAAAGTAATATTATATTCTTACTACATAAGAACTGATGTGAAGAATTTACAAATTAGTTTTATATCCTAAAAGTAATATGTTATTATTATCTATAAAGTCAGTATTCAGATGTTTATGCCATGATTTATCAATTATAAAATTATTTTTTATAGTTTTGAGCTATTTGTATTTATTTTATTTCCATTTGCTAAGAACGAGAATTGATATTACGAAAGACCATATTTTGCAATTCATTAAAGTTCCTTTTAATCAAATCCCTTGTAATTCTAATACTCCCTATAATGCATGTACTCATTATTTTCATTAATTATTTTTTACTTTTATGCAATAAAGTAATGAAAAGAGAAATCTATAAACTATAATTTCTTATTATTCGTTTGTACCATTTGTTAAATTTTTCAAAAAAAATTAGGAAAAAATCTTAATGACTATTGAAAACAATTTAAAAAACAAAAGCAGTTAAGGCAATTTTACGTATACCGTGAAATAGTAAATAAACGATCGTAATGTAGTATTAAAATTGATATAAAGATACATTCAATTAGTTTGAAAATAAATTGTTCATTTTCGCAAAGAAAATAATATTTTTAAATTACAAAGATGCTTTTGTTACAATGAAAAATTTACGAACTGTTAAGTCTGTTAAACCAAATCATGTTCAACTTTTGGCACAAGAAGTGGATCTCCATGAACAAACTAACAGGTTAGATTGGTTATTGATTAATCTAATATTTTGTTGAACTATAAATTGAGAAGTTTTGATAACAAAATGAATTTGAATTAATATGAGTTAAAAGCTATGTAAGTAGATAATATCGAATTGTAGTTTTTAAACAATTTCGTTCAAGCGTTCATTTTTTCTTACAGAGAACGCGAGAACATTTTTCTGTCCTCTGTCATCATTATGAATGTGTCAGAAGCTATATTAACAGCTCTATTGTCTCCAATTCTCATGTGGCAATGGTTATCAGAGCACAATTATTTTTTAAAACTTTCAAAAATAATTCTTGAGGTACTGACAATGACTTTTTTCGTTTTATAGCTTGAAGTCTTGAACATTTGTTCAACCACATTTTGAATGCGTGTGAATATTTATTATAGGTTGCTTTAGAACTGTTGCTGTTAATTGTATTTGCTGGAGTTTCAATAATGACCGCTGGACTCCTGATATACGAAGAAGCGTATAATGACACACATTCCACGAAAATGATAATGAAATCTCTTATCAATGACGAAAACGTGGAGAAACCCTGGTTGAAGCAAAATAACTATCAAAGAAATGTAATATCCACATCTCAATAGTATTTATGTTCTACATGTTATCATTAGTAAATATGATAATTTGTTCTATTAATGTAATGGTCCGACTATTTTTTTTTAAATATTAATGGTTTTATATCGCGAATGTGTTAAGTTATGTTTCTAAAAATGCAGCCGTTGATCTATTCTTTTAAATAGTAATTATAAAGTCATTACGCTTTTCAATATTTGCAACCGTTAGTATAAATACACTTTTTTTAAACAAATTTCTTACATATTACTTTAAATATTCTTATTAAAAAAGATCTGTCATTATATGATTGCTATAATTTTTTAAAACGGATCCCCCAAAAATTTATTATAAGTACCTGATGTATCTCTGCCAACTTAGTACTTGAAGTATGAATAACAATAGTCATAATTGATCGAAATGCTGCGAAAAGTAACTTCTTTTATTTGGCTTGAAATCAAATTTAATATGCAAATGGCAAAAACTAGGAATGAGTCTTTAAAGGTACAATAAATGTAATTTTATACATCAATTAATTATACATATTTTTAAACTTGAATAACGGAATATAACTAATTTATATGATTATCTGAGTCCACGCGTATAAAATGAATCTAAATTCAACTAAGCAATGAATGAATTTCTTGATTTTTGCAGTATCCAATTCATTAAATTAAATTGAACTCGATTCTGTTTGCTACAATTTCATATTTCGAGACTAATAAATTCAATACTAGCTAAATTCAACTTATTTTTATTGTATAGTTGATATATACGTTTAGTAGCTATTACTCTTATGTACATATAAGTGAGTGTCATGGTTTTCCGAGAAAGAATTATTCATGGAATTTTCTATTCGAGGGATCGAATGGCAACGTAAGATACATATAAATTGAGAAATTAAGATGAAATCTTTTAATATTGTGCACCATCATTTATAAAATTAGTTTATGTGTAGAATGCTTAATTCATGATTAATTTTACTTATTACATTTGTTTAAATGTAATAAAGTACTTCAATTCTCTAGAATCCATAATAATAACTAAGATTTGAATCACATACCATAACCAATTGTACGAAATTCCAGTCTTACTCATCCTTATGAATTATTTGTTCTAATGGTATCTGCGAGGATATTTATTGTGTGAAATATAATAGCTTGAAAATAGCACAGTATCATTTACGTAGAATATTTTTTAATAAAATATTATAACTAAATAGAGTTCAAAGTATTAATTTGGATAACTATTCTGAAATTTCGGTGAAAGTTGCAAAGGAATGCTGCATTTTATCACTTATTTTAAACTCAAATATCAATTTGAACTAATACAATTATTGCACAAAATGCCCCGCCCCGAGGCTGGAAACAGTGAGGTAGTTTCTCCCACAGGACTCTTAATTGACGAGTATATATAAGGTCGGCTAGAAGATTTTCTAGATTGTATCTGTTCAGTCGTTCATCGTTAACTATCGTTCAGTAAAGAGCTGTCAAAATGAAGTGTTTTACCGCATACAGTTTGTTGGTCAGTATTTGAAAAATATTTTGTCACTTGTAATTTATTTTGTTTGACATGTAAACATGACATAATAAAAATATAAGCTTAACAAAACTTGTAAAATTCTAGGCTTTGTGCATTGTGGCGACAAGTCATGGATTTTTCTTGAAGGAGCAGAGAACTTTCGCCAATAGTGCGTTGAGTACTTTAAGCAACTCAAATGAAGACTCAGAAGAAGAAGCCATAATAAAAGACGATAATGAGAACAACCAATCAACAATTGAAAGCGTCGAAGAAAAAAAAGAACCTGTAAGTGAAAACAAAAAAAAGAGAACCCAAAACGAATCGAACTTCATTAAGGACATGGAAGAAGCAAAAATCAACGCTGTCAAAAGCGCAATCGCCTTTAAATCCTCAAAATTGGCAGCTCTCAAAAATGCCAAGCAAACCTCCGACAGAAATGTTTTTGACTCTAAGTTTGCCGATTTCTATTCCGCTATTTCCAGTAATGTTCAGAAGCTACATCAATACAAATTGAATTTGAAAGGTATCTATTACCTGGGTGCTGTTCAGCAATAAAGTGACAAGTTCTTTGAAGTAAAATTAGCAATAATGAATATTTTGAATGTTTGTTTCAGACAAAGCAACATCGTTAGTGAACAGCGTTAAAAGCAACCTATATTCCAAATTTAATGAGGAAAAAGCATTATTTTCGAAATTGAAAAAGCGCGAAAGCCCTAACCATCTAGTGTTTTTGCAACCAATTGCGGAAGACAAAAAGCCCACCACTGTATACACGTACGTCAAACATGAACCCGTTATTGTTGGTACAGTGTACGTTCCGGAATATCCCGTTCATCAAACCTATGAGACAATTCCGCCTACTTATGAAACTTCAACTAACACGTACGATACAACGATAATTCCATCATAAATTATTTTGATAAGTATAAATCAATTATTGACTCTCGAGGTTTTCATCTATATTTTTAAGTAGTATACGTTTGTACTATAGAAAATTTGTAAGAGAGAAACGTACAATATTATGTACTACAAGGAAAAATAAATATTTTTTATAATCCAGGTTTATTAATTTATTTATTAAATGAAGACTATTTACGATTTTCTTTTCCTTTTCCAATCAGTTCTGGTAAAATATGAAAATGAATCTGCGCCTAGTTATTTTATATGTTGAATGTAAAATCAATTTTGAACATATTTTTTTAGTTTGCATCATTTAGATGTATATGGTCACTTTTTACGGATAGTTTTAATTTAGCATATTTTTTTTTTCATTTTCATTCACAAATTTATTTCGTTATTATTATATAGTGCGTAAATAGCATAATTTTTTTATTTTCACAACTATGTCATGAGTAACCAGTATAGACAACACACACACTATGATCATATGTCGTGAAGATGTGAAGGTCAAAGTGATTACCAAGTCGAGACTTTGAAATTTGTTGATATTAGTCCATGACGAAATGTTTTCAGATAAGACAATGCTTTGACCATTAGTACATCGATACTTCTATATAATATTAATAGCAAAACTCAATGTTTGGAACTATTTAAATAAATGCAACATGATATATCCTAGAACAAATTTATTTAAAAACGGGTTTCAATTTACATTTAAAGATTCCAACGATTTTGGCAACAAACTTAAAGCACTGCAGAAATTCGTTTTTCTTCTGGAATAATGTCAAATGAATTTATTCTTTGACAAACTGTAGTTGTAATGTAGAAAAACGGAGTTGAGACTTTTTCTTTTGTAACTAGCACCAATCGTGAAGTGAGATGAATAAACGCATGATTCATTGTTGCGATCCACTGTGTTGCAGTGAATTTCATTTCATAAATGGATTTTTACAAGTATCTTCTAATAAGATGATACAGTGATGCTGATAACCTCTTGACGCCACGGATGCTTACTGTTGCGTATATATAAAAGACACTGTACTCTTGCGTCTCAGTAGACGAATCTCAAAGTTTTTGTGAAAAACATGGCAAGCAAATTGGTGAGTCTTTCAAGTGTAAGGTATTATTTTTAAATTGCAGGCATAGTTAAGTTTATAACAATATTTAAACTAAAATATCTCATGCTTTAATTAAAAATCATAAGGTATACATATATAGAGAGAGCTAAATTTATATAGATAAATTCAATATTGATTATATTGTTTTACTTTACTAGAAACTATATTATATTCAGTTTTATCTATCTAAAAAAATTTGTATTTAATTAACGAACGTAAGATATGTACGTATTAAATAGTGATTCTAACTATTTTCTATAAGTTATTTTAGTTTTTACTAATTTTACTCACATAATATAATTAAAAAGTGATGTGAACATCGTATGACACTAGTGCTATCAGTTATTGATACCGCACGATAATCATTGAGTTAATGTATCGATTACAATTATTTTTCGATTCATGATTCATTTTCGATGTTAGCTGATATCGGCTTAAAAATTTACGATAGCATGGTATAAAAAATACAGGTATCACTAGAAATAACAAGTCTCTATCGATAACAAGCGCATTAATATCATAGTCACTGCTGACTAACTTGAAGCCAAACTTTGTTTGACAGTTCTTGTGTAAATATCTTCACACATTATAATTATCGTGCAATTATAATATATATTGCATGATAGGGCATCAGTACAAGAAATAACCAAATTTGTTTTTCGTTCTGTTCGACTACAGGTAGTGTTGGCTCTTACAGCCGTAATTGCTACAACAATGGCTCAATACGGAGGGAATGAAGGAGGTTTTGGAGGAGGTTATCCTGTGGGTGGCCATGGATCACACGGTGGTGGACAAGGTGGATTTGGAGGAGGTGTTCCCGTAGGAGGACACGGACATGGTGGTAGTGAACATGGCGGATTTGGAGGCGGTATCCCCGTGGGAGGTCACAGACAAGGTGGTGACCAACACGGTGGATTTGGAGGAGGTGTTCCCGTAGGAGGACACGGACATGGTGGTAGTGAACATGGTGGATTCGGAGGCGGTATCCCTGTGGGAGGCCACGGACAAGGTAGTGGTCAACACGGTGGCTTTGGAGGAGGTGTTCCTGTAGGAGGACATGGACATAGCCACGGAGGTTTTGGCGGTGGCCATGGTGGATACGGAGGACATGGAGGACATGGAGGACATGGAGGATTCAACTAACTATGTAATAGATTATGCAGATCAAAAACCAAGTGTTGTTAATAGTGATATGATGACAATTGTTTTCTCAATTTCAACATCAATGAATAGAGGAGTGCCATAAAAAAGCATTCTTGTTATAAATTACAACAACTTTTATACTTCTTAATCGGATTTGCAAATTTTTTATAGAAGTTAACTCGTAAAGAATTCACTTTTATTTTACAATAAAACTCAATTTTATAAAAATATCAATTTTTTACTATATAAAAATTCGTTAAAAAATAATTTTATGCGTAAAATCATAAAGAAAATATTTTAATTGTAACAACAAAATTGTAATAATTGCATTAATTACATTTTTTCGGATCAATCAAGCTTACTCTTATAAATTTATTGTTCTGAAGCATAAGCGTCAATATTTATCTGTAAAATAAGAAAACTATATAGATTAAGTAAATTAATTCTGAATAGTAGAGTTATTTTGAATTAAATATTACACAATTGAAGCAGAATCGGTCCTGAAAATCTACATAATATTTTCTAACTGAAAGTTTTTTTTAGTTAAATGTTGAAGCACAAATGGTACTTATCTCTACAACACAAGTTAATCGTGATAAACACTAAAAGATATAATAAAATATGTTATCTATCCAGTGAAACATTTCGTTACGCAAAGTAAAATATATATAAAACACATTAAGATATTGCACATTTAATGTAAATAGTTGTAATTATTTCGAGAAATCGTTAATAAAGTCTGGTCATTATGGCTTGGTATTACGATATCTCAATTTTATATATTTTTCAAAAAGTGTACTCATCAGATTTCGTATCTTGATTTACAAGTCATATCATTTTTAATACACAATTGTATTGCAAGTATAGAAAAGTATTACAACGATTGACAACAAAAAGACAGGCGTACTTTTACAATTCGCAGTAACACCCATCACCAAGGTGTATAGAAACTTCTATGTCATACAGCCATGTGAGCATGGTTTTGTTATGCAGGCGCTACTCGATGAAAGTATCGTCGAGTAAATTACCTTAATGATGAAAATATTATCATTAAGGTAAAAGAAATTAACAAACATTAAGCATATATGAAAACAAAATGAGATTTGTTTTCAATCCTATCTTTGCATCTTTGTATCTTTGATTTGTTAATCAAATTACGCAAGAATATGTATTTTAACCGTCATCTCATATTGTCCCGTAGGTATGAAAAATCGGATGAAATTGAAAATTTCTTTTGCAAATCGACCAAAATATAAAATGTAAGTATGTTATAAATTTTTACTTTACTTTGATACAGGCTACGGTTATTGAGGAGTTCATATCCCAGTCTTTGTAATTTTGCAGCTGATTGCATAATATTGGTTTTTCAAAGTGATTAAATAAATACGTGTTAAGCAATATTCAGTAAACGTAGTCGCATTTGAAATTCCTTTTTTAATCATTCAAAAATATTCAGTGGTTTCCAACTGACAGTATTTTGAAATTCTAATGTATTGAATCAGAGCAAATTGCTTTTTTCATTTTACATCGAAACACAAATGGGTTTCGTTATCTTTTTATGAGTATAATTGTTATTCGCGTCTAAAGTCAGGATCCAACGTTTAACTGTAAATATTTAGCAACTATATTTCCCTGTCACAATTATCATTGCGCAATCACTATATTGTTTTCAGTTTCCGCGTGAATCAGCGTCATTACATACGATATTATTTTTAATTGATCGATTTTCAGAATGATTTTAATGCCACGGGAAAATGTATAAATAAAGTTTTGCGCGGACATACGAAGAATGCGTATGAATAAAATACCATAAATAACTAAGGTCGCCGTGAAAATACGATCTTTCACACAGTTAACAATGCGACGTGTTCGCATATTATATTAGCATCGCATTAGTTATTCGGCGAGTTGGAGGAATGACCAAAGCACGATCGGCACAAAGTCTACCAGTGCCAATAAAACATCGCAGTAATAGCGACGTGTTGAGTCTCTTGCTAGTGAAGAACTTGGTTGTACGTTATTTGAGATTTTTTTAACCGGAAAAGTAATTTATAAGAAGAGTGTTTGTGGAAAACTTTGTACTTGACATTCTATGAAGTATAATAGATGGTACTTTTAATCAGCGAACGTCACTGGTGTCTTTTTTGCTGACGATAAAACCACGGATTGTTTGATATACAAGAATCCGGATTCTGAAAGAAATAATACGATCAGCGCGCTGTGGCACTCATTATTGATCATTATTAAGCAACTAGTGTATATAAAGTTTTAATCTTAGCTCGCCGAGATCATATCGCAGTAGAAAAATCCAAGATTTTGCACTGTTGAAAATGGTGACGAAACTATTCGCGGCAAGCACTGCTATCATTTTACTCGGAATTACAACTGAAGCCACCGCTCAATTTCGATATGGATATGGTCACGGATATAACCACCACTCTCACCCTTATTATCCACAGCAGAGACCAAGCTATGGTAGCTTCAATGGATATCCGCAACAAAATACATATGAACAACAATTGCCTCCTGGTGTCTCGGTACAGGAAGCCGAGTGGGTGTGCAAAAATCCTAAAACGGGCGACATGGTTAGTGAATTAATATTTTTTTTCTTTGACGAATTTCTTTTAGTCTCTCTAAATATAGATACTTATAATGTTCCATTCGGACTTATGTACATTATAGACATCACTCAAAATTCATGAGTTATACAATGATTACCTCATCGAAACTTTGACCTTATAAACTACACATTGATTCTTTCAATTTCAAAGAATCGATTTTAAAGTGTCATTTACATATCATTGTATAATGTTTCGTCATAAATATCCACGAACCAAGGAATCGCGCCAATAAAATCGTGTTATTATCAATTTCGTGTAATATAGTCGTTGGAATCATTCTGTACAATTTTATTAATTTTTCGTGTTTATATAATAATGTCATTTATAGTGAAATGAAATTCCAGTTGACTTTGTGCCATAATTTTATAAAACGTCAGTAATTATTAAAATTATTTTTTTACACAACTATACTTAGTGTTTATTGCGAATATTGTTTATCCTAATTTATATTTCAGTTAATCATCAGCTCAGAGGATCTGCCATCAATAGGTACTGGAAATATTGGCCAACCACAGCAGCCTAATAACCCTCAACCAAACTTTCCTCAGATAAACACGCAACCGACTTTCTCTCAACCTCCGCCAAGTAATCCAACTCTTAATCCACCGACACAAACTACAGGTATGAGATAACACACACATATCACTATAAGTTAAACACATAAATAGAATTAAAAAGTGTTTAAATTTTTGTATTTTCAAAGTCGTCTTTTATTTAATTAACATAATAATGATGAAGCAATCTTTTTTTAGGTACACCTAATACCAATGGTGAAGGTGTTATCAACATTAGATCTTTTGATTAGAATTTCATGAATGTGATTGAGCAATATTATATCGGACTAATGATTTCAAAAGTTTAAGGTGTTATTAATAAGTGGTTTGTCATACTATTTATATATAACGTAATATGTAATATATTTATATATACCTTGATAAAATGTAATAAAACTAAAAAAGAACTTTGTTGCCTAATTTATTATTTTACAGCGAATTGAATTTCATTTGATTTATTTGATAAAATTACTAATTATTGAAAATTTCTTCCGAGCAGATAATTGTTACGGTGGTACACATTTTTTCAGTATTAATAATACTTTTTGTTCTATCTAAAAGTAGCAATACCTGAATTTATTTGATAGTTTTAAGTTTTTCTTAAAAAATAATAAGCCGTTTTAATAAATTATAAAACTAACAAGAAATTAAATAGAGTCAACATTTATATCACTTAACATTTTTAAAGTGAATAGTTAAAATCTTCGGTAAGTAGTTAATATTTATTGTAATATATACAAACAATATAGAAACTTCATAAGAAATGTCACCAGTTTTCGATTACAATTGGCTAGTTTATGGCACAAATAGACGGGTTGTGGCCAAGAATATAGCGCAAAACAAATTCTGAAGAAATTCTTTTACAGCGAATTCGAAATTTGGGAAATTGCCTTTTTGTTAAACATTGTTATATAGCCCTTAAAGTCAGTTTCATGGGGGCATCGGTAAGACAAATATGGTTTCGTATGTACACTTAAGGACGTTCACTTGTTCAGCGGTAGTCAAAGATGACTCCGCGCAACGACAAAAAAATTTCATTAGTTCAACTCGCTCGCATTTTCATAGTGACTGATGAATTAAAGCGAAAAAATAAGTAATTTTGATTATTTATAAAAAATTATAATTTCGAAAGTTATGAAATGAACAATTCGAGACGTCAAGAATTTGTTACAAATTTTCAAAAATTAAATTTTTTTTTAATAAATTTTTAAATCAAGTTAGCACAATGCAATACTTACGAAATATAAGAAGTGTACCCTCGAATCATTTGAGTCATCAATGTTATCATCCAAAAATACACTACAACAATATTATACTTTTCAAAAGACCTATCCACCATATAATAGAAATTCTCACCAGTATTACCTAAATAAATAGAAAACAAACCAACGACAACATGCACAGGCTACCGTGACAGAAGCCGAATAAGTTTGTAAGAATTCAAAAACTAATTTATTATTTCTTGTTTGTAACTAATCCAAAAATTAATGATATAGTTATAGTGAGCCATCGTCCAACAGATGAATCTTTTTATTACAGATGTAAAATATTTTGATTCGTCTCTCAACCTGAAAGCCAGTTTTAACAACTTAAATTAACTACTATTTAAAAACAACCAAACACTGATACCAGATTTACTCTAATAATATTGTCAATAAAGCGTTTGTTAATCTGTACGAATAATTTTTACGTATCAGAGGTATAAATATTATTGAAGTAAACGTAAATTTGAAATTGAATTCTTTTATTTTTAACTCTGATAACAAATTTTAATAGTACAAATGTAAAAATCATTCAAATTATTTCAAAATTCTACAAATTATTAGTATATTAAAGAAATTTCATTAGTAATAGCATTCACAGCAAATCTCCAAATGTATGTTCGTTAAGTACAACTTACTTTACTGTAGATGTTGAATGATGTTACTAATATTATTTAGACCGCATTATTTATAATTTAAGTCAAATGTAAGTGAATTAAGTATGAAAATATTTTCAAATGGGCGACTTGAGCAATTTAAATATATACTTTCAAAAAAATACTAAATGAAAAAAATGCGTAATTAAAGCAAGCTTATATTATTTTATTCTGAAACTTGTAAATTAAAAACCACACTATAAAAAAATATTCAAATAGTACATTTTTTTAGTAAATGTTGAAACTTGAAAATTTTTTATAAGACCAATTTCAAACCTAAGGATATAAAAATTTGTTTCAGATGATTATTGCCACAGATAGCATTGGTTCAAAAAGTAATAGTCCTGTCCATTTGCATAAAGTAGATTCACCAAACAACCAAGCCCACTATATTCAACCTCAGATAACGTTTGGTAAGCCATCAATTTCAGAATTAAACCCGACTTATACTACAACAGAAAAGAGTCCAATTTGGCAAGGTGGCAACTATTACCAACCGCAACAATCTCAAGTTAATCCAACAACAGAAATTTATACAACAATTAAGAAAGAACAAGGCCCAGTATGGCCAAGTGGAAATATTGCGACTACGAAGAAATCAGTTTATAAAACTACTCCACAACCTGTTAAACCAATCTGGTCTAGTAATGACGGGACTGAAAATAATAACAATGGAAAGAAGGGATTCACGGTCGAGGATGAACCCACGACAGAGTTACCATTCTATATTAATCCATTCCTCATTCCGACTACTCAGAAACCACAAACAAGTAAGTAAAGCTTGTTGATGCAATGACATATTTATTAATGCTTTTCATTAACTTCTATTTTTTAATATTATATGTATTATTAGTAAATGATATAGCAATATTTTTATATAGACGTTGTAATTGCGTTGTAAAATCAGTCATTTCGTTTTCCATAATTGAAAAATCATACGGAGAGAACAAAGTAAGTTAAGATGGAGAAAACATTAGAAAATCGAATATAAATCGTAAATTATCGTTTGGCTGTTATTGAACATTCAACAAACTACCGAAACTATATGATATTATTTAAACAATTTTAGTAATCACTATTACTATAGCTTAACTAATAGTACAATTACTGTTATATTATTGGTTTTTAGATTAAAATCTTTAACACTATGTAGTACATTTCGATACATAATATTTAGCTTCGTGTGCGAATGTTTGCGCCCGAGCGAATCGAGGGTGAAAAGGCCATACCAGGCTGAAATCACTTTCTCGCATATGTATTTAACTTTATTTGTCGATACGACACGTGTGAGACGAGATTTTATGCATGCTCGATTTCTCGAACGCGCGTAAAGTCGAGACCTCACACATGGAGTGTTGCAAATTATATAACAGATATACATGTAAGCAATTTCATTAGCAAATGCTTTGTTTCGAGTAAGTTATGTTGAATTTTTACATTTCATTCACGCTCTTGCTCATAAAAATTTATTAATCTATAGATAGTATATATGAAAACTTAAAAACTTAGGCTCATCGTTAGCATGCTCGTGACACTCTTTCTCGTCAATAAAAATTTTTAAATCAATAAAAAAATCATGTTTTTTATAAAAAAGAAAAAATCTTTAGTGTTAATCTAAATTCAAATTCAGATATTACGTGGGCTATAGACCCAAGTATTTGGAAGCTATAATATACTCCGCAATATTAAAATTGTAAGACTAAGAGCAAGTAAGTAAGCAGTTTGAACATTCTAAAAAATCGCAAGTTACGCAACTATGAACCTTTGCGTCAGCTTTGAATAAGTCTTGTCCATCAAGACTTCTCAATATTTATTGTATACGTATTATCTTACATGTCAGTAATATTCAAATATTACAAGTTTACCAACTCTCTCATAAGAATATTTTTTTGTTTTTGTTGAATTTATCAAGAATTGCTTACATTATAAATTAAACGTTGAAAATATTTTTCTCAGAACTCAGTACTGAGAAGGTACTTTTCAATATTATCTATTATATTTCGAGATTCTCACTGAAATAATCTCTATTATTCTTTTGTTTCAGCAACGACTTCTACTAATTCTGATGACGATGGTGAAGAAATCGAAATTGTCTTCGGATAAAGTAATCAAACATTGTTAGCACTGCTATTCTAAAATGTGAATGAACATTAATTAATATAATTGTAAGAAAAAGAAATCAATTAAACATTAAAAGATTCTTTTAGAACTTGTATAAAAAAACAACAAATTACAAAACAATAAGGGTGAATAACAATGAAGCAAACCGGACCTTGGTGGTTTAGCTGTGACAAACAATTCTGATGTTTTAGTATCTTGTTAAATATAGTAAACCAATTATCTTCCATAAATTGATAACCAATACTATACATTATTCTTTTACTTTTATATAAGCTAGATGTTTAACGTGTTTTTTCTATAACATTTTAGCTAATATTCAAGTTTGTTCATCGCGTAATGATGAGTATATCTAATTGTGTATGTTTCGCAGAGAGATATATCCTTTATTTAGTGATTTTCTTATCTTCATAATTTTATAATTAAATTTTTATACGAGTACCAAGATTCTACCCAAGCATTCAGGTAAAATAATTTATCTACTAACGTTTTTAAGAGCAAATTTCAATTTTCAAAGAATTCTTAATATTATTGCACTTGAATATCATATAACAGTTAAGTTAATTAAGTTAAAGTAAAAATTCATTACAGTAACAGAAATATTCAGAAATATAAAGTTAAGTGGAAAGTTGAAATGAGAAATTAGAATCTGTGATTCGATATTTAAACCAAATACTGTAATTAAAGAAATACAAAGAAAGCTTAATATGTCACTGTTTATTAACTTAAGTAAGAGTCTAAATTATCTACGTAATTTTTCATAAAACTGAATTTCTGAAATAAAAATAGCAGTGAAAAAGGAGATGAAAGGTAGGTTTCAAAAGCAAATATGAACCGAGGAAAATAACTATATCATCCGAGACTCGATTAACTTGTTTACAATAATAGAAAAGCTTTTTGTAAAGTCACAATGTAAAATAAAATTGATATAAAATAAAATTGATATATTTCATAAAATCATTCTTGCCGAATTCACCGAATAAACAGCCGAGTAAAAGTCTACCTACATTTATTATAAAGTAATTATTACATGCTGTATATGATACATAATAATAACAATTGTATAATTAAAAATACATCTTGTTTTATTGCATATCTCTGAAGTACTCTGAAGTACAATTACATTAATTAATAATCATATAATAGTCAATTATTCAAAGCATCCTCATTTCATTCGAGGTTTAGTTTTGTATAGAAAGCAACATCACAATTTTTACATCGATCTGTACTCGATTTAAATCAATGTTGAAAATGTAGAACAACTGCGTGTACAACCAACAGATTGTTTACGTATGTTATGATAGACAAGATAAAATATCTACGTGACTTCCAAAAACGGAATATTTTATGGAAACAACAATATAAAGATAGTATCTTACCGTACTAATGGAGAATTCTATAATTATTTATTTGTGACACGCGATTTCGCAATTACAAAAGGGAATAAAGAGCAGCCAAGTAATCTTTACGCCTCTCGGTTGAACTACAAGTAATAGTCAAGTTCCTCTTGTCTGCGTAAAATCGCGAATTCGTGAATATTATAAAAAAAGAAATTTTCAAACAATCAGAAAATCTATGAGAAAATCTCTCATTTCTAAAATAAAATTCTATATAAAATTTTTTAATTAGCCGGACGGACTTCCGTCAAAATTGGTTTACCTATCAAAGATAAATCTCCCACTTAGATTACAAATCATTATTCTTAAAGTATAGTTTCTTTATGAAAAAATTCATGATCCAAAGATGATTTCGAGATAGTTATTTATTTTTTATTTTACGATAGAACAAATAAAACCGACATCCTTGAAAGCATTGTTAGATTTTTAATATTTCTAAGCATAGAAGCAAACGATCAGTTTTGATCTAGGTAGCAACATTTATGTTTAAATTTTTCCAACCCTACTATATGTAATTTAGAAAAATCACTTAATGATGACCACAAACAATTTTCTACATTCATTATACACAGTCGCTTAGACTGTAATAATTTCATAACTTTATTAGAACCAATAGTAAGAACTTTGTATTATTATGAAAAAGTTTCCTTAATACTGTCATATTTTCATTTTGTAAGAATGAATATTTCATTACATGTATTACATCTATATTTGGTTACCAAAGCATTTAATTAATCATCGTAACGATACTAAAATGAAAAGATTTTTATTCGAAACAAAAATCTGACTATTCCTAGAATCAATTTGTTTGTTCTAATTGTAATAATGAAATTTTTAATATTTTAATAATTTCAATAAATATGAATTAACGTTATGGTGCATTTTGGACTCTCGATTCTGAAAGTCGGAAGTTAATACCAATGAATATTAAACTATAACTAATATACCTTACTTATGAGAAAAAATTAATATAATATATAATTGTATGTATGAAAATAGGGAAAAGAATATCCTAAAAAGCTCTTTTTGGAATAAATAAATAATTTTTCCATAATTTTTACTTATTATATAATAAAATATTGTATACCACTGAAAAATTTCTTTTACTATAAATGATTTTTATGCAAACAATGAAAAAATTTTTAAAATAACTTCATTAAACGGAATTAGGTAGAAATAATTACTCATACGTGAATTTTCATTTTTCTTTATTATAAACATAGTAAAAAAATGTTATGATCTAGATATATCTATTTTTCTTTTAAAAAGTTATGTCTTATTTCACAATGAACGTGTACCAGACACGATGTATAGGTAGAGCAAATCTTTCTCATACATTACATGCGTTATTAGGTACATATTGTATGGCTACTGAAGAAATGAGTTCTTGCTATGTTTAAAATGACATAAACGTATCATATAATGTATTATCTGTATTTGAAAGAATGGTCTCACAGCGTAAAATAAATAACGAATTATTCTAAAACTACACAATTTTTAATATTTTCATGACATTATTACGAAAACAAAGACTTCCACATACAATCAAGAATACTATGAAATGAAAAACATTGCATTGAAAAATGGATTGTCATACTTAATTGTATTCATAGAAAATTAAATAGCTTTATTGAATTGCTTATACTACTAATACTTGAACAATATACTATAAATTTGTAACGCAATCAATTTATAATATTGAATGATTTTGAGAAATAACAGTTTTATTTATCTACTTTTCTTTGGCTGGCCAATTTTCTTCGTCATCATTACATTTTATCTTCGCCCTCCATGTGCTATTTTCAAAATGCGTTCCTAAAAAAATAATATAAAAATTAAAACTACTGTAATCTTAAGAATCTATTATCTTAGCTACACTTGTATAATCTGTATTTTTAATGATTTATTTTACTATTTCACTGTGCATGAAACAAACATTAATGATTAGAATTACTCACGTCGATTTTTATTAAGAAAATTTTGAAATGTACTGGAAAAAGTTTCGAATAAATTTTTCTAGTGTAACATTATAATTTAATTATAATTTAATATTTTGAATCAGAAAGATTTGCTGTTTATGTACATTTATAATAAATACAACTATGATTGTAGATGTTACGTGCCTATTGAGCTGTCTGAGTATTTATCTCGTTAAAAAAATTCTTGTTAAAAACAAAAATATCGTTAAATAAGTTATGGTGAATTAATAAATAAATAAATCTAAAAATCTTGAAAAGGTATATGTAATAATTAATTTAGATAAAATATGTTTTAGATTACAAAGTAATTGAATTTTAAAAAAATGCACTAACCGGTAGTTGATTAGCGTTAGGTATGTCATCATGTGGTCCTCTAGTTTTAGGAGGTATTTTAGGTAATAATGAATCGGTGTCAATTTTTAAGTTGGGATTATTTTTCAACAGCGTTTTCTTAACATCCTCAGCTACTTGTATTACAGCTTTAGCATTTAGAAAGCGATCATCACTCCATAATGGACACCTAAAAGTGATAACATTTCTAGTATATTTAAATTCAATTCTTGTCTTAATCGATATTCAATTTCGATTTTTGAATGTAAGAATAAAATATTTCATAACTTCACAACATCAAAACTAAATTTTATACTTTTTGACAATGAATATCTTTCCTTACTTTTTTTTTAAGTAAAATTGACAAACACTTTTGTGTCATAAAATTCATAAAAATTGCACAATATATAAGATTTACTTTTACTCAAAATTACTCAAAAACAGTTGAAGTAGTGAAGTATTTGTAAAAGATAGTATACTCACAGATGAGTATTAGCTCCACCTTGAGCATTAAAATGATTATATCCCTTAATTGGTTTACTACACAAATAACACATTAAGGCACCGCAAGGACATTGCATTTTATTGCAACCATCTTCTTTATAAAACTGTTTTCTGCATTTATAACATGTACGTACTAATGCTTCAGTCATTTTTTCTTCTAACATGTGGCGAGCTCTGTCAGTCTTGATAACTTCATCACATTTCAAAGGGACGTGGTTTAACTCTTTGCACATCCTGTAAGTTTGAAAATAATAAATAAATTATTATTAATATTAAATTAAAATGTGTATGTATATCCAGGTATTCTTTTGGATATTATATTTTTTAATTATATAGTTTGAAAATAGTTGCTTTGAGGAGATGGAACTTATTCAGCAAGAAAAATTATTTGAATTTATTGAGACTTTATTCTATCAACATAAGCAAAATTTATTGATTTGCCATGTAGTTATAAAAAACTAAAGATAGCATTATGTTCTTACTTGCAAGTTTCTTTCATACAATCAGGATTAAGACATTTGAATACTTTGTCTTCTGGAGGAGGTATGGATGCAAAATGGCAGAATGGACATGATACAAGTCCATCCACTCCAGCAGCTATAACTTCAGCTGTTTGTCGCTTTTGCAAAAGTGCGCTAAATTTGGTAGGAGGTAGGACTTTTTGTAGAGTGGCCAACGAAAATTCACTTGTACAGTCCGTGAAACACCGAACGTGGAATTCTGCATCTGCTAAGGCAGATTCAGTTCCTCTAATAATACATTCATGACAGAAAATATGTCCTTCATTACATTCTGATGATTTTGTTGGCATGCACTCATCATTGTAACAACATTGACATGTTAGCAAAAGATTTTGTTCCTAAAATTGAATGAAACCACAATAAATGAAAAAAATAACGAATATCTTAAACGTAAAGATCACATTTCCTAAATAAAATCATACTTTTAATTCCTTAAATAACTGTTCTTCTTTATTTTTCAGCATATTCAAATAATTAAGAATATTTTGTTTATTTTTTATGAAAGCTATTTCTTGAAGAAGTGGAATATCTTCTGTTGGCATCTCTACACTCACTCTTTTACTCTTCATGTCAGAACCTATTTCTGTTAAATTTTTAGCAGTTAGACTCAAATTGTAATTATTACTTTTATATCGCTGAGTAATAGTGGTTACCTATAGAAATTATAATGAAATTGTCATTCATGGCTAGGATTAGTAATAATTAAAGAAAATATGAGCATACTTACTTTATTTTTAACAAAAAGAGATTTCAGAAATTCCATTGCTATTGGTTGATAAAGACATTTTCTCGACGTATTTTCAAAGTGCTCCAATGGATCAGGAAATAATTCTAAAAATTTCTCAATATTCAATTCTGTCGTATACTGTTTAATTTGCTCAGTTATTTTTATTTTAGCCATATATTGTTCTTTTGTAGGATAATTACGAGATTCCAGTTTTTGTTGGATAAATTCTTGAAAGTCTTGTTCTGAAGGATTTTTAACTACGAAATCGCGTATATATGTTGGGTCGGCATCCGGAAAAATTCCCAACAAATATTCATACTTCTCATCTATGCTTACTGATGTAATGTCTGGTTGATCAATAATGTACTCTACAGGGCGTAAATGATTTGATCCTTCGTTTAGCAAATGTTCAATCAATGCATTCAAAATGTACGTTTTATCATTTGTATTTGTAATATTTGGTGGATTGATACAAATATTTTTGATGTATGAAGATTCTACATCAGGAAAAATAGATCGTAATTTATTATAAATACTTTGATGTGGTATACTAGTTGAAGTTGAGGATACAATAGAATTCATTCCAGAGATTCCTGGTTGAGCCACTAACAAAAAATATTATAATTAAAAATATTTGTTTATTTAGTTAATGAATTTTTAAACATCTTATTAGGAGTCCATTGTAAACTCTCATTAAAATAAGTAATAACATCAGTGTTTTAAATTGAATTATTTGAATAGTACATACCTGTGTCATTATGTAATGGCTTTGTCTGAATTTTTAATGAAGGTTCTGCTATAGTTTCCGATTTTTCAGATTTATATAATAAAACATCAATTGGTCTTTTAATATTCTGACTATTATTTTGTTTTTTGAGTTTCAGCTCATTTTCCATTCTGATTAAACTATTTTTATCAGCTTGATCTTCAATTGTAGTAGTTCTTGGTAATTGAATGTGGATGAAATTTGAAGAAGGCAATTGCTTCCGACAAGCACTTAATGGTGGTGGAATATAATGTTTTGATCTGGCAGCATGAACATGGTATAGTCGTTCTAATGTGTTGTCTTTTGGTTTTAATATTGATGGTCGTATAAAATTGGATTTTGCCGCCATGATAGGATTTATAACAGTTTGGGCATTTTGCAGTAGCAACTTTGGTGGTTGTATAACAGTTCTGCTCTTAAAGTTCTGTGAAAAACCTAAAATAATAACATATTACCACATGAGAAATTTTATTAATTTTATTTTCTGATTTTTAAATGTTAATAGCAGTGTAATGTCTAACCATCTAAGATAGGCAAATCTTTAAAATGATTAGCTGCTTCTTGTATTGTAGTGTTCTTAGTTGATTTAAGATCTATTGAATTACCACTTGCTAAATGTTGAAAATCATTAATACTGGAAAAAGATGGTGTCACAGGCTGTTTTAAGAAATTTGTTGAAGGAGCCAAGGTGAATTTGTCATTTAGATTTTTCCTATGCAGTGTTTCTAGATTATTTTGTTCTTGTAATAAACCACTAACTACTGTTTCATTCCTTTCCTTTTTGCTAGTATGGTTTACTGTTGGTATATTGCAAGATGTTTTAGAAAATATTTGTGTATTTGAATTTAGCAAGTTCGATGAAGAATTCAAATTACTATTGAAATTAATCTCTTTATTTTCTAAAGATGCTCTGGAAAATTCAAACTTATTAGATGTGTTCAAGTTTTGATTTATTTTGAAATAGGGTTCTATATATTCCGAACGTTTAGAAGATAGTGAATCATTACAAGATTCATTAGAAAGGATATTGTCAAACTGTAATTTAGGATGGACATCTAATTGACCATCTATTTCAAACATATTATCTAGTTTTAAAGTTTTTCTTTCAATTTCTGGAGAATTATTTGCTTTTCTTTTAACAGCTTGTGATTTTATTCTTTTTGATTCTTTTTTCATCAAATTTAATAAAGTCAATTGTTTCCTGTCAGGTAAATTATTATATTTCATTAATACAAAATGTATTTCTTCTGAAGTAGCCCAAGGTATAATTTCTTGTATACAGGTAATATCTTTCTTCATTGAATCATCATTTACTCCGATGAGTCCAATATTTTGTGAAATATTTATATCTTTACTACATCCAGCAACAGGATTAATAAAGTTGTAATTAGATACAGTTTTATTGGCAACATTAAGTTCAGCATTCGGTTTTAATTCTGTAATAAGTCAAATTCAAGTAGTATATTTAAAATTTTAATACATGAATAATCAATTTTAACACTTTGACTAATACATGACCCATATGCCTTTTCTACATATAAAGTTTAAGATAGTATCACTTTAACTATTAACATCAAATAACATTTGTTCTATTACTTTTAATCAAAAACCAATTAAATTATCAGTTCTATATAATTTTTCTACATATTTTCATATTAAATATCATTTATTTACATTGTATAATAAAATATAATCTGAGTTTGGAAGTTAAAGCAAGACCATCTCATTATAATTGAAGACTAACTCTGTAGACAAGGCAATTGTGACTCATGAAAAATTTCCTTCCAATTCCTAACAACTATAAATGTTTTAGCTGTCTCTTTATTTTATGAGATCTTTCAAACAAATAATACTTATAGTTTCTTATACATGTAATTGAATTAAAATCATGTTTATTACAAAAATGAAGAAATTATTTATATTCTTGTAATCAATGTATTAAAAAAATATCTTAAATTATGTAATGAAATGTGAAGTAGTTAAGAAAAATAAAAATCAAGCATACCTTTGCTACATCCTGGAAATACACCTGAGTCAAATAATTCATTAAATAAATTGTCCAATGCTTTATCCGAATTAGGTGGCTCATTATCATTTAAAATATCCATACTACTAGAATAATTATTGACTGTATGGTTAACTGCCATATTTTCCTCATTAAAGTTATTATTAGGATCATTATTATTTTCTTCTAACATTTCAGATACATCTAGAGAATCATTATAGCTTTGTTCTTCTTGTTGATTCATTTGATTTGGCTGATCTAAAATAGCCAAGTAGTTTAAAAGTTGTTTTTCACTGTTAGATCTACTAAGGTTATCAGTAGTTAAATTTGAATCTTCATTGAAATGGTTTGAAACATCAGAATCACTAAAACTATGAATTCCATGACAACTTGTATCAGAATCATACATTTCTATATTAGAATCTGAATTAATTTCTATATTTTCAACATTACTTTTATTTTCAGATTTTTCAATAATAACAGTTTCTTCTGATTCAGTAGAATTTTCAGTCAAATCAATAAGAGGATGAATTTTCTTGGGAACTTCAATTTCAATAATATCATTATCATTTTCATTATCATTACTTAATTTCTTATTGTCTAATTCTCCTTTTGAGTTGCCCATTAGACTTTTTGAATCTCGAACCCTTTGAGCATCCAACATACATATAATAGTTTGTACAGCTTGAGCTGATCCATGTGAAGGATATAAACTTTCCAGTAATTCAAAAACAGCTGATTCTTCAAATTGGTTGTTTCCATTTCTCTCTGAATGTTGTTTAATGATGTTAAAATCATCAAAAATTTGATCATACATACTGATGCCTTTTAATCAAGTGAAATATATAATTAGATTTTACATTTTTGTAGTTTCATTTAAATTTTTAGGTTACATAATATTCAATTAATTGCATTAATAATGCAAATTTGCTAATAAATAGTTGGAAGTAATCATTGTAATACTAATTTCATTTGAATTATTATAATTTCAAATCACTACTGAAATTAATGAGTATATGAACACTATTAAAAATAAGAAACCTTAGTTCGTTTAAATTAATCGATTCAATGGCTATACAAGCAATCAAAAAATTAATCGAAACGATACATAATGTTTTTAATCATTTTTAAAGTAAAAAGTTGTGATAACACTGCAACCTTTTAAACTTATTGCCAATCTTACCTAAAAAGATACTCACCACCAGTCACTGTAAATGCTCATTAACTACCAATATTTATTGAAAATAATTACAACTTTTAATAAGTCAGATACTTCGTAAATTCGTTGTAAATTTTGTTTCAAACATCGACTATCTTGTTTTTAGCAATCATAACCTCTAAATAGCACATGGGGTTTCCGGCGAGTTTTGCAAAAAATTAAACTAATAACTATTTTCTTCATAAGCAAATTTTCACTATAAGTTGTTTAAATTTTTGTTATCAACGACTTTTTTATGATTGATCTTAACGATTATTAGAAGATTTATATACACTTTCAAAACTTGCCGTTACAAGAAAATACTTTCACCTTGGACACCTTGTGTAAGACTGTGAACCAACAAAATGAGGCTTTTAAGAAAATACCGAGAACTTTTGATGCTCGTTATTATATTCAAAACAAATAGTATGAGTATTAAAAATTTGTTCTTTAATTTCCTATAACTTCTTTTGTTTTATCACTTTCGCATGTTGTTATCTGAGTCTGACCAATGCAATGCTTGAACTGACATCATACTCAATTATATATATTCACGTACACACATCTATAAGGCATGGCGTGTAAACATACCACTACAATACTGCGCTTCCTGAAAATTCTTTAAATAGTCCTCTTTTATCGGCTATTTTATTCTACTTAAAAATAATATGATAGCAACTTGTTGAAAACAAAAACATATATAACTTTTTTTACAATGCAACGTGGCTATAGTAATGCGATAGTTTCGAGATACACAGGACACACCAAACTACAGCATCGGTCATTGATGTGGACTGGACTGAGTACTACGTTGAAGATGCTATACGGTCCTTTCGTTTCGGCTTTACCCTCCCTCTTTTCTTGTTTTGGCCATCGCTGCTTCTTCTGGTCCTTCATAAAATGAGTGACTTTTGATGATACGCAGCAAATATAAAACGATAATATCTAGGTGCTTAATGAGTATATTCTGTAATTATAACTTTTACTGTAAGATATAAACGGTTTTTCATTAGCATTTGATATTTTAATCTATGAAAAAATGTATTACGACGTTAATTCTTACGCATACGTTATTTCAACTCCATTTATACGTTAAAGTTTTAGAAAATAAAAAAGCTTAAAAGATAAATACATAATATTATTAAAAAATTCCTCTCGAGGAATATACATAATTTTTTATCAACTAAGCTGTATAATCATATATAACACAGTAAAACGTGTATTTTCAATATCACGGTGTTAAACCAATAAGAAACAAGCAATGGTTAAATTTAGCTAAAATCTTTTTTTTAATTTAAATGCAACTTTTTTAATGCAAGATTTCTAAAACGTTATCATAAACTTATTAAATATGTATAAAATATAAATATTTATTATAATAAAACAACCATATATATTATATAGGTATCCATTTATGAATGTCGTAAATGAAATTTGATTTTTTTTCGTTAAGCTATTTTAATAATTTTATTGTAGGATCAGAACAGTTAATATGAAACTATATTTGTATGATAATGAAAAACTATGTACAGAATCGTATGTATATATAATGAAAAGCGTGGAGGTAAATGATAATAGGGCTTTTATCCCTGAATTTGTGAGTGAGCTCAAGCGGCCCTCGGTGTCAGTCTGAAGACTGTATAACGCCTCTCACACTAATTATTCTTGCATTTATAATTTATGCCTTATCTTATTTTATTTACAATGTATTGAAATTTGGATTAGTTTTCATTTTAATTTGCCCTCCATATTTGCCTTCAATGAATATCTATAATAAAGGATGATCTTAACAAGACCTAAATGTCATTATAATATAGTGTTTAATCAGAATTTCACGGATCGAATAAATGAATAAAAGTTGAATTGTTACTTTGTATTTCATGAATAGGAATATTGAAGTTGAAATATTATTTTGTTTGAAATTATTATTTATTCGTATAAAGTGTGAGATTTTTCTCAAATCATATCGGTTTAGTTTGGACAGATTTCTGAACAAACTGATGAAACAGCACGTACATATACCGTGGAAAGGATATTCTTTGCGATAGAGTTAAGTTAGATTCGTATTGATTATATAAGAATAAAGACGTGTCTTTACTTGTTATTAAAGAGTGTTTTTATTTAATTGCGATTTCTCACACCCATGCTACCTAATTATCCTACATGATATAGTTGTATTTGTTACAATTTATGTATTGTCTTATTTTATTAAAAAATTATTAAAATTTGTACTGGTTTTATTGAAATTCACTCTGCATATTTTCTTCAATAAATATTGATAATAAAAGACGATACTAAACGAGGCCTCAATGATATTAATATAATGTTGCATTTGAATTTCGCGGGTCGAAGTAAAAAAGTTGAACTTATATTTTATCATTAGAAATACCGAAATACATAATAAGATTTCGTTTAAAGTTATTATAAATGCGTAAAAAACTAAGCGCCTTTTCTAAATCTCTTGGTTTGGTCTCTATCCGGCCTCCGTCTTCCCTCCGTGCAGCGGTGCGTTATATACGACATGTATGATAATATCTGATATAGGTTATATCATGCACGTGTATGCGTGTCACAATATACATGCATAAAGGGCCGGCCATGTTTTTGGCACACGCATCGGCTCGACTCATACGACTGGCTGCAGGCAGCAGCGAGCAGAGCGTGAGCGAGGGACCCGGGTTGGAAAAATGGCGGAGACGTGTTTTTGCGACGGCAATCATTGTCGTTGATGTAAAATTAGGGCTAGTCAGTGAGTGGAGTGCATTGAGTTTCGACATTAAAAAACCTTTGTGTTGCTTGAAACACGACGAGTACAACCCTCCAACACACGCGTGTCACCACTTCTAAGTGTTTAAATTTTACCTCTCAGCCCTTTCCTTTAAGAAAGAAGTAATAGCAAAACCAGCATAGACCACGCATAGGCGAGTCTTGTTTTCTCGTTATTCAAACTGCCCTTTTATCTATTGGCAGTGACCCTGACGGATCCATCCTATTTAGAGAAATTTTTCGCTATACTCCGGCGAGATGTGAACCAAATAGAGTAAGTTTCTTTCCTTTCTAACCTAGCTTTTTCTTCGATCTACTCCACAGATTGCATGTACTTTTTTTAAGTAATTCAATCTCAACACTTTTGATTGTTGATTAATTTTTCACATGACTTTATACTTATAATTAACTACATCAACAAATACTGATGTGCAACAGAAATGAGAACCCATAGTAAAATTGTAGGAATTTTACAGAAACATTATATTATTAATCATAATTTCGACATTCATATAACACGACTTTTATTATCATGAAAAAATTATATTGATGAGCAAACAACATGTTTTAAATTATTTGGCAATACTATTTTAAGATAAAATGTTGAAAAACTTCGTCGTTTTTTTCGAAGGGTCGCGTTCAAGATTACTATTACTAATATCTAATGCTTTTCAAAATGTAAAATATTTTTACATTTTGAAAGCATTAACAATTGGTTTTTATTATTTAAGTTAATTAGTGTGATAAAATAAATGATGAAATTTTTAATTTATTTTAGTGTATTTGTAAAGAAAAGACAAAAAGGTTGTTTTATGTAATAGGTATACTTTATTATTACAAAATTATTTGTAATGAAAAAACCATTACAAATACTATCTACCATATCAAAACATTTTCTTTACAGTAAACTGTTCTAGTCTTGAAAGACCAGGCATAAATAACAATAAATATCAATCATGGTTTCCAATGACTTTGATGTGGAACAGTTTGAAAGAAGACTTCAAACTTTGAAAGATTCTCAGGAATCAATACAAAGCCTTTCATCATGGTGTCTTGAAAGAAGACAGCATCACAAAAAGATAGTTGCTACTTGGCTACAAGTTCTCAAAAAAGGTTTAATTATTTCTGGCTTATTAAATTTATTTGAATGCTTTCACATTAATAAAATATATTACATTTTATAGTCAAAGTAGAACACAGATTAACACTCTTTTATTTAGCAAATGATGTTATTCAATATTCTAAAAGAAAAAATTTTGAATTTGTGGAATCATGGGGGACAACATTGCAACGAGCCACAACAATGGTTAGAGATGAAAAAGTGAAACACAGAGTTTTAAGGATTTTTAAAATTTGGGATCAAAGACAAGTTTATGATGAAGAATTTCTTGCTGATTTATCAGGGCTTATTTCTGCTGCCCCCAAAAAAAAAGTGGAACCTCAACCAATACAACAGTCTGAAGAATTTCAAGCAGCTCTTCTTATTTCTACTATGAGATCTTGTGCTACACTTGAACAAGCTACAGATGCAAGATTGAGAGATTTGAAAGATTGTAGTGTAGATATTGACAGTGTTGAAGAGTTACGCTCTTCCTTGAAAGATCGTCGGCGAGTAGAGGATGCTGAAAAAGATGTTGATCTTGCTGCAAGAAATATTGAAAATTATGTTCGATCTTTGGAGGCAGAAATACGAGAAAGAAAACAGGTTCTTGATCTGCTTGAACAAGCTGATCAATTTTATGAAACACAGAAAGGAGAGGTCAAAATTGTTGTTAATGTATGTCTGATTATGAAACTACTTATTATATTTTGATGAATTATAATGGATGTGTTTAAGTATAAAATTTCCTATTGCAGGCTTACAGAAATTTTGGTAGTAGAGTAAAAAATTTAAAGAAAAAGTTAGATGAACTTTTGCCAAAATTAGCATCTCCTCTCCCATCACCAGATATAAATGCTCCGTCACCAAGTCCAGATAGTGATATTGAACTACCAGGGGAAGAAAGTCAAATAAATCAGTCTACTTTAATTAATGTTGCTCCACCTTCAATGTATGGAACATATGGCTCAGATTACAATCCTGTAACTGCACCTATCAATAACACAACATCTGATTTTAGCAATAACTTTTCATCTTTTATTGGTGAAAATTTAGACTTTGACCCAGTAAACATTTTATATATAATTAATGATATTTTTATAATGATATGTATTCACAACTAGAAATACAATGTTTAAAAAAATTTTTCAGAGAAATATATTCAGTGAAAACTCAGTATCTGGTACCAGTCAACAATATGATATTCTAGAGGTAAATAACATTTTAATATAGAAATTTGTTATTCAAAATTAAAAAATTGTTATGACTTTTTTTAATTGAATAATCATCTTTTTAGAACAAATCAAGTGAAGTTATTGATATACATTCATCATTGGATACAAATAATGAAGAACCCGTCTCAAGTTTTCTGAAGACTGTATTACCATCTTCAGATTCAACAAATTCTTGTGGTATCCCTGGTCTTGGAATGGATGCAGCAGATGCAATGACAGATAATATGCAGTGTAATGATTATAGACCTTTGAGTATGGGACCAATTTCAAATACCCCAATAATGGGAAGAATGTTAGGCATTCCCACTACACCAATAGGGAATCATTCTCAAATAAGTCATAGTACACCCTTGCATAGCAGAAATTTGAATGGAGAATCGCATACACCGTCACCTTATTCTAGTGAAAACAGTCAAAATAATCCCGTAATTTCTATGAATTCATTTGACAGTACTACAGTGAATCCGCTGCAACCTCCGCCTATGCCCCCTATTGAATTTTTAGAAGATAATAATTGCTACAAACTACCTCCTAAATTTCCAACATGGACTTTTGCCAATGAAACACCTAAAGAACCAGGTATATAGAGAATTAATATTTTTATACGATGACTTAAAAATATTTGTAACAAATTTTATACCACTAGTGATTAATTCATAATGATTAAAAACCTTTTCAGTAGTATTTCCAGTTGTAAATGATACAACTCCAGTTTGGCCACCAAGTGACAAAATAAAAAATCAATGGAACGAAAGTAGCAATGAACAGTGGGATATGAGTAACGATCCAAATTGGTCTGACAGTATAAGAATTAAAAATGAAATACTTTCCGAAACTCCCGAATCACCTCCAATGTATGAAAAAACAAGTTATAATCAACCAGTCGAATATAATGATTCACAGTCTCAAGAGCCAATTCTGAGTAGCGTTGGTGACGTTGATCATAGGTAGCTTTTTATAATCATCTTTAAAATATATAGTCTATAACTATTTGACATTAAATTTTTTTTTATAGGGTGTTGGCTGTACCTATCACAGCAGATAAACAATTGCCTCACCGTTTAATGAAAGGCGCTGATGTTGACCATCGGAACCTTATTAGTCTTACAGGTAGTCCAGCTAATAATAGCAACGATGCAATGACTGGATCACTTTCGAATGATAATTTATGGACAAACACAGATCAAGATTATAGGTACACTATAATAACAATAATAAAAAATTAATTTTTTATTTTTATAATGTCATTTTAACAATAAATAAATAATTCTAAATGACAGGAGGCCAAATATTCCTGTTGGAGATAACGTTGAAAGTGTAGATATGGAAATGTCTGATGAAGAAGGAGAAGGTAAAAAGGGTAATCGAGTACTGGTAGACTTAAGATCTCAGGATCGAGATATGCGAGTGCCTAATATGCCTCCTGGGCCACCACCTGGACCGCCGCAACATCATCATACAGCTGATATGGATATGCGGATGATGCCAGGCCCAGGTGGTCCTCCTGTTAATCCAATGGTTCGTTATTTCATTATAACTGATGCCTCGTAGACTTTGCAAACATATTTTTGTGATACGTCTTAATGATAATGTCATTTATATAATAGGGTCTTCAACGAGGTGGAAATGTTGGGCCAGATTTACACGGAGTAGACACGAGACCGCCTCCGCCGCCACCTCCACCTCCTCCAGGGTTTCATCCCGGACAGATCAATTTTCAGCAAAATCAGTCTGATTTTCGTCACAACAAATCGATGGATTTTAGGCCTAATCAACCATTCCATCCGAATCAACAAGAATTTAGACCCAACCAAAGCTTTCCACCACCTCAGCAAGATTTCCCTCCCGGTCAACTAGAATTTGAATTTTTCGATAGTCCACATGGCAGGTTAGTATAAATTAGTGTTTAATCTCTTAATGATTTAGAATTTTCGTAATTGATTTGATTATCGAATTCCAGGATTCGATTGTGAGATCGAACTTTTTAATTTATTTATTTTCATTTGCAGAGGTGCACCTATGCAGAGAGGTGGTGGCAATGGGCGAGGTATCGGAACAGGAGGACCATTCCGCGGCGCTGGTGGTCCAAGGCCACCTTGGATGGACCGAGGTGGCCCAGGTCCACGTCCTCCCATGCTAATGAGTGGCTTTCCACCGGGGTGTCCGCCGACGCGCGGTATGAAACCTCGAGGTGGACCTTTTCGTGGTGGACCGGCTGGCTTTCGCGGCAGAGGTCGCGGAGGTAATGCTTGGTAAAAACTGCTTCTTACCAAGCCAAGCCTCATGAACTCATAATTATTTGTGTGTTGCGCCACAGAATAGAGTGGTCGGCGCAGTTATTAAATCTTGTAAATAATTTTGTCCACGACGTACATTTATACGACTGTGTATTTTCTATTTTCTTTATCATGTCTGCAACCATGAACATAAACTGAGTAATGCTTTCCCAATAATTGATACGGAAATATCTAAGGCTAAGCGTAACTTGGTTCCTTTGATTCTATGATCATTTAATAAGTCAGCATTCGTAATCAGAAAGTTTTAAGTAGGTTTGCGTAGTAGCTTTTCAGTGTTCAACTTTTTTCTATTTATACTGACTCTGGGAAAAATTACGTGCATTTTTATAATGACGAGATATTTGTTTATATAGTTAATATTAACATAAGAACATTTAAAATTACTGCTCGTAAATCAAATGATTTTTATACTTGATCCAAAAATAATGTACAAAATTATGTACAAATATTATTTTTCAAAATTACTGAAATTTTTTGTTTAGAAAATAAGCGATTTTTGCATATCATCTAATACACTTCTTTTACATAACATTCTATGTACTAAAAAAACACTTGATAGTTTTAAAGATTTATTGTTTATTGTTTCAAGTATAAAGAATGTGACTTTTTGAATAGTAAAGAAACATGGAAATATGTTGTACATCCTACTTCGGCAGATAATATACTGTACATAGAAACACCGTGACTTCAAAGCTCTTTGTAAACTTTGTTTAGGTTTTGATTAGTATGGCAATTTTTACAACATGTACTTGTACTAATTTGAATAATAATTTTATAAGCCACAGCCATCACAATTACACATTGTATAAAGTAAAAGATTGTAAATTTCAGATCTTCATATTAAAGATAACGTTTAGTTTGGTTATAATTATCATCGAAAAGAACTTTATTTTGTAGATAAATTACGTCACTAGTAAAGAATTATTGAATTGATTATATATTATTTACGCTTTGAACGATGAACGTAAGTTCTTCCATATGAAGCAAGCATTAATACAAGTTTATTAAAAGGTTTCGCTGTATAAATAATTGCTGCATTATCATAGTCATTAGAATTAATTGATCGCAAACGAAAGTTTTTGTTATTCATGTAAGTTTTGCTAATGCCACAATTTGAAAAAAAAATGGAGATCTTGATAAAGTTTAGATTATCTTATTCATTCACGATAATGCATTTTCTCTAGAATAATTAGAAATGCATAAAAATGACTTATGGCGGCCGCAAAAGATCTTGAAAAGCTTGCATAATTCGTACGTTTTCTCGAAAAAAATATTTAGTAGAGGAAGTACAATTATTGTTTGCATGCTTATTGTACATATACCGGATTATTCCATAAGGTTTGGAATTTATTATATGGAGCTTATTTTCTGACAATGAAGAAAAGATAAACATTAATAACACTGCTTATTCAAACAATGTTATGAACAATAAATTCTGTATTTGTAGTGTATTTAAAGATACTTATCAAGAATTTTGTTTCAAAAGTTATGAAAAAAGAACAAATTATTTGAGGTCTTAGTGATAAACATAATTTTAACCTTTATTGAACAACTTAGTAGTTTTCTCTGTATAAAACGAAAGGAATCCTTGTTGCTTTCATTGATCTTTTTTAATAAAATACAAACTCCTAATGAAGGTCCTTTTCAGCATCCAACACTAGTATTTACCCCATACACTTTTTTAAATAAGTCGATGCTTAAGCATTTAAATATTTATTCAATTTTACAATTCGCTTCACATTATAAAATGTATTAAATCATGAAGCATAATGTGTGGGGTAAATAATTATTTCATCGACTTTTATATGTTCAGTTTTCGATTTTTGTGTTCTTTCGTTTTATGAGTTGGTAATTGACAAGTGAATACGGCATTTTCAGTAAAATCTGTGATACGCGATTCAAGTTGAGTAAAATGTCAAATAAAACTTAGTACAAATTAAATTTACGACTCCAGATTAATTATAGTAAATTAACGCATACAATTTTTTTGCTGCGGGTTTTTTCTTATTTTCAAATTTGTATTTAATCTGTTAAATATTATATGATATACCTAGGGAAGTAAAGTATTAGGAAGGTCGAAGCACACCTAAATTATCCCTCAAGTTAAAAGCGGATTAAACGCGTGCCACGAATTACAAAGTTACATCCTGTAGTGCACATTTTGCTCATCCAAGGAGAAAATGCATCTTTTCCTTTTGAATAGCGAAAGAAAAATTGGCATTTTCAGTCCGCTGCCAAGAAGAAAATATTTACGCTTGAAACTTCTGAGGCTAAATTTACATATAAATTATTTGATACCTTAACAAAATGCAATGTTTTTATAATTTGAAAATGTTTACGGAAATTGAAGTGTAAAATCAAAAATAACAATTTAAAAATTTTGATCTCGGTATTACACGTAATATTAACCCAATATAAGTAAAATAAATTGTAATTTTCTGATATTTGACTTTAAAATAAAAATTTTCAATAATCTATTATTTGATAAGTAATACTTAAAACGATGAAACTATTTTAGATTTGCAGTAAAAACATTGCTATTAAGTATTAATATTACAATTTATTACATTTAGTAAAATAATTCATTCTACATCATTGGTTTCTAAATATATTTAACGTGAAAATAAAATAAATCTGCGTGCATTATAAAAAGGTTTTCAGTTTTCTAAAATTGAATTTGAATAAAACAAAATATTTGACCAAATTGTGTAAATTATTGCTAGATAAATAAAGGGATTATATTTTTCTAGAGAAATGTAATTTAGATAGTTGAAGTAAATCTGACTATTAAATAATTAATAAATTCATTTTTTTTTAATATTTATTTTTTTACATCTAAATAAATAACAATGTAATAAAACAATGATCTTGTTAAAGAAATATTAAATACAAAATAATTTGAACATAAAATAAAAGTTCAAAAGAATTTTAGTTACATTTAACATTCGATTATAAAGGTTTAATGTTTTATTTTTTAAAGAAATTTGATTATCACACGTATTACTGCGTATAACAGTTACAATAATTTTTGCTATGATTTATTTTTTCTAGTAATGAAAATGTCACGTTTGCGTGAAATAAAAATATTAATAAAGAGTATTGAATTATTATTAATGGAGAAAATGGTTACAAAAATTTATAAATAGATTTATATAGATTCGCAATACGCGAATTGAAAGCTTTATCGAACTGAATCGCAAAAAAATAGTTTTAAAAATGAAAATGTCTATAACTTTTGTAAATGTAAATAGATAGGTATTTGTGAATTAAAATGATTTTTATTTATATTTTTGTGCGCATGCTGATTTCGTACCCTCCTGTACTGTATAAAATGTTTGTCAAAATGTAAAAACCAATAAAGGTTGATTGCTGCATACTATGTATGCTGTAAATTTTTTATAAATCATAAAATAAAAAAAGTAATGACAGTAATTTACTGTTGATTATTGAACATTTCCTAAAACTTATTGATTTATATATTTATGTTTCTTTAATATGCATTAATAGCAATTGAGGTATACTTATTTAGATTCATGGACAGGAGCTTGTGGATTTTTTAATTTAAATATTTTAATATTTATAACAAATCAATTTTCTGTTTCCCTATTCAAAAATACAATCAGAATACATTATCCTTTTGAAAAGTTTGATTTAATTATCTTGTTATATGATCATTATAGTTGAAAAAAATGGATTATTCGCGACTGGCCACTGAATATAGAATATTTTTTAAATTTATTTAACAAGAAGTTTCAAATTATACATACATTTCATACGCAAGATTTCGACGAAATAAATAAGAAAGCTGAAATTATAACGAACTTAATTGTGATGTACAATGATTGTTATTTTGACTAGATAAAAATGTGATAATTTGGCACTTTATTGAATGTTAATATCGGTATTTGATAACAAAATATGTATGTGTACTAGATATTTATATAATAGTAGATTAAGTGATGTAAACTGGATACAGACGAAATTAACTAGTAAATAGTTCATATGACAATACACATGTTTGCGCTGCTTAATTGAATTTTACAAACTAGTTATAACATTCAGGACTTATTGTAATTATAAATTATACTCGATGTCGAATGTCACATTAGTTTGCAATGTTCTAAGAAAGGTTTATATACATAATTTTCTCCGGACTTGAAAAAAAGATGAGAATACTTTAACTAATCCAATTTTATAAATGTCTGAGGAAGTAGCGATGATTATCTTTTTAGACTTCACTCGGCCGCATATTATTAAGTAATTTTTTCGTAGAAAATAAAAAATGATCATTTTACTCTTAATGGCCACTTGTTAATCTTCTGTTAATCTCCTCTCTGTTAATCGTCTGTTTTGTAGAAAGAATATTTTTGGAAATCTCCAATCTATTTTGGCAAAACTTGATTGGGTTTGCTAAGCAACATTTAGGGAAATAAAATTTGTAGCCGATTGCGAATTAGTTGAATTTCATTTACATATATACACGCGAGAGCACCCAGAGATAGCGAAAATTAGAAGTCAAAAGTGAAAATACATGATTTACATAAATATCCCGAAGATGTGTCATTTAGGAATTCATTAATTTTTGGATGAATTCGTCGAGTCAAGCATCGGTAAAAACATGACACTTATACGTGGAACATATACGTATAACGATAAAACATACGCTAAGTTAGCGCGAATGGATAATCAGCGTATTCATAAGCGCACAAACAAAGGCCAATAAGCACTTAGCGGGCGCAGTTATATACATACGCACACGTACACACACACACACACACACACACACACACACGCGCGCGCGTATATATCGTTGAAAATGAGTCAGAAACTGAAGGGATGACAGACTATGCGTGTGGGGCCAGTGTATCGGAAAAGTAGGTCAACAAAATCAGTATAGTTCGGGTTGATCCTCGAGATTTGTCGCAGACTGCCTACAGAGAGAGAAGAAGAATTGTATCCCGGCTCCCATCGTCCCTCAATCTCGGTTATTCCTTATCAGCGTTACAATACACTCATACAAATCCTTTTGCTTCTCTCTGACTAATATTCCGACGTTGATTGCAAACATAATGCGAAGGTAGCGCATGCGCCTCCATGAGCGCAGCGACTCGATTTAGATATCGGAGAGCAATGCTGCTGCATACGGTCAAACGGGTTTTCAACTCTCTCTCTCTCCTGCTAAATATACGTGACGAACGACGAAAGCGAGTGCGACATGAGACTATTGCACGTGTATGATAACTCGAGTTGTGTTTTATTCCCTCTCACGTATAGAAAGTAGTGTTGGGGAGGGGGGGGGGGGCGCAAGCAAGCGCTACTGGATCAGCTCAGCGCGCGGTCGATAGAGCCTCCTTCTCACCTCTGACCTCTCTCTCTCCTCACTCTCTCATTCTTCTTTTTTTCTTTTTCAGTCGGTTCGCGCGCCTATTTGTCGCCGGCGCCGGCGCCGTCGCCTAATATATCTTTAGAGCGGAGTAGATAGGTCTCGTAGTTCGATTTGGGTTGAGCTGAATTGGGGCTGGTATCGCCGCTCGAAGGGAGGCTACACAGCCGCGTATGACTGGACTCTGCGATGTTCTACTGTGCTACAGCGCGCCAAACCGTGGCTTCGAGTGAACTCGCGTGAGACGGTTAAAGGCTGTTGTCGCTGCTTACTCGACTCGGTTATCCCGGTTGACTTGTCTGGCGAGCGCTCTCCCTACGGATCACCACCCCTTCCGAGTGCTTACCACCCTCTGACGCGCGCGTGCGTCGCACGTCCCAGACATGCGAGCAGCGACGGCGATGGCAGCAGCTCCGTCAGTGGGCTGTCGAGCGCCGCGTCGCCTGCTCGCCAACCGAAACAAGTGCCACCCGCGCGTCGACAGCACACCAAAGCCCCTTTTCCCGTTCGCTCGCTTAACGAGCCGACGCTCGCTCATTAGTATAGTCGAGCACGCGCCACCCGCGATAAGACAGAAACAGCGAGTGCGCGAGTGACACGCGCGCGCAATCAGCTCGGTCGTCCTCCGAGACAGGAAAGCTCGTATGTGCCGGGAGGCCGAGAAATTGGTGCGCGACTATACCGGAAGAATAAGCTCACTTCTCTTATTCTGACTACTACTGCTCGTAGCACTTGAGCTCTGCGGGCTTCAGTTCTCAATGAGACGCACGCCGTGTCCACGTTTCCTTACTTTCGGTAGGTTTTACAATACTCTTATATTGTAACATCCATGTCATCGTTCGCAAATAGCTCCGTTCGGAAAGGTCACGACCGCCCAACTTATCTCCAATTCCCTCATTATCGCGCATTGCTTATATACGCGTATGCTGAATTAAACGGTTTTCGCTTGTACAAGCATTTATTACAACCTGCTTTTTCGTTTCAAGAGAGAGCGTGAGAAAGAGAGAAAGAGAGGCTGCTGCGAGGAAAAGCCCAACTTACGTAGAGTAGCTGCGCAAACAAATGTGCGCTTTTTCAATTCGCTTGTGCACACACACACTACATACATGTACACCATTCGCGGTGCACCAACTTTTTCCTATTTTCTTCTCAGAAGGCATTTTTATTTTTAGAAAGTGTAATTGACCGAAAAATAGCACAATTTTGCAGGTTCGTAAAAGTAGCATTGCTTACAGGTATTTTTGCGACGGCTAACGAAAGGCGTAGTAGTGTGAAAATGAGTCGAGAGAAATGGATAATCAAAGCAAACGGCCGATCATTCAAAACGATAATGCACTATTTGCCTAAAATAATCGATATGTAGGCTTTGTAAATGTAGGCTGGAAGGCTGAGCAAACCGAACGACAAGATTTTTACTTAGACGCCGTCGATAATAACTTTGTCCTGTCAACAAGTGAGTTTCGCTTGATTCGTGATTCTTTTCTATAGCACGCATGTTAATGGTTGCTTTGATCGATCGCCAAAATATACCTGCACGTTTCTGCCACGTGCGTAGCTAAACAACAATTAATATAAGCAAATGAGTCCTAGAGTATATATTGCACGTTTGGCATGATGGCAAGATATCCAGCATGAAGATCCGTTTAGTGAAAATAATGCATCCTTGGAACTACGTACGTATGGGGATGCTTGACAAGATAGGCCATTTGGGAACTGTGGATGATGCTCGTACTCCACGTGTATCGTACGCTCTCTCTCTCTCTCTCTCTTCTCTCTGTCTGTCTGTCTCTCTCCGTCTCTCTCTCTCTCTCTCTCTCTCTCTCTCTCTCTCTCTCTCTCACAGACACACTCCATATAACTGAAGTTTGCATACATGTACGTATACATACCAAGAGAGAGAGAGAGAGAGAGAGAGGGGGGAGAGCTTGTATAAGTAAAGTGGAAATGAGGCTAATTTGGAGGTTACACCTTGAGAGTCAGTACCGTTTTCGTGTAATTGAACAATACGCCAGCAAGCGAATATTCATTAGCGAGCCATTCTACAGAAAGCTTAATCAGGCCTCTACATATATATGCAGGTAGGTTTTATGTATCGAAGCAATTTGCTCTCTGCTCGACGTGTGGGTACTAAACTGTTTCGAAGTTGTTGCTAGCGCACTTTCGTTCGCGAGATTAAATTTTGAAACTTACGTCGAAAGTTTTGAAATCCTTTATTCTTTGTTCACCTTAGTTTGGGATGAGGCATTACGTAGTTTTTTCCATTAATCAATTTTTCTCTTTTAATTATACAGACGTTAACGGTAGCGTGGAATGAAGTATAGCCAAATTTTTGAAGATGAAAAACAACTATTGATATTTTGGCAGCGAAAACTCATAAAATTTTGATATTATACGAACATGCATATTTTAAACCTATTAATATTGAAACTTATCTGTGATTGTCACGTTTTGCCTTCTCATTTCCGAAGATAAACGTAAATGTTTATTTAATGAGAGACCAGTCGCCAATAAGACTTCAGACGTAATAACTTATGCCATTTTTTAATGGACTTCTCTGATAAACTTATTTCCGTTCTTTAAAGATTTTAAGAATATAATTAAAAAGTCTATAATATAAAAAGAATTTTTCAATATTAAAAAAAAATTAAGTTGATTACAAATTACGTAAACTTATTTACTACAAGTAAAAAAAATTTTTTATGTTAAAAAAACTAGGTTGATTACAAATTACGTAAGCTTATTTACTACAAGTTAATTTTTTGATTGAAATCTTTAAGTTGCGGTGCAAACACAGTCATTAAGGAATCCAAATAAGAGAGTTACAATATATAGTCAGCAGGGTAATAATGCATATAAATTAATAACTTTTTTATCGTTCATTTGCTAAATTAGAAGTCGTTTTTTCTGTGTCTATTTTTCAGTAAAACAATATCTGGTTTATAGGTATGCTTAGCTGATTGTAGTGAATTGGTATATACGTACGTGACAAGTTAAGTTGCTATACCTAAATCGTGACATGAAAAACGTTTTTTGATTAATTGCTGTTTCTATAGCTCATCACTTTATATAATAATACAATCAAAAAATCTATCAAATTATTTACATTCTTTAAAAATAGGTCAACTATGATTATAAGTAATTATCACTATAAATAGAATGAAATAATACTTTATATAAAAGTTCTTAAAATAATGTAGGCTTTATAGGACGTGGAAAAAAGTATTTGCTCAGGTGCACATATTTTGCACATCACATACGTTGTATACCCATGAACAATGTTTTCCGTTGTGTTAAGCGCAGCTTCGTTCTCTCTTAATCTCGGAAATATACGACCGCAGAACGATTGGTGTACTTTTATACAGCTGCACGTTCGAGCGTTCAATTTTTCCGCTTGCGCGCGAATAAGCTACAAACTATAAGCACTGGAACGAATGAGTTTTCCTTCGCTATACGTTGACATTTTTCATTAAAGCAAGCAATGTTATATTAGCCCAGGTTCATAGAAAAAAAATGTTATTATCAAACTTTAGAAATACTGAACTTTGAGGCACTTGAAAAAAGTGTCGAGAGAAAGAGAAGTGATAAAATATAACAGATTGCTGGCCGATGCTATTTTCGTGCGTTGCAAAAGTAATATCAGTAGATCGAAGTTGTCGAGGTGGCGCGTACAATGCGCGACAAATCTGCGCATTATACCGACTTAGGAAAGGGTCACAACAATCATTGACTGGAGTGCATGGGATAAGCAGTTGGTTGGGTCTGGCACTACGTAATACAGATGAGAGAGAAAGAGAGGGACAGAGAGAGAGAGAGAGAGAGAGGGAGAGAGATGTAGTCATTGTACGCTTGGTTTCTCGTTGGAGAGCTCGTCGGTTGCGGCTGTGTCACGACTTCAATAATTCAGCGTGCTTCAGCTCGCGCTCAAAGCACGCACGCAGTTTCGATGATAAAGGACCCGCGCCAGCCACGGGGATAAGCCAGCGCTTTCTCGGTCCGCGTGCTACTTCAATTTCCAATCGATCCCAGCTTTCCTCTCTTTACCTTCTTCTCTTGGGACATTCGGCCCAGTTGAATTTGGTATTGATTAAAGACAAAATACGCTCTTGCTACTTCATTACATATTTACTCTCGTTTAACGGACTTGCTTTACTTTATTCCTTACAGCTTTTACATATTATTGAGCACTTATTTTTCATTACGGATCATGTATTGCATAATCGAGATTTAATTGTTTGTTATCTCCGTGCAGTCAAGAGGCACGAAAAATGGTAAACGATGAAAGCAGCAAGTATAAGTTTGTTGACCTATGCAGTAGTAGTTGGTATAGCCTGGTTGTGTGGCGTCAAGCTTCTGTACAAATCAATATTTTTTAACGTTAGGCCGTAAAAACTGTGCATATCGAGCACGGCCGGACTTCCGCTTCGACCGGATATTAATTGGACGGTCAATCAAGTAAATTATAAAACATTTATTGCTGCTTTTGTTCATCCTCTATATTATATTTTTATGTAATAGTGTCATCGTCGTATTATGCAGCTTTATATTCGGGATTCTCTATTCATCATTAGGTTAACTTCCATTTTTATCTTATCTTTTCAAATGACCGAAAAATATAACTAACATATCATTTTTAGAGTTCAAGGGCAGATTCGATATCGTTACCCTTAATTGTGATACAAAATCTTTATACTTATATTTTTATAGCGCAGTTATGATAAGAGAATATTTGAACTTTAACGATTAAGGAATTTATGTGAACTTTGCGTCACGTTTTCTGCGTGACTAATAAAAAATATAACGAACAGCTTCAATGTTCGTTTCTGCAAACTCTTCTTTTCTTTATAACATTTTTAGAAAACATTGACTAAAAAATTATAGTTGACGAAAATTGAAAACCACTCAAATAATTTGACTCTTTTATGCTAATTACATATTACAGCAATTTTAATTTTAGAACGTGTTTATTCAAATATCGATTTTTCATCTCGAGGTATTTGAGAATGAAAATTGCTTATAATTATGTTATTTCAACATAGCTATTTGTTTATTTAATTCGATTTTCAAGCCAATAATTTTTTTCTTTACTAATTTTAAGTAGAGAGGCGATATTATACGCATTCTTGCTGAGCTTCTAATACGATAATGGTGTTGCTGATAAAAATATCGACCTAATTATTTCAAACAGTATTTTTGGTTTTAATGAATTATACTTTTCAGCACATTTAGCTATAAAAACAAAAAAAAATCAAGTATATAGAGCTTTAAAAGTTTTTTTCTGATTTCAATTATATTATACGTATAGCAAGAATAAAATTACATCAACTAATAAATTATTTATTATTAATAATAAGGTAAGAAGAACAAAAAAAATCAAGTCTATCGGATTATAATTATATGCCCCGATACCAATAAATTGGATGGCTTTTCGTGACGCAGGTAATGGAGTAGTTTTATTTACCAATAAAATGACTATTCTGATCTCCTATTCTGCTTGCCCAGTGGCATGAATTGTTGATAGTTTTGTTATCCTTTGAATTATAATTGCAATATTCGACAGTTCTTGAAGTTACAAGATGATATAATGACTAAATTTTAAGTTAATATTATTTTCCTCTTGTCGAATTTTGAAAGGTAATGTAGTTTTCACATTAATTTCGTTCAATATAAATTAGTAAATCTTGAAATTTATTAGTGGAGATAAAGGTTTTAATTCTGGATTATAAATTATAGATATTTAGTCAAAAATGAATAAATGCAGTGATCTTGATAAAATTTATTTTATAATATTCATCTGAATATACAGTCACGTGGTCGTATTTATAAATGTAAAATAGTTGTACATGCTAAATGTTATATGAGTCTTATATTAATTTTCAAATACATTTTCTTTTATAAAGGAATAATAATAAAAAACAAAGACTCAAGATTGTTCAACCATGGCCATATCTAAGGCTTATTCTTAAATGAAAACTTGATAAATTTTCTCAATACAGATACCATTCTGTACATTAGATCATTAGCAATCTCTTGAAAAATTCGTTTAGTACCTCTAATGTTGGATAAAGTCACCATAATATGAGATCTTGGTTCCTTTTTTTCTTGAAGTTGACATTCAAAATCGATAATACATGCATTGTCAGATTGTAAATTTATTTGGCTTAACAGAGATTTGGAAATATTTATTTCATTTTGAAAAGGATCTTCACTTTTATCAACATTTTTTATAGATTTGCGATTTTTCCATAAGCAGTGAGATCCTTTACAAATGAGTACTAAAATCTGATGATCCATTGTTTGATTTAAATGGCTACTGTCATTATTTATTTTCACCTGGAAACTTAAAACTTTTTCCAAATATTGTTGTATCAATTTAAATGTTGAGTCAACCCAATCATTATCAAAACTAACTTTTTCTAAATTTATTAGTGCACCATAAATATCATATGGACAAATTGAAAATCTTTTCTTGTCTGGTACAGGTGGGACATAATTAATTATGGATTTATTTGTAAAACCAAAGAGATCTTTGAGTAGAGTTTGGTAATTGTTATTCGAAGAGTTAACAATAATGTTGGCAGATGTAAAGCAAAATAATTGAAATTTATCAACACATTCAGCTGAAACATTATTTGTGACATTCCAATTCAATTCAGTTGGATCCTGGACACACATAGGTCTACGTAAATTAAAAGCTTTAGGATCAACTGAACCATTTAAATATTCTTTATAACTTTTCATAGATACTGGTAGAAATTCTATTTCATAAAATAATTTTTTTTCATATGATTGCCCATCACAGAGACAAGCAATATAAGTTTGAAAATCATATTTCATATAAAAATCAAAAAATCCAAAAAGTAATTCAGGAATGCTTTTATATCTATTGTCTTCATTCATTTCAAAATCATTTAAATTTTCACTAAAATTGACTTGCCATCCATTTATAACTAAAGGAACTGTACATTTTTCTTTTAAACTATTAGTTGTAGGTACTAGTCCAAGGTTTTGAAGATAAAATATGTATAATATAGTCAATGCATATTTTGTTATACCAATATAACTTCTCAATTCACAATTGTAATACCAATATTTTAAAATAATCATTAATGGTCTAAATCTAGGATCAATGGAAAGATAAAATTTTAGTAAACTACTATTATAAACTCCTAACTTACTCTTGAAAGAAATATCGCATGAAACATTTGTTGGAGAATAACAGCACTTTACTATTGGTACTCTTGCAGTTGGAATTGGAATACATCTAGAAAATTTATAGTTTGACCGAATGGTCTTTTCAACTATAGTAAATAATATCTCTGAAGAAAGGACATGTGGTCCAATAGTAGACTTCTTATTCGCTTTGATAACAGGTATTCCTAAAAATATCGATAAAGGTCTGAAAACTTAAAATGGGTTTATAATAAATTATACAAAGTATTATTTATTTGAACAAAATTACCAATATCCAAATATATGTCTAAATCACATTTTCTAAACCCTATATCAGTAACAGATGAACCAAATTTGAAAATTCTGCACTTTGGAAAAATAGGTTTGAAAATGTTTTCTAATTCTTGACAGACAGGTTCATAATTCATTTTAATATCTACTTGTGTAAGAGATATTTTATTAATAAAGTTGTACAGTTGCTCTTCAAAACTGTCATCAGTAAAAACATTTTTGATAGCTTCATAACTAATGTTATGTGCACAGTCTTCTATAATATAAGATGCAATGATTAAAAATAAAACTAAATAATAATTATTAAAGGTCATTTTATAATTAAATACCTTCATAAGTCATTTGTGCTCGATTAACACGTAAATTAACATTGTTTATATGAATTCCTTTAGATAGAATCATTTTAATAGGTTCACTGGAAAAAATTTTACTATATATATATATATACTTTTCATACAAAATTTCTATATTAAATTTTATAATTATTAGTAATTCTATTATAAGTAAATTACTGTATACAATAGTGGACAAAAAATGAAATTAAGTTTACAAAAATCAAAAGAGTAAAAAAATGAATTCAAATTTACCATTTACTGAATTCAACAAGAATTTTGTCTTCTTTGTTTCCAAGTGTTTTGTGTTTCACTATTTTACCAGTCTGCGACAAAAAATTTAACAAGTCATTCAAAACATTAGGTGCTTGTGGAATTCCACTTATGTAAACTGAATTACTTCTTGAATTTCTTTTTATATGACTTCTAGTAAGAAAATGTTGTTTTAAGTCATCCTCGCTTTCAAAGGTGTAATCACAAACTTCACACTTCCAATTATTCATTATTTGCTGTTTATCTTTTAATTAAAACGTTTTAATTAATTTGAGTATAATTGTTTTTTTATACAAAGAATTTGTATTTTTTAGTTTCATACAAACTATACATTTTACTAATTACAATTGGATAAAAGCATTTATAAAAAATTATAATATTTTATATTTTATCTATACTTTATCTAAATTATGAAAAATTGTAATATTTAACCTTTCATAATGATCAAATGTTTTCTCTATAACAATGGATTTCAATCGTCAACTAACGTAGTAGATATAAGATATGATTAACTTTGTTAAATCTACTGAAAACGCACTATTACACGCGATTGAATATTTCGATCATTGTCTAAACAATTGTATTTATGTTCAACAAACGGACACGTTGGTGAAATGTAAGCATGGACCATACCATAAAATGTCGTTTTATCTACGATTAATACCCTTGTACACTGACGTCTGCATTAATAAGTTTATTTACTGATATTAAATTTACGGTCAGTGAGGGGTCGCGCCGCATGTCGGAGAAGGACAGGACGAAAAACGACCACAATATATCTACTATTTTTGTAAACATTGACACATGACGGCCGTAAGGCTATTGAATCAAATTCTTTCACATTAGAAAATTGAAAGAGAAATACGAGTGAATGTGTTCTCTTTTGACCGATTTAATACATAATAAATAATAATAATCCATCGACACACGAATATAAATTAACCAAATAATAACTCGTAACAGTATATTCTAAACGACGATGATCGTTGTATTCATTTCAGAAAAGCAAAATCAATAGTGAGAGTCGTTCAGATAAAGGACTAATGCGTGCAAGAACGGAATCTAAGTCTCCGAGAAACAGCTACAGCGTCGGCGGCGGCAGCAGGAGCTGGTCGATGCCGAGAAATCGCTTCGGGGCCATCGATCGTTCGGGTAGACCGTTGCAGGCGGGCGGGCAGCGTCGCGGCGAACATGCTAGAGTATACCGGCCAACTGGCCAACTGCTGCTCTTACATCGGCAAGTACTTACAGCTGCTGGAGCCGAGGTTCGCTAAGCAACTACAACTACATTGTCTATCACGGCCGAACAATGAGCAAAAGCGTCGAACTGCTGAGCCCTGAAGATACTGACCATTCGCACGGTGAGCTAACGTTTTTTATTTCAAGCCAGTAGTCTGGCAAGTATCTATACTGATCTTTTGTACATCTTGATTTTGGAAAACCATAACTTCAGCGCTAAAAATTCGTAGTCGAGAACTTGCAAAATGTTGTTTCCCTTAAACAATGCTTGACCATTTATTGATCAGCTATTTTCGATTTTCTTTGATCGGAGTTTTAAGCGCCAGCTTTAAGTTTTTGGTTTGCCCTGCCTTGAGTAGCTCTTGTAATATCTAAAAGCAGAGTTTATTTAAATTAGAGAATAATTGATGCGCGATAAGTTCCTATACAATGACCTTACAGGTACAAAAAATCTAGTGCACTTTGATATCTACTGCATGCTTGTTAGGTATATGACGGCCGAGTGCATCCTAATTTTGCACAAAGGCACCATTAATGCTTCAGTATTCTCGCAGCCTAAAGAAGAGAATTTCTCATGGGCAATTAATCACCTGAGTTTTTTTTTTGTAAATACCGGATGGAGACTAGTCTTTTTTGCTATTTTATGATCGACACATATGAGTATGCAGGTTTCTATTGTAGCCTCAAATACCAGTGTTGTAATTGTTTGCACGTTGATTTCTATTGTTTAAAATGTATTGTGGCGACTGAAATGCTTGAATTCGAGTTTAGCCGTGATAATATAATTAATCGGTGAGTAAAGAAAAACAAGAAGCGAAACCAAACAAAGAAGCCAAAAGAATGACAGGAGAAAAGGCAAAGCTCGAGATGCCCGTTCTGGAGGCTCCAGTTGGCTCTTGGATCGATTAAACCTCACGTATTCAAAGAGCAGCTGCGCACCGCGCGGTGGAGATCCAATTAGGCGGCGACGAAGCTCTAAGAAACTCCAGATAATCCGTCTCGTCAAGTCATATTGCAGCATTAACGCACTCCATCTCTTACCGCGCGGTTGCGTGCTTTTTCGCTTTTCTCGAGAGCGTAGGCATAGCTCATTACACCTCCCAGACGCACATATCTACAAGTTTCGTATATAAATTTTTCTTATATTTTTCCTTCACTCCGGGAACAGCCAAGACGAACAATCAGAGTTTCGGTTAGTACTAGAAAATCCTAAAATCTCAATATCGGATAAGCAATGTTTTTGGACAAATTCGAGACATCCTATGGAAAGTACATCTTCGTAATCTAGTGGGATTTTATCAGCTGAAGAATCATTAAAGACTAAATTTGTACGTCATTCTTTGAAGCATTTTAGTCACGTCAATGAAGGTCAACATTCATTTCTTCAAAGATTTTATTCACTGTATTCTTTTTTATTTTATCGTTTTTATTATAACATATTTTTTAGATAATCTGGTAAAAATACTGGACACGATGTTAAAAATATAGACTAGAGTTTACTAATATTCCAGAAAATACTTTTAAAAATAATGGCATGCCTATGAAACAGGGCCATCGGTAGTCGATATAGGAAATACGAAAAAGTATATCTATTGTCCTATTTTCAAATTCACTGTAAAATGCTCTTTTTATATAGCTTCAAATGCGTACAACTTGTAGCGATTTGCCCTCGTATTTTCATATTTTCCTCAATAATCGTCTTTCAGTATAAAAATTAGAGAAGAACTATTTCCATTCGTACTCGATATTTCTTCTTTCCATTTTTCGTTACACATTGGCGTAATGTAATAAAGTTATGGAATGGATATACAAGTGAAACCGTACATTTATAATGTAAGTTTACACACATACCGTACGTGTAAAACTAGACTACATGCGACTGTCAGACAGATAAATATATATATAATAATGCTGAGCAAATAAACCTGCGAAACTTGAATGAGTTGAGAATTCACAATCAGTTGTTAGTATTTATACATCCGATGAAAAAGCTGAAATTTAAAAAAGCGGATTAGCTAGTTCTGTGTACTTTATCTATCAGAATCTAAAGTTCCAGAGACATGAAGTTGAAAAATATCATGGTTAGAACAGTATAAACGAAACTAATTTTGAAACGTCGTAGCTTGCCAAACGTTTTTTTCTTCCATACATATGTTTTACGACATGGATTTTCGGTTGTTGTAATTTCGTTCTAATGAGGGAAAAAATTTGACAAGTAACTCTCTTATATTTGAGAATTTTAGAATTGAATTTATTTTTATGAAATTCCGAATCGAAATTCGAGAATTTTATCAATGGGCGTTTCAAATAGCGCTAAGTAATATTGATGTGTAGTACAATGTACATTCAATGACGCATGGACGTGATGCAAAAATAAATCGCATAAAACGGAGCTGATTTATGAAAGAAGGCGCATTATAGACTTGAGTGAAAATTTACAGCTGGAAGGAAACTCCGCGTATAATACACTAGCAGACAGGGTAAATAAACAAGTAAGGACAAAGAAAAAAAAATTAGCGGTAAGTGGATAGGTGTTCAATTGAACGAAACAAGGCTTAATTGATCGAGTTATCGGCAAAAGTAAAAAAAGAAGTGATGTGTGCGTTGCAGGCGAGACGAGCACGGAAGAACGTTCCCGGCTGAACCTAAATGGTAGCCGGCAGCTATCGCGCAGCGCGACGGAGCTGCGCGACAATGGCTTGGCGCGAGCGGGCGAGTGCAGCGGTGGTGAGAGCTCGTCGGCGGGCCGCTCGCCGGAACGCCGTGGCCTCCACCACCAGCAGGAGCACCTAGCCAGCGGCGTGGTGCAGCGACTACGCCACTCGCACCGCCACATCTCAGTCGCCCAGCGCACCCACACCTTCTTCGCCTGCCTCAAGTCGCGCTGGCAGCGCAGTCGCAGCAAGGAGCGCAAAAAGTCCAAAGACCTGCTCGACTCGCAGGCCAAGGAGTCCGACTACGCGGCCGACTACTCGTCCGATCACAGCAGAGCTTCCTCGGCTAACCAAAGCCCCGCCAGACACTACCTCAATCGACCCGGTACGTATTCTCCCGTTGTTTTTCCTACGGATCCACATGATTAACACTGATCTTGTAACTTAGTTATTACGTCACTACAAGCGTAGCACCAGCTTCGATTCTTCTTATAAACTTTACAGCCACGCGCATAAAGTATCATAGTCACACACATACCGACATACGTATACGAGCGAAGCAATCTGCGTTTATGAACCATCACAGACTACCTGTCGGTCTTACTGACATACCTCTGCGTAATAACAAATATAAATTATCTGATTTTGCACCTGCTTTCCTTAAACTCGACATTTGTAATAAACTATTGTTCGTTATTCTTCTTGCTTAAAGGTATTTGAAAAATTCGACGAAGAATTAGCTGTTGATGAAAGCCGTTATCCTAAAAAGTAAATTGAAAGCCCTAGAACAACCTAAGAGTCTATTAATATTAATTATCCCTTAGGAACTAGAAAATAGAAGTTATTGGTGATGGAAACAATTACGATACTATACTATACCGTGTAAAATAAAACTATAAATTCGAATGATGTGCTATAACTCAAGTCAAATGTTATTATTATTGTTTTTTTAAATAAAAACCTTAAAGCAGTACTCAAAAAGTATAAGTCACCCGATATATGATGGTTTGAGAACTTGAAAAAGGCCTCGTCGATTTATAAGTGTTTAAATTTACCTTGCTTGAAGTAACGGTTCTTTGCTTGACTAAACCTTAGATTTAGTGACGAAAAATTTTTCATTTAATTCAAACAATTTAGACTAATTTTCAGGTTATTGAATGCATGATACAAGTTATAAATTCTAATATGTATATATATATATATATATATATTCATACATATATATATAAGTAAATTAATATTATTAAGTCGTAATAAAAGTTCATGAAAAAAATTCTTTTAAATAAATCCTAGAGGGAATTTTAATATTCATAAAGAATACTCCCTCCAAAAGTCAATTAGTTATTATTATATTATTCTATTCACTACATTTTATGAGTCATTCTTTTAAACGCTAGTCTCGTTATAACGTTGAATCTTATTGCGATTACTATTGCATAAATATTTCAAATATTAGATATTTCACAATAATTTTTTGGTATAAGTTATATTAAATAAAGAAATAGCCATAGACTACGATAGACAATGAATCATCATTTTTCCGAAACCACATTTTTCTAATTTATTTTTCATAACTCATGTTTTTGATTGTTATCATAAAAATATTTTCAATAATTTTTAATCACATCAACTTTCATTTAGTGAAAAAGATGACCAAAAAAGCCGTTTTAAAAAATCATTTTTTTTTCAACGATCTACACTTATATTAAGGAAGGAGAATTAGACAAAAATAATATCTATGTAATTTAATCCTATTACGTTTCGTAATATTTTCTTCCTTTGAGTTATTTTCGGAATATTGAGAATATAAACGAGAAGAATAAGTACTAGTAAATCCAAAAAGTGTCAGAGAAATTATATTTAGACTTTCCTGGTAACAAATGTAAACTTATAATTATTTTTTTTTACAAATGAAAATATATTTAAATTTATAAGCTTGTAGGTAATGTGTACGATAATTTTTTTTTATAATTTAAGATTTAATTGCAATAGTACGTAACGTAAATTAATTTACGTGACGCAATTGTTGCAATACTAACTCAATTAGATGAAACTTTGCTATTGGCTAAGAATGCATTGAAAGTTATAGAAAAAGAAAAGAAATAAAATAATTAGCAGAACTTATGTTAGTTGTTAACTTTACTCTTACTGCTATGAAAAGCCTGCTGTTAGATAAGTGCTTGATAGGTCTCTTGAGATGAAAAAAACGCAATAATGAAAGCTTTTGTGATGACATTACATTATAACGACTTGAATTTTCATATTTACGTGTAAATGATTTTCAACAATTCATATATTTTTAAGACAGCCATTTATCTAGATGTATAGATTTCATTTACTCGGCCTGTTATATTTTACAAGATGTAGGTATATATATATATAAACTAAAATATTTAAAGTGAGATTTTTTGAGATATTAAAAAGTTAGGTAACCGTGGGAAGCGATTATGTGAGTCCGCGAATAACACCAATACTATAACGTTACGATACCTAATTTTTCTTACTGAAATTCAACTGGGCGACAGTCTTCGCGAGATACAAAGTGTTAACGTTTGTGATAGCATTTTTGTGCAATGAAAATTACATAGACATGCTGGCTATGTGCCAACAAATTATTTCACGGTAGAAACTTGTTATAAAATCACAAGCCATTAAAACAGTCGAGTGTCGTTGTTGAACATTTATCTCTTGATAATATAGTGAACGATTAATCGTTTAGAATGAGATGGATTCGATCTAATATGTCATTCGTCAAATGCACAAAGAAACGTAAAAAGAAGAGTAAATTTTTTTAGAGCACGGCTACACTTGTCATTTCAGAATCTCCTTTGGTACGCTCGAGTCGCAACGAAAAAGCGACGGCAGTGCAGGATGACAGCCCAGCCCGAGGCAGTAGCGAAGGCTCACCGAAAACGTCGGCGCCGACGGGTGCTCCCGTGGCGTCGACCAGCAGCCCAGCTGGCGCCAATCAGCAATCGATCGATATCAACGCTTCGCATAAGCATCCTGGCGAAACTCAAGGCGATCCGGAGCTCGTCAAAGTCGACATTCTGCAAGATGAAAACACGAGACGCCGCGAACTTGCTCTCCGCCAGCATGCCTTCTTCCAGTTACGACTTCACTTGCGAAGAGGTGCCAATCTCGTGGCAATGGATCGATGCGGTGAGTCGTCAAAATCCCGCCAAAGCTCACATTGCTGGCGGCCAGCTTGCTATTCACTAGCCGTCTGATGATGTCGGCGTGGCTTTGTGCGTGCATGAATCACTCTATATGGTAAATTCCATAAAAAATGCATTAATTTGATATCTTTTTTACTAAATATTAAAATTCAGTGCACGTTTTTAATTTTGTGTTATCGATGGTATTGATAGAACCAGAAAATATTTATGCCCATCGCCGCGGATGTTTGTATCATTCATTGTTGTCTGTAGAACAGCTAAAATTCATAAAAAAAAATGTTTTTTTTCATGATTCATTGGAGTTTCAAAAAAAGGACGAAAAAGAATTATAATATGTTAAAAACCATATATTATTCTCTTATTTATCCAAAATTTCGATCCTCACGATGCTTAAAATGCTATAGCACTTTACAAAGTTTGACAAGAATCAAAATTTTGAATAGAACTAAATTAAGATATGTGTTATATAACGTATTTAACCTATAGGATTATTATTTATTTATTCCAATTTTATTGGCACTATCATGCTTCGATTTCTTACATATTCCAACAAATTATATTATACAAAAACTTATATAAAAGAAAGATTTTTGTTTTTATTGATGCCAACAATTCTATAGGCAGAAAATGGACGTCATAAGCATACACAGTGGAGAACTAAATTATTTGTAGATAGGCAACATTACAGAGAATAATGAAATCCCTTAATGAGAGTTCTATTTTTGAACATTCGCCAAATAACGAAACTGAATCAATGTATTTTTTGTGGAATTGGCCATATGTACATATAACGCGTTTACATTCGAGATATCCGAGGACGATAACCGTGCCAAAGAGGGTGAGAATCAGTACGAATTCACGTGTTGCCATTGGATAAAAACACTTACAGATTCAAGAGCAATTGCTATGTTTTTTTTTTATTTCTTTCTTTCTTTTATATTTTGGATGAAAAATGAATTTTACATAACAGATCGGTCCCCCTGTTTCTATTACCGTGTTTTTTTGAATGCATTTCAGTTATTTCATTGTAACATAAAATTCGCTACTTAAATCTATTGATAATAATTATAATATATAAATTTATTTGTCTATAGGGTTCAGTGATCCTTACGTAAAAATAAAATGTTCCGGTCGCCTGTTACATAAGTCGCGCACAGTTTACAGAGAACTAAATCCTGTCTGGGATGAGAGTATCTCTTTGCCAATCGAGGATCCGTTCCAACCTCTTAATTTTAAGGTATATAATTAACATTATTGCGCTTTAGGACATTGTTTTATCTTCAATTACAATCGAATGTTTAATTACTTCTAACGATTTAGGTTTTTGATTACGATTGGGGTCTGCAAGACGATTTCATGGGTGCAGCACAGCTCGATTTAACGCAGTTGGAATTAGGTCAGATGCAAGATATTACTTTAGAACTCAAAGACCCTGCACGGCCAAAACAAGATCTTGGGCAAATTATTGTTTCTGCTACACTTTGGCCGAAAAATCAGCAAGAGAAAGAACAGGTGAGGATTAAATTCTATTTTTCTTTTAATTTTTATCCACCTTTCGTGTATTATTGTGACAAGTTGAATATTTTAGTATTATTTTACTACTAGTATGTGTTGATAATCAATATTAAAGAAAAGTAATCAAAGTGTCATGCATAATTTACATACATAGATTAACGTTTAAAAGCTTCAAAGTCATAGTGTCATAAAACAAAAGAATATTTTTTTATACGCATCTATTATATGTTCGACAATAAATATTACTTTCTCTGTCAATTTCTACTTTATGTTGTGTGCAGTCATATTACAAAGTATTTACATCCAAAAAAATGGTACAAAAAATTTCATTACTGTTACTTTTGTGAAAATTTGTTTATAACTATTGGTATAATTTGGATTTTAAATTTGGTTGTCAAAATATCATAATCGTTCAGTACGCAAGAATGACCAACAAAATAAATCAATTATATATTACATAGAAGATTGATAGCTTTAACGAACAAAATTATTACATAGTGGAGAAACATTAATTTTTATACTTTTATATTACTTAAAAAAGATTTTTTATGAGGGTTGCTTAATTACTCTATAATAAGCAATTTTTATTTATTACATCTTTTTGTTCAAATTATTACTGATAACTGTGTTTCGTATGATATTGAATATTCTCGAAATTCATCTATATTTCTCTTTTACGCCACCTAGCAACCTATTAAATTGTTTCATAAATTAATTTCTTCTGTTATCTTTGTTTATAATTTGATGTTTAATCAGAGTTAGGCGATTCTGTCAAAAAGCTTCCAGCAGTTGACTTCGGACCTCGCAATTATCGTAAAGCGGAAGCGAAAATCGTGAGGTCTGAAATCGACTGCTGGAAGCTTTTTGATAGAATGACCCAACCCTGTGTTTACTACTAACGTTCGTCATACATTTGATAGACCTGAAGCTTTTTTATTATATTTTAGTATTTTTTTAACTTTGTACGTGAATTTATAAATGCTTTACGTTTTTACTGTGTCATACACATAAAATATTTAAAAAATGTCGATTTGGGTATAGGTATCCGACAGGTAATCCTTTTTTCTACTTTTCGGACTTATATTAAGACCCTTTTTTATGTAAAAAAAACTAGGATATAAAAGTGTTATCTTTCGAGATACTGAAACAAACATATAGAGAAAATTAACGAGTAAGTGTGTAAACTATGAATATAGAATTGAAACTCGAGCTGTAATAACCGAAATCATAGCCTGGCACATCACGTAAAACGTACACAAACCAAATGTGGTTATAGGTTATTTGGTACATCACTTCTAATAATGTCGAGTAATTAAAAATTTCGTAGTACTTATTTTTTTACGCTCCAAATAATTCAGCAATAAAAGATCGTTGTAAATACTTAATTTGGTGTGTGTCTAATTTCATACTACAACGCGACTTTTAAAGTTATCAATAATGAGCGCTGACCTGATTGAAAACATAAATATATTGTTATTTTATAATTGAAATTCTTTTCCATTGTTGAATAATTCGAATAATTCACGTGGAAAGTATGTCATTAATTTACTTAATGACAATTTTAATGAATTGAATTCTTAAATTTCTTAAGTAACAGCCTCAACCATTTATTTTCAGAATCATACCGGAGAAAATAAATCAATTTAGTAGTAATTATTTGAGAAAAAGAAGTTCTTATTTGTTTAACTTAGATCTATAATCCGATAATAATTAGAAATACTGATGAAAAGAAGAATCAATAATATATAATACAATGTCTCCTAATTACATTATTTAGCGAATGTTTTTCAATATATATCCAATGTGCACATTTACTGAAAGTGATGAAAATAAGTGCTCAAGCCTGGTTTGTCACACAAATGTAGAACGACCTCTTCTCACTCCGAGGAATAATTAACACACGCTTGAAAATGTAATTTACAGAAAAGTTGACATAAAAGCTTTGAAGCTTTTTTTTGGAGAATAAAGTTTGGTTTAATCGTACAGGACGTCAACACGTATAATTAGTACACCGAAAGCATTTTAAAAAGAATTATTTTTATTTTTGAAAATTTTACTCTTATTATTCGAAAGGATATGAAAGGACCAGATTTTCGTATTTACTCTTCTAAACCCATTTCTATAATGTTGTATTTTAATTTATAAAGTGCACATGAAGGGTGCGTGTCGTGAACTTAAGGATACTCGCTGACTTTTGCGAACATACAAAAGGGTATCTATTCTGCGACGCTGACGGACAATACTTACAGAGTGATGAGTGCCAGTGATATACGTTAGTTCAACGCATTTGGCTTTATTTAATAATATGCTTTTTCTTTATTCACGTGGCCACCCGGTGCTTCACATACATATTTGTTATTTTTGGAATAGCAATTTATCTTGCGCTTGCGACAGCTTAGCTTTTTACTTGAGCCGTGCAAGCTGCAGGCTCATCTATTCTGGTGTAGTTATTGGACTAAGTTTGTCAAAATATTAGCTTTGCACACCGAGGTCTTTATTATCTTGGGACATAAATCGAAAAAAGTAAAGGAATTAATTTAAAAAATATCTTATAAACAAATGTTCGAAATATTTGCTGCTTTTTAGGGCTAACATGTAAAACATATTGAATTTTTAAATAATTTTTAAAAGCATTTCTCATTTTCGTTACCAACTAAATTGTAGGCAGATATAAAGTACGCTACAGCTTTATTGGTCCGTTTCATTTTTAATAACGCGCATGGAAAACGTGCGTGTTCACATATCACTAATAACTGTGAAATTGTGAGTTGAGATTTTCACGTTGATTTAGATTTTATGAAAAAAAAGTTTTATTATTAACTTTCAAGGCTTTAACCATTGACTTGCTTTCATGGCATAAAATTATAATGTTAATAAAAATTCGTTAGTGATTTGCATACTATTTTGACGTTGATCGAGAATATGTCGTTCGTATAATAATCGCGTGCCGTTTCGTTTCAATATAACACACGTTCGCATGGTAGCACCGATTCAATCTGGAAAATTGGTAACATTTTTAAGACTATACATTACAATGTATTACAATTACCAGAGTATCCAACCTTGCAAAATTTATGACGCCAGAGTCAAAACAGTAATTGCATATGCATCATCCATTAGAATGATCAACGTAATTCATCGGATTGAATTTCTTGGCATAGGACAGTTAATGGACAGTTAAAAGGGAGAAAGAGTTAGCAAGACGGCAGTTACGTAATTTGATGACAAACTCGTTTATCGGTTTTAATTAACTACGCAGAACGTACAACTCTATTTATTCCCTTTTATTGTTTTTGTTATATGAATAAAAATGAGTGTGCATTCGACAATACAATGAATATAAATTGTAATACGGTTTTCATCAAAATACAAAAAAAAACTTATATTAAAATCGCGTGTCGACTTATATCTACTATTTGTTTTTTATCTTGAATTTTTGTTAATGTAGTTTGATGAACAAAAGTTATAAACTCTCTATACATACTCTCTACTATAATAATAACAGCGAAAACATCTTTATTCAAGAAATCGTAAGCAATGGAAATTTTTACGGATTTTGTGCAAGAGAGCGTAATAATAGTAATTGCGATAAATTTGATTGAAATTAAATATCTACTGTAAAATTCAAAAAATCGGAGCAATAATTTATATTGAAATTCTTTCTCGGAAGCTTTTAATGTATTGAATGGATGCTTATAAAAATTGTAATAATGCTATAGAAATGCTATTATCTTATTGTAAACTGTTATACTCGTATTTCAAAATGTATCTAGGATATTTTCGTCGTAGAACATGATCTAAACAGCAGAGTGCATGCAGAATGACAAAGTTTATCTAATCTATATAGCGACACGGCATGCAGTAACATTAACCTAGCAAGACAATCAGTTTGAACACGCTTGAGATTACGGAACGCTTGTTATCAAAGAAAATGAAAGTGAAGTGGTGAGCCTGGCTCTGTGCGAGATTTGGGCAAGAGAGCAAGAGCGGTTCCTTTGACGGCTTTCGCAAGCTTTCGCAGAGCGCTGCGAGCGAGTCGCCTGCAAGCAGATAGAGGGAGGCAAGAGGTGGGAGAGCTGCGAGCATAGCAGCATCGCAATAGAGAAGGATAGCAATTTAGCCAAGCGCAATCGAACTGCGAGACTCAGTGCGCGCCAGTAACCGGTACTGGTAGTCTTTTTCTCTTCGTCGCTCGGCCATCGGCTGCGTGCGCGCGCAATCTATATTTAGCAGTAGATTATCTGGTGCGTGCGACACTGTCTGTTGTCACGAGATACGCGCGGCTCTCCTGCGAGAGGCACTCCTTCATTTTCGTTTTCGATGAGAGCGCGTTGCTGTTTCGTAACGCCGTCGCGTGCACAAGCTTCATTAAGAATTTGATGACGGAGAGCTTTCTGCGATCGAAATGCCGCGAATTTCAAGAAGCTCGGGCCGCCAGAAAAAATTGCTGGCCGACGGCGAACGTTGCCGGGCAACAAGTGAACTATTATACGCCTGCAGCAGTCCACATTACTACCAGCTTTCACAACAACGGAGATGAGTGAGTCGTTGCTGTTGCTCAGCGGCATTGTAGCCCCATTGTCAGATGCACGCTTACGTCAAACTACTACTGTAATTCGATTCATTAGCTCGATTATACGATGAAACCCGAACCTAGTTTTGTTCTTGCTGCGAGACCGTTTTTAATTCTTCTTGATGACTTTTGTCTAAGGGACGCCTTTTAATTTCTAGATAACAAGTTACTCACTTGTATCTCTTCTGTTTGCAAAGCTTGATTGAGATTGAAGAAGAGTTCCGCTTACTTCACCATAGTCATTATTAACGTAACCGCACTATTACCTCACAGCTTCTACTCAGAAATGAAATCTGACCTTACAGAATTCTTTACTTACGGAAACACGCCGTAAGCACTTGTTCTATTATACCGAGAGGTGGCTTGATGAGCATTTTTTCTTTCATATTAGACATGATATTATTCCATATAACCAAGTGTAGCTTTTAATTCTGACTCGTAAGTGTAGAAAGAATATTCTAACAATGCACATATTAGTGGACTTTATTCTTGTTGCAAACAAAAAAATTATTCTTTTTAATAGCGTCGTTCAAGTATCTATTTTTGAAAGACATACAAAAAATTTATCTTTCAACAACTGGCTATTTCAATAAACCTGAAAATGACATTTTCAATAATAACTGTCGGGAATTTTAATAACAGCAATCATATCGAGTTTTGAAAAAATTAATTACGCGATATATCAGTTTGTTGAACATTCAGTTCACAATAAGCTATTTTATATAAATTGCTCTAATTTTCGCGCAAATTGCTACTAAAATTTTTGAATTCCACACGTAAAACAAAGAAAATATCGACAAAAGCTCTTATCGTTATATGCACTTGTTAATACGCTCTTAAAATTGATGTCCATTATGTCTTATCGTGGTTATTTAATTGACCAAACAAGCTACCGAACGAGTTTCGAAAAAAAAGCACGTCGAGGTCAAATTTCATAAATTATTCTTTGACGATACGCTATCTTGTAGCAACTTACAAACAGCTAGGAAAATTTGTTACTTGTACAAAGAATGAGTGCTCGAAGACACGGCGGTTCCCCGCTTGGCAAGTCCGCCTCGTCCACGGCGTCGTCGTCAACGACGTCCCTTACGGAGGATGATCTACGGCACGCAGAAGCGTCGAGACCTAACGAGGCTCCGAAAGTCGCGTTGGAACGGCTGGCCGCAGGATTACGCCAACATCCGGAAGTGCTCGAGCAGTACGTGGCGTACAAAGCAGCCAAGCAGGAAGCGACGATGAAACTGCGAGAGCCGACGAGTGAAGCACCGAAAAGACCGGCGAGGACTCGCCACAAGATGGAAGCGCTGCGGCTGCTCGTGGAGCGTAGGGTAGAATTAATGGAGAAGCTTGCCGAGAGTCGAGCAGAGAAAGCTTGCGAGAAGCTACCCTGGCTGCACCCCATCGAAGCCTGGGTAGCCGAGCGCTGCAAGCTCAAGTCCGAGGCGCACGCACGTGGCTACAGTTCCGACAGTGAAATCCACAGTAGGCCAGCTCGGGACAAGGACACACGGAAAGTGAGCTCCTGCCGCTACGAGTATGACAATCACGCGCTGCTTCGTTTCTTTTCACCCTTGCACGCGAGCCCCAACTTTTCCATGCGACAATTTAGGCTCTTTCAACTTTTCCAATTGCGATCTAATTGGCAAACTTTGCCGAATCACGCGATATTCTATGTCAAGTTTTTACCTGTTTTCTCTGCGACACTTTGGGTTTTTCCAGTCGAGTGCTCGTAAAAACACAACGAAAAATGACGGGACAGCTTGTTAAAATTTATGAGCCAGTTATTGCTCAAAAGTAATCTTTTCTCAATTACTTCTTCTTGTGTGGTTTTCATACTTTTTTTACGAGCAATACATTGTTTTAAACGATTATAACAAATCAACTTATGAATTATTAAAAGCCACGGTCGAAGAGTGAATTCACGATCTACTACTCGAATGTTATCTTTTAAAGGAAACGATATAGTAGCGAGCTAAACGCTTCATCGATTTCCAGTTAAATTCATTTACGTATTTACAATATACTCTTATTGCCCAAATCGAATAAATTTAGAGCTTTTATGATTATAAATATTTATAATGTATATTTTCTTTGCATTGAATATGCATTACAAAGTAACAATTTGAAAGAACTATAAAGCCACTGCTCTTTCGTCAAATAGTTCTGAGTTGAAAAATTTTACAATCTTCTCAAAACAAGTCTTAAGAAGAATAGAAACGAAGCAGCACCTGACAGATGTAAAGATAGAGCGTAAGAAAAAAACTTAAAAAGTGAGAAAATGAATCTTAATCTCCAAGGGTTCTCCAAAGTTACTGAGAGAGGAGAAATGCGAAAAATTCGATGATGAAGCGAAAGGAAGCATAAAAATATCGCGAGCGAACGAGATTTTGAAGAATCTCAAAGATTCAACTGGCTCCTTGACCTCAAAGCGATCAGACGCAACAACATCAACGTCGACGCTCGCAACGGCTCCAGACCCAGTCACTGAAACGGGAAATTCCATTTCTCAGCCTGACTCACCTGATTTTTTTGATAAGATCAAGGAAAATTTTAAGGATAAAATAGAAGATATCCATAGGGTACTATTTTCAGTTATGCAAATAAGCAATGATGAACTTTCGCTTATTATTTATTCATGTAAAGCGAGAAAAAATACACTAAAAATTAATGAAACCTGAAACTGTTATGTGAAACGGGAATAATTTTATATTTATTTATTTTCATTCTAAAAGTTTGGAGACTGAATTTATTCGAATTTGTTGAATTAAACCAATACAGTTGCATCAGGTTTCTGTTAAATAATTAACATATAACTGAAAGGTATCTTGTATCATTTTTTGATAATCATTTAGAAAACTAACAATAAAAGTGTGTAAGCACTAAAGTATTCAACAGGCGCTTTAATTATTTTACGAAAACCTCTATTATTGTTATGACAATAAATAAAATTTACGTTATTGATTACAGTACTTCCAAAGAAGCAATCGTTTGGCAGACGTGAACCGGAAGCTCAAGTCCCAGATATGGAGTTCAGTTGTCACCATTGTCCTAGTCGAAGCAAAAAATTTATTGCCAATGGATATAGACGGTCTGTCAGATCCATACGTTAAGTTTCGGTAAGATAAAAGCTTGTCAGAATTGTTATGTGTCACACATTGGATCTCACACGAACTTTCGTTTGAGCTGTAGAATCAATGTCAAAGAGAAATGCCCATTTAATCTGCAACTTTTATCGTAGTCTTTTCAAATTCGCACATTAATGTATTACTAAATAAGTAGACTTTTTAAGTTATTACCTATTTAATTTTAAATGCAAGAGTTGTATAGGTGACATACGATTGTCGAATAAAATCAATGTTTTTTTCTGGTAGTCTAGGCACGGAGAAATACAAATCGAAAGTAGTAAACAAGACGCTGAATCCGGTATGGCTGGAGCAATTTGATCTGCATCTATATGAGGATCCACACTTGGGCCAAGAACTGGAGGTGACGGTGTGGGATCGAGATCGAAGTCATCAGGACGACTTGATGGGCCGTACGGTGATCAATCTGGCGAGTCTCGAACGCGAGACGACCCATCGGCTCTGGCGCGAGCTCGAAGACGGCGCAGGCAATATCTTCCTACTGCTGACGATAAGCGGCACTACCGCCAGCGAGACAATCAGCGACCTTGCCGTTCACGAGGAGACACCCCAAGAACGCGCTCTTCTCATTCAAAAGTACTCGTTAGCCAATACGCTTCAAAGACCCCGAGACGTCGGACATCTCACTGTTAAGGTTATTTTATGCTCTCATTCAGCCATCTGCAAAGTGTTATTACGTGCTGATTTTTCACGTTCTTACATATATATTTGCCAGATGGCTTGGGTTACTTTGCAAGGCTTTAGCCTGTGTGCTAGCTCGACTCTTCTATCGTTCGAGCGTTTCAATCAATTTTCAATCACGCTGTCGACAACAAGATACTTTGCTATTCTCAGTATGCATTTGAAAAGCGCTCCTTATTTTTCACGACAGCCGACGTAAAACGATCTTCAGTTTTCATTCTTCTTATTTTCGACTTTTTCAAAAATATTGGCCGTGCCATCAACGAAATTTTGCGCCTTCATTTTATACCAATGCTCGGTCTAACGATGCTCAACGATTTAAACTATTTATATATCATTAATTCCAAGTACTTTTTTATTCCTTACGCGCTAAAGTCTATCATTTGTATCTTCAGCGTTACTTAGAAAACCATTTTTCAAACGAAACATATTAATAGAATTCATTTCAGAATATCACAATGACGTATTACATGTGAATAAGTATGAATATTCTTTATCCTTTAGTTATAAAATTTCTGCATAATAAATGCAATTATATTACATTAATAAAATAAATATAAAATATTTTACCCATGAATGGCAAAATTATCATAAACCGAACTTACAATGTTTAAGATATCGTGCAAATGAAACATATAATAAATAGGAACAAAACAAGTTAAAGCCATAATAATAATAAGTTAATTATTATAGATTATGGTGACACTGTTAATTAAAATTTAATCTGCTCATGACACATTTTTATTCAAATTGTGTTCTCAGGTTTACCGAGCACAAGGTCTCGCAGCAGCTGACTTAGGAGGGAAGAGCGATCCATTTTGTGTGCTTGAACTTATCAATGCAAGGTTGCAAACCCAAACCGAGTACAAAACTTTGGCACCTAACTGGCAAAAGATTTTCACTTTGTAAGTATTGATCGTTGGTACAACACTATATTTTTTAATCAACTTTACCCAGATTGTAAATAGACCACTTTAATTTTTGCGAGATGAATAATTTACTCGTTAATATAAATCTTAACATGTTGTTTTCGATACATAATGGATATTTATCAGTTACGATGTTTTATCTAATTCAGCAACATTTTTTTTACCGACTTGTTTTACTGCAAACAATACAAAATAGTCGATAAATTTCTTATTTTACATACAAGATTAGTGTTGAGATGTATGATTACTGTATAATGAAATTGTTTGTAATGATAACAGCTGTTGTTTTCTATTTTCCCTATAAAATTATCGGGCTTTTAGGGCACATCACTCACCATCGTAATGTTGAAGACATTTTCCCCCTCCTTTTGATATTCCTATTTGCTCTTTTTACTTTTTTTGCTCTGTATGAACTATACCCTTGAACTCCCGAGAAGCATCGGACTACCGCGTTTCAAAGCAGTCATTTATTCATTTCCACGGTATGTTCTTGGCGTAAACCCTTTTATAGATAAATGAAAGATGTCCTCAATAGTTATTGGACCTACAGCTTAAGGTGGGTTTCGAACCACCAAGAAATCGTTGATAATTTTTTTGTGGCACACAATATATCCATTTTAATATCATTATAAACAAATAATTTAGAAGATTATACATCGAATAGAATATTGCTGTCTTTGTGCAAATACATTTATTTTATACTTTATATATTTTTAATGTTATTCTACAAATTATATTTTTTTCAGTAATGTGAAAGACATAAATTCCGTGCTTGAAGTTACTGTATTCGATGAAGACCGTGATCATAAAGTTGAATTCCTCGGGAAGGTTGCTGTACCTCTATTAAAGATACGGAATGGTGAAAAACGATGGTACGCTCTTAAGGATAAAAAACTACGATGTCGTGCTAAGGGTAACAATCCGCAAATATTACTTGAGCTCACTGTCGTTTGGAATTATTTGCGAGCTTGCATAAGGACGTTAAACCCAAAAGAAAAGAAATACATGGAGCCAGAAATGAAGTTTAAACGGCAGGTCTTTTTAAGGAATGTCCTCAGGCTAAAAGCTATCATTGTCATGGTCATTGACGTAGGAAAATATATACAGTAAGAATATAGTTTAGTACATTTCGATACTATCGCGAGAAAATGATTTGATTCTCGTATGGTGGTTTGCGCCCATGCGATATGAGGGTGAAGAGGCCGCACGAGGGTGAAATCACTTTCTTGCACGCATATCTAACTTTACTTTTCGATGAGATATGTGTTGGATGAGATTTTAAGCATTCTCGATTTCTCGAGAGTGCGGAAAGTCAAGTCTCCACGTACAAAGTAATGAAAGTTATTTTATAAAACTGTATAACAGAAATAAAATTTTATGATGTTCATCTAATTTATTTCTCAAAAATGTTTATAATACTGAAAATATACATACACGAATATCTAATTTCTATTCTCCCAATAGTCATTTCTACTTTTATGATATACAAATTTATTTCCTAATTTAAATTTGCAGGAGCTGCTGGGAATGGGAAAATAAAATGAGATCTGTGATAGCACTTGTACTTTTTGTGCTTGTGGTTTACTACTTTGAGCCATACATGATTCCAACAGCATCGTTTCTTATTCTTCTTAAGTATTATGTGGTAAGAGATTTGTGTCTTATAATGCTTGTGCTAACCTTCCACTGCATTAACCATTTCCAACATACCTTATCTCTCACATTTATGATAGTATCAATTTCAGTTCTTTGCAAAAATCAAACACTTTCCCAAATAACTTTTTTAGCAAATTCAATCCTTATTAATCTTCTGAAGTTCTAACATTTATTCAAATATCACTTCTGTTCATGTCATCAGTTCATATATTACGGACAGCTATTTTTGGTCTTTTAATATTTGTCTAAATAATGTCAGATTTCATCACATAGCTATTATTATCCCCACCTTTTATTATATTTGAAAAGTTTTTTAATAGTTTAATTTCTTTGATGTTCTGCATAAAGTATTGAACATAATTGTGTAAATAATAAAGAATAAAATGTAAAAGAGAGAAAGAGAGAGAGATAGGGCGCTTCAATTGCCTTCAATCCTTGCTGTGCAAACAGGTAGCAGTTCTGATGGGAGCTCCTCTTCCTCACCAGATGAATGTTCACATTCAAGATTCTACGGATGGATCATATGAAGATGGTCCGTCAACACCTGGCGATGACGACGAAGATGACGACGATAAAGATAAGGTACAAAAACAAGTTATTAAAGGCGTTTGGCTTAACATTGACGTTAACTTGAATTTAACAGGAAGAGAAGAAGAGTCTGAAAGAGCGCTTGCAGGCCATACAAGAAGTAACGCAGATTGTGCAAAATTCCATTGGTTACATAGCAAGCCTATGTGAAAGGGTAAAGAATTTGTTCAATTTCACCGTCCCTTACCTCAGCTACTTAGCAATGTTTTTGGCAGTTCTTGCCATAATCGTCTTGTACTTCATTCCCGTACGTTATCTAATACTTGCCTGGGGTGTAAATAAATTCGCCAGAAAAGTAATCAGGCCTCACGTGGTACCCAACAACGAAGTACTTGATCTCATATCTAGAGTGCCTGACGACGAAGAATTACTAAACTATAGGTAGGTAAAGTTTATCGGTATAATTTATTGCGAATTTTATATCCGGATTCAAAACGTGTATTAGGGAGCTGAAGCCGGTGCCGACGGCGGATTGCGAAACCAAGAACACGGGGTCATCCATGACAACATCGGCTAGCGGCGCGACGACCAGCCGACGAGAACTTCGTAAGCGTCAGAAAGCGGCGTAGCAGCAGTATGTCCCGCGACCCGATGTCGCGGGCCTCAGAGCGCATGGCGTTCTCAAAAAGTCCCTGCTGCGCCAGAAGTTTGAGTATCTGAAACAGCGGATGGGCTCAACCGAGAAGCCAGATGTGCCTGATCTTGACTGATTATAACGAAAAATAAACAGAGTGATGTTGGTTATCGGTACTGCAAAGCCATTTACATGTTAAAGATTTAAGACGCGAGCTATACCACTGAAATTGTTGCTAAGTCAATGCTGGCATGGACAAGTTTCATTAAACTTTTTTACTTTTAGCATTTATCGAGTGCTTTAATAATGATAGATTCGTAGTTCTGATTATCGAAAGTCTTGTTTTACATACTTCCACGTTTTCGCGAGGCAAACAACGCTTGCCTCGTTCTTAATTCTTTTTACAAATGGAAAGCTTGAGATGGTTTTGAGTACATAAGTCTTACATATATATCATCGAATTTTTATTACATATTATTATAAAATATTTATTGTAAGATTTTTTGAGCTATATATCTTTGCATTATAGTGGATTATATTTGAATATTAAGTACATCACAATTTCCAGTCAGTACAATAATTTATGAAGCTTTTTGTATTTCAACTGAAAGTATTAACAAGGTTATAGAACGATACAAAGTTTATATAGTTTTACTATAACTTATTAATTAACCATTACTTTTTTTATAATCCAGATACATCTATATTTTAAAGTTCCTGTAATAGTTCAACTATTAGTTTATGTTCTTCCATTTCGATACTTCTTATAATTGAAAAATTTTTTAATTATAATCGATTTATATATGTTAAACGGAATCATTTAGTTGGGATAATCAATCATTATTTATAACCGATTTTCCGAGTGAAGTATAACGATGCTAGTAAATTTTAAGAGAGACGAGATGAGATACTGATTATTGTTGATATTACAAAGCACCATTATCTCACTAACTCGGATAGCCTATTATTAATAAAATTTTTATAATCGATTAAAATATTTTGAGCCTTAAAATAAAAAATATTCTTTGTAAAATAAATTACTTCGGTGCACTTGTTTTTACGTGCACGTACAAATTAACATTTTATATTTAAAAATATTCTATTTATTATAGAATCTGTCATATGTATATTCATTCAGGCTTGTCCATGTCTACTTAAAAGAGTGCTGAAAATGAAGTATGTTTGCAAACATTTAAAATAGCTGCCTTACTAAGATAAAAATTGAAGAAAAATTTAAATTAGGAATGTAAAAGCAATCAAGCTTGGGTTTGTGCGATGCTCGAATAAATAGTTGCTAATTGGTTTCGTATAGATCCCTTGAAGTTGCGCTATTAATGCACATTTGCTATATGTGAGCAATTTTTCTAATCATATGTACAATCAAAGTATATTTAAAGAAATTATTTATACATTTCTCAATGTGATATAAAATTGAGCATTGAGAGTAGATTTTAATGAATTAAAATGTTCAATAAATACAATTTTTCGCAATATTTTTAAAACGTAAAATTGTCGTTACTGCAAAACATATTTTTTCCATATATCTTTTGATTTTACGTTAAAAAGGCCCCTATGCAATGGCAAATTTCTTATATTTTTAACTGTTAGTAGAAACTCTGTCAATTGTAATTACAAATAGATATCAAGGGCTAACCATCAGAAACAATACAAACTCATGTTAATTAAACATGCTTGGAACATTGCAAATAAAGTTGCAATGTTGATTATAGTATACCTGGGAACTATCATTACATTTTTGAACTTCGTGCGATGTAAATAAATTATTTGTCAGATTAACATAAATGAATAAATTTTCAATTAAACTTTACCTAGTTATTGGCTGAAATCTTTGCAAAACTTTTAGTTCACTGAATAATTTATCTCAGCTATAATTTATAGATTTACAGAGATATTAAAGACTCAGCTTGACGATTCCTGTCTAGATTAACTATCACGTTTGTAATTAGTATTTGAATTATCAAAGACCAAAGTTTGAGACCAAATTTATACTTGATTTTTAGAACTTATTTCCTGAAATAACATGTAAATTTTGTTAACTAATAGTAAAAACTTGAAAAAAATTATTTTCAAGTTTCAGTATATATGTACAAATTCAAACCACGTATTTTTTATCTTTTAAATGTTAAGATTTACGTGTTAGCCAAATCGTAATTGGCAATAAATATTAAAATTTTGAAAATGTTAAAATTCAAAACAAAAAAAGTGTCAAAATATGATAAATTAATAATTATCATTAGAAAATACAAATAATAGACAGACTGTTGGGAAAAAATATATTTTATTTTTTCAAAATATATTTATGTGATACGTATCAAAGTCAGTTATCATCTGTGACATTTAAAACAAATAAAGTTTCAAAGTATTCTGAATTGTTATATTACATTTTTGTGATATTATATATATCAATAATATAAAAATTCCGTAAGTATCATCTTCTAACATAATCATCTAAAAATCAAGGTAGTATTAATTTTTACAAAGGCGTATCTAATTACAAATCAGGTTGTTAATTAGATTGTTAATTGAATAGCTTTACAAATGAATACCACTATAATAAATCTTGTACTATCGTATAATAATGAGTAATCGCACGAATTTGAAATGAAAACAAATTTAAGAAATTCATCTGTATCGTAAAATAATAAGCTTTATGATGATACAATATGCAAAAAAAAAACATAATGACTAATTCTAGCATATCTGAGAAATTTGTAAGTTTTACTAATGTTCATTCCCACATATTTAAATACTTGAAAAGTGTACAATTACTGGAATGCAAAAGTATAATGCAGTTGCTAACTATGAACAGTTTATTGAATACATGTGTAATATGAACTTCCAAAGCAAGTTCCATGAGCATTACGTCCATTAACGTTGTAGATTATTATATTGTCAAAGATTTAATAATGCTTAAGAGTGGGCAGAAATAACTAATTGTATTAATTTTGAAATATAAGATATTTTCAATTTTTGTTCAAATTATTTCATGTTTTGTGAAAATGTAAAGCGATACAAGTCCATGTGTAAAGCAAAAGTAAAGCCTATTATTTTTTCCAATTTGTTATGGACACGCTAAACTAACTGGACCCACGAAGTTTCTTAATTTTGGTATTTTTTAATATTTCTATGGACCAGTAATGTTCACGACACTACTTGTTGATTTCTGTTCACTCTTTTTAATTGACGATGTTAAGAAAATTATTGCGGTAATCAGAAGGTTGTTAAATTATGAAAATAATTAAACAATAAATGAAAGTGAGCGAGAGAGTAAGCTACATAGTTGAAAATATTAAATTAATATATTGTTGAAGTAATATCGTACACTTAGTTCCTTGCTTCAAAATCTAAATACTTCGCAATCCAAATTTTTACTATTCTAGAATAGGAGCACTAAAAATACTGTTATAATATTATTGAAGTGGGGCACTTTCAAATATTTTATACATTTTCAAAGTAACCTTGAAATACCTATGTACTAGTCTATATTAAAAATAATATAATACAAAGAAAATAACTAGTATTTTGACTTCGAACATCATTAGTTTTTTCCTTTAATGATTAAAAAGTGCTGTATAGGTCTGGAATGACTTTATCAAAATTCTTTTTGCATATATTTTTTTCTGTTGCATAATGCATTTTCCGAAAGAAACAAACTAGATGATACTTGATTATACTATTTAGAATTTTAATAAAGATGAAATGAGAATAAGAAATTTTCGTTTTACGCGTCTTTGTTCTTGGGTCAATGTGATAGATTTTCAGATATATTTTTATACAAGAAAGTCTTTTTAAGTTTTCAAGATTGAATATTGTAACGAAAACTTTCTAAAGTAAAAAGGAAAAAATTACGATATTTTCTGAAAAATGGCTGTGTTCAGAATTAGCTATTTCTTCCTATGTTACAACGCAATTCTTGTTAAATCCACTGGTTTAAGCGTTAAATTGTTCTCTCTAGTTATTATTTCCAACAAATGTCAGTGAAAAACCTGCTTCAACAAATTTATAATTACTTATAAAGATCTATAAAATGATGAACTGAAATAAAGAATAAATTTGTTGCACAAATATGGACCATAAAATTTAAGATTTTGTACGTCGATATAACTTTTAAGTGCTTTTTATTTATCAAAATGAATTTTTTACTTAAGTATATAATTTTAAACTAGAAATATTTTAATGTTAAATATTGCTTCATATTATCAATAATTTGTCGATTGATACGTTTCATTATTATTGGCTCTATAAAAGAAAAATATATGTACTCCTAAAGTACAATAGTAATTTTTATTCCATACTCCGACGTGACATTTATATCACAATTACATTTGATGATTATTTAGAGATTAATATACAAAACCAATATTTAACTAAACAAAGATCGATGGCAACGGTAATCACTGATAATTACTTTGGTCTAGATCAGATGTTTTTGTCGTTGTTCATGAAGTCTCTTTCATAATCTAATGCGCTTGGCTACAACAGACTCGTAATATGTCCAATTGACATCGTGATAATAAAACCTAGTGCTCTGTACCAGACGACATTTCATAAAAATAAAAATAAGTCAAATCACTTCTGAAAACAAAGAATGGTATGATCTATTGATGTATTATTATTATTTTCAAGATTGCTTATTATTTGTTTGTGCTATGACAGATAATATAATAATACAAATCAGTACTTATTTTTTGCGTATTTTTCTATAAGTTTGATTAGTGACGCGATATTATTGTATGTTTTGTGAAATATTTTTGCCAACTACATTTAAGTCATAGTTATTGTTGATTAAATAGAATAATGAAATAACATAATTTAAATGTGATATCAAAATTTATTATTTATTGAAAGAAGTGTTTATATTAATCGATTTAAGTAGTTGAAGTTATATTTGTATTTATATATATAAATAATATAAGCTTACTGCGCATTGTTTGCGTAGTAAATTTTTGCTACTTGTAATCATATATTTCATATAACAGCTATTGGTAGAAACTGGTAGTCTCAATGGTGTTAGTCTGGTGAGTTGTCCGATAATGCAATTCAAAACACGAATACAAGAAAAGTCGACATACCTGAAACCGCGCCCATTTTATTAGCAATTTCATTCAATATTTCCAAAGTAAAGGACCACCAACAGCACCAATAGTCAAAGAGGACTGTTACAGAAAAGAAAGTTTGAAATTGAATAACTCCTACTCCCAGTCCACCAGACTTCTCAAAAAGTAAAACTAACATGCAAGTAGACTAGCACTAAGACTTGAACCTTAGAGACTATTTGAAAATAAATTTGGTAATTGTCGCGGTCGGCTTAAAATAAGAAATTAATCGTTGATAAATGGACGGAGGCAGTATCGCGGATGTCGTTTGCGCGCTCGACTCATATTTGACACGATACCTTAATTTGATCTGTTTCGGAAAGGGGATTCGTTAGAAAAGGTCGCAGGACCGCGCAAGCCGTGATTCATGACCTTTCAGCCGACTATTAAAATCAGCCGTAGCCGAAAAGTGAAACCATTGCGATAGGAACTTGACCTGCACACGTCATGAATGCCATATGTTCTCGGCTCTACTAGCTTCCTTGCATGCGTAGATTTGTTCGTTTTGTCAACAAGAAATAGAGCGACAAGAATTTTATGTAAACGCGCTATAAGTTTTGTACTCGACTAACATTAATAGAAAACTAATGTGAATCTGAAGGATGGGCGCCGATACGAGGCGATGTTGTAAAGCAAATGTGACAGAAAGAGATGTAGAGTTCCTCTACTGTCACGTAATAGGGCACAGAACAAACAAATCGAGAAGAATAATGCCTCGAAATAGATCGCAAATAGAGACCAGAAGCCATCCCACAAGCTCAACTAGCAAGCACATCGATAAATAGGTGTATGCTTTGCTACAGCCAAGCAGATTGGAATATTTATTCCAATCTCATTTAGCGAGAAAAGATCGTAAAAAGATCTTTAACGCGCGGTGTCATGTGACAACGCCGAACACGACTCATAGTTAGCGAGGAGCGGGATGGCAAGCTACCCAAAACTATAGGAAATGCTGTAAAAGCAATGCCTATACGTTCCTTTAAGGAGAGGAGAAAATAAAACCCTGTAGTGGGGATAAAAGAAAATTTTGAGATTTCGACTCGCTCGCCACCCATGATTCAGAACGCATTAGTAAGCCGAACTAGCAAGTCGTTTTTTCTTGTACGAACCATAAGATCGAGTTGACTACAGCAACTCAAACCTTTGTATATCGCGTGCGATATTTAGAAAATTATATAGTTAATCATTTATTATTCACTTGGAATTAGCACTAATTTAATTTAATATTCATTGTATTTTAGAAATTAATGTATTGCTTTATTCCCGTCCTGAACAGTAATTGCAAGCAAGTAAAAATTATACATGAACAATTTTTAGTGTAATTACGAAGTGGCAATTTTGATGTTGTTTGGACAAGATGCCAAACTGCTGTTTCGTAATTATAATAATAATAATTGTTAAATTACAATTTTTACTCATTTACAACTGCGAAACTGCTTTTAAAATAGTCTTAAAAACTCGTTTTTTAAATTACAGAGGCATGGTGTATCATGAGTTCTTGCCATAAGGTAGAACAGTCAATAAGAAATATTATCTGCAAGTTATACGTAATTTTCGAGAAGCAATTCGCTAGAAATGACCGCCTTTGTGGAAGAACCAAAATTGACTTTTGCACTATGATAACGTCCCTGCTCACACGTCGTTGCTCGTGCGCAAACTTTTGGCCAAAAGCAATATACTAATGATGCCGCAGCCACCGTATTCCCTAGACTTAGTCTTTTGTGATATTTTCTTGTTTCCAAAAGAGACCCATGAAAGGATAATGCTATACCACGGTTGAGGAGATAAAGACTGTATCAAAATTACAAAAAATTATTTTTTAAAGTGCCTCAAAGATCGGAAAAAATGTTGGCACAAATGTATAATATCTGATGAGGATTGTTTTGAAGAGGACAAAATAGATATTCATGAATAAATAAATACTTTCTGAAAAAACACGACATTCGGAACTATGCAAATATATGAATCTACAAGTTCTAGTGTCATTTTAAATCTACTCACTCATGCAACTGCAAATTTGATTGATTATGCTTTACACGTAAATCAAGATGTCCATACATATTTCATTAATATGCAGTAACCTTCATTCGCGATTCATAAAATTCACAATCCACATGATTTTTTATTAATCGATGCACTTAGCTATTCATAAGTAGTTAAGCAATAATAGTAACCTATCGTAACGAAGTTACGATTTTTTCTGTATAAAAGCATAGCGTTATTGAGTATATATTAATATCAATGAGACAAAAGACATGACTAATTTCAGTCATCAGTTTAAATGTCGAATGTTCTTATTCGCTTCAATTATTTATTATGTAACATTATAACGAGATAACTTGAATTGTGCGCCTGGCCCATGTCTCGACATCGACTCGCGCTGATTAATTTAGATCGATGAGCGTGCGACAGCGGCGACCTCTCATTGCGTGGATGTTCGACATGTATGTCAATTTGCTTCGTTTGCCGGTACTTAAGCCGGTACTTCCTCGCTCGTCTCCGCCCACCCAACATCGTTCTGTTAGGCTCTGACGTCCCGTCTCCGAAGGCCGACGATGTTCCAACTTATTCGATCCGGGCACTCTCAGTCCCACTACGGTCTGCGTTGGCTTCATCCCCGGTAGGCAAAGGTGTTTTAATTCGACCGATTAAGGCCATCGTCGTCAATGACTTTACTAATGAGAGATTAGCCCTGCAACCACGCTACAGGAAAGCACCTTAGACCAGACCACAAGTCGAAGGCTCAGGATGCCAAGCGTCTCCAAACTTTAATGGGACCAATCAACCAAATTGTCGGCATACTCCACACGGTTAACGGCAAAACCGTATATCATCGCGTGTTATGTTATAACGGACGAGCCGATCATTGGTGTCCTCGCGGGAAGAGATCGTGACGGTGCAAGTGCTATTAAATTGTATACAAACAAGCGATCAGTGCCATGACGAAATTTGCGCATTGGAACCCGACCGATATGTAAATCAACCAGTGTTAAGTACAGCGTAAACTGTTATACTTTTGACTGTCACTCGAATAAATATTTCCTGATATCTAAATCGCCGAGTAATGTTATGTATGTTAGATTGAATTCGTAACTCGATCATTTTACTCATTGACCATCCGGGAAACTCTTTCTCTGGAATATACCTCCCCTGTAATAACCAATTGACAGTATGGATTAGAAAAATATTGAGTCAGCGTATAAACCCAGTGGTGCGCGGGAAAGTGTTCAAAACTGAACGATCAGTATTTCAAATTCTTTAGGCTGAAAATATTCATGCTTAACCAGAAACTCCATGTAAATAATTTTTCTTTTAAAATAAGAGTAGTTTCGAAAAATAATAACAATGAGCACGCTTATGAAATAAAATTGCAAACATTTAATTTTCTAAAAAGAGCTTTGGCGTTTTAATTAGCTTTTTTTGTTGAGAGTAATCGCACAAACGCGCACTAGGGCATACAAAATCGGTAAGGCACAGCCTTCTGTCGGATAAGCCGGACATTGAGAAGTTTAGAGAAGCGACCACATGCGCCGGATACTGAAACAGGAAAACCTCTCCAATCGTATCATTTCTTGGCAGAAAGAGTGCGAGAAAAGTGGGAAAAGCGGTTTCCACTCCTTTAGGTCTTTGCATTGATCAAACAGTAACTAGGGCGGCACGACACAAGTCCAGATGGATTCTCCCTGGCGGTGGATAATACTAGCAGTGAGGATTGACAAGCACGTGCTTTTAACTATCGCGGTCAGCCACTTTTAGCGTTGTTTGCCTTAAGATAAGCAGATGTCGCGGTCCTGTAAATAAAAATATAGAGACAAGAAAAATGAGAAAGTAAGTAACATAAAGAGTATTGATGGCGAACAGATGGAGTACAAATTCATTTGCATATCAAAGATAAATTCAATCTATAACATTACTCTTCAAATTGAAATAATATAGATATAACTGAAGACAAAACTTTCGCCCTCAAATCGGCAACATAATATGTTAATAAGTAATGCGGATACATCACATCATTAATGATTCTTCTTATATGTTGTCTTAATTATGTATACTGTTATGTTTCTTTAAACTAAACTCGAGATGTTTTATTTATTTTCATTAGAACATAATATTAGATGTTATGACGAGATAGAACTTTTATTACAAAATTTTTAATTATATTAAAAATGTATATAGGTAGGTCAGAAATAATCATTCAATATAAAATCAAAAGTAGTATAACTTCAGCATTCTAATTTTATCAATCAACTAGATATTAATTATACCAATGATTCAAGTTTTATAAAATATAATCATTTTTTAAATAGTTAGCTATTAAACGTGAGTAAATTATATCTACATCTATTTTGTTCAGCGTTTGGGATCGGTGGATGAGGTATTGTTCTAGCGAAGACAAACTTTACATTTTGGAAAAATTAATACAGCTATAAAAAAATGCGAGCATACATATAGAGTATTCCAAACATAATATTTCAAATTTAAGTATAATAATATTAACCCGTTTTGGCTGAAAACTACACCTTCGGTACACCAGTCTTTAAGCGCTCATAACTAATGTTACAAACGTTAAAAAAAAATGGCGAAGACCATATTCTGAAAGTTTAAGAGATATCTTTTTTCGGACAGAATCTACAAAATTTTTGTAAAAAATTGTTTATCTGAGTAAAATGTAGTTTTAAAAAACACGAATTTTTCACGTCTTTTTTTTTAAATCGAGTGTTCAAAAGGTTTCTAATGTGTAATAATGTTGAAACCATACTAACCGGTGCAATAAATGTTTAAATTTGATGAACAAATAATTCCTGGATCGATTTTCCACGTGGGGATGTCTAAAATACCACCTTGAATGTGTAATTTTTTCTGTTACGTTCATGAATTTTTTACTAAAGCATTATTAGCTTATCAAAAAAGTACCAAGAGAGAAAAAGTTCTTAAAATCATAAGGATATACTAGAATTTTTGCAAAGAGCTTCAAGGAAAGTTTTTGTTTTTGCAATTGGACAATTATTGTAAAATCACAGAATTGCTCAAAAAAATCCAAAAAAATTCTCATGTATTCTGTAGACAAGTATAAGAATTTTTTATTTTTAGATAATTTTGCTGTAACCGTGTAGTTTTTGAAGAAAAAATTTTGATAGACTATACCTCTTTGATATTTTTTCTTGGAAGCAATGCATATGTAGGAAAAATTACTAAGAATAAAATATTCTTATAATTGTATAAAGAATACATAAGATTCTAAGAATTTTTTTCTCTTGGTACTTTTTCTATAAGCTCTATAGTTTTTGAGTAAAAAATTTATGGATAAAACGGAAAAAATGAAGTAATCGATCCAGGAATTATGTTATTATCGTTGTTATTGTTATTGTGACTTCAAGAATTACGTCCGTCCATGTGGAACGCTGCAGAGGTCCGTTAGGTACCTGTACGCATTAGTCTCGGGTTCCCTATAGTCATGAGTATACCTACCTCCCTCATCATTTTTGTAAAATGGTGTAGGAGGAGAAAGTTTTACACGCATAATGACTGGACCTACAATTTAAGGTGGAATCTGAACCACGGATTCCACCGGATGTATTCGTCAAATTTAAACATTTATTCCACCGGTTAGTGAGATTTCAACATCATTGAATACCGGAAACCTTTTGAAAACTTGATTTCAAAAAAAAGAAAGGTCTAAAAAATTAATGTTTTTATAATCTGCATTTTACCCGGTAAAACAATTTTTGCAAAAATTTTGTGGACATCGTCGGAAAGAGCATCCTTTTAAACTTTCAGAATATGGCCGTCACCATTTTTTTAACGCCTGTAGCATTAGTTATGAGCACTCAAAGACTGGTGTACCTTGAGTGGCGTTTTCATCCGAAATTGATTAATATCTATTTTTTGAATAAATAGAAACGGAATTCTTCGAAAGTTGAAAATCTTTGTTAAAAATGTGAAATATTCTGAAAATTTTGAACACTCAAAATAAAAGAATGATTAAACATCTGCTGCAACATGCTATTCACGGTACTCGATAAATAACAATAAAAAGTCATTGGTTAAAAGTTTTTTTTTTTAGGTCATGTTTACTTTTAGAAAAAATGTCGTATGAAATGTGTATGTGTATATGTGTGTGCGTGCGCGTACGCGCGTTTATGTACATAATTTACATATAGAGTTTCTATATCTGTTCAGGCCTGACTTTGAAAAAGTGTATGAAAGAAAGAAAGCTTGAAAAAATTAGATAGATATACATGATACGTTTCAATGCTGAATATGCGTGATATTACGGATATTTAATTCGTGGAAATACATTTATTGTTACTGTTACTTATTATAACCAATTCTGGAATTGAAATTTACGCCATACATTTGTACAGTGCAATATTGTATAAAAAAATTAACATCTTTTAATTTTGATAAAAAACATTAACATAAATTAAAATATTAGAAATGTAAATAAAAATTTATCGAGTAAATCGCAACGATGGTAGCCGTCTACATTGGAAAGTTAGAAGTATATGAAGATCCGGTCGATCCACTTTTTGATAGCGCTTATGTATACCTTCCGCGTCAATTCTCTACTTAACTAGTCTGTCGAGCATTGATGCAACTTTTTGTTTTTGTTGCTATTATTATACAATAACAGTAAACTTCCGAGTTATTCTCCCGTGAACCTAGTTTTGTGTTCTACATTTACAGAAATATGGTATTTTTGCTTTATAAAAAATTAATACAATCTAAACAACAATTAATTTATTTGAACTATTTATTTTTCAAACATAAAATAAATGTACTGACCTTATTTCGTAGCATTAATTTATGTTAATGTATCTATAGATAAATCCATCAACTAAATTAGTTGACAATGAATGACTAAAAAATCTGTTTGAAAGTTTCTATAGGTTTCTAATTTGCTATCTTTCCATCTCTATAAGGATACTCAAAATACGCGGATTCTTATTTTGATTTGGGAAAATGGAATTATTTCGAAATGTGTTTAGGACAAATTTTCAGATTTATTTCTTTATAAACTGAACGCAGTAAACGACTAAAAATATCGTTTTATTGTGCTCATTCATGTAACCCATTTAATTAACTGTTTACGAAAACTCTTTCACGTAGTGATTTCAACAGTCACAGGAGTCTGTAGCAGTAAAATCCTTTTTATACTATACCAATCAGTTTGGTGAATAAAAATCTCCTGGAAGAGGCCGTTTAATTATTTATCAACCTTCTAAGAAACATGATTGGATCACTCTCACCATATCTCAGTTACCAATTGCTTGTTCCCATTTCAATTGTACCTAAAAGATTCTCAAAAATACATTTATTTCACACTTTTCAACTATCTTACGCTTTGACTGTGTATAGTTATTCTTATCGTAACTGAATCATTATCTTTGGCTTCTTTTTTTAATATTTAAAAAATTGACTTTTGTTTGATTATTAACGTAAATTTTTCATCGCACAATTCAGAAGTTTTTGCACTTAATTTATAAAGTTAATATTATAATACATAAAGTTTCAATTTAATATTGTTAAGGGTACATTTATTGAAAGAAGAGATAAGTCAATGTAAAATGTTAATAACAGTTGAAGATAATTTGGACATCATATGTACTGATATTATTTTTTAGAAAGGATGGCTTATAGATGTCCAGGATAGAGAAATTTTTTTTCCCAGAAAAAGGCATGGCAACAGTAGGGAAACGTTTTAATGGTTTCGCATAGAATTATTGAGGAGAATTAGGCATTTACTGCTGACTTTAACTTTATAAAATGAACATAAATCGACGCGAAAATTTTATTATGACAATAACAGGATAAATAACCTGTCGAATTAATTCCACTTTCACGGATATAGCCACCAAAAACTAAATAAGTAAGATAAAACGAGATGAGACATTGGACCATTAATAAAGGAACCATGAAAATGTAGTAGTGAAGTTACCATGCAAATTCTCGGCCTCATTCTCATAGGTATTCTAAGAGGTGTGCGTCCGCGGGGGCAATAAGCTGCGTAGCGAAAGTTCTAATAACCATATAGGAAATTTGATCAGACCATGAAACGGCGTGGCGCTTGTCAGGTGCGCCGCTCGTTGTTTTCTCTGTATAGTGCACACGTGGAACGAGTTGTAGTGGTCCCGCAGGCAATGCAGCCTTATGTTCACCAACATCAAGTGTATTGGCATTGAACCTAGATGCTATTGGTTTGCACTGCAACCGTGCTGTCGTGAAAGTGCACGGAACGCAGATATACGTATGACCGGTATCTTTCACTTTAGCTGAGGCACGGCTCGCGGGGCGCGTTCGCTAACCTATCTCTGCACTTGCCAACATGGAAATCTGCAGTAAACAATCTCGACTGACTAGCCGTGACAACGCGGTCACTTTGATAATCGCTCGCGCCAGATTATTCTCCGCTCGCAATGACGCGAGTTGCGTGCGAATGTTATATTCCCGTCGCACACCATTCGCACGTCCTACACCAGCCAGACGTTTAACGTCGTGCACCGCCAGCACTTTCTCTCACCTTGACCTTGAACGGCTATCATATGCGCGATTCCAACTTTCTGCGTATAACATAAATGTTTTTCCTCTGAGCTGTAAGAAAGGAAGTTAAGCCGTACTAACGTGGGCTTGTATTGAATCTGACGGGGAGGTAAAGTGAGAGTTATTTTATGACTTCGAGGGAAATTGATTGTATCGATCGCTTCCTCTACCTATGGTATATGGCAGATCAACCGTTACGATATTAACGCATAAGTGTATAACTGAGTTAATGCGTGAAGTGACAAGCTTTACATTATTACAATATAATCTAAGGCTTAACTCTCTTTAAATATTAACTGCGCTCCACGAAGTACTATACACCGAGTAGTTTACATTTAATTATAATTTACTACATTTTTTATAGAGAGGGAGATTTATGGTTTACTATTTTCTTATCTGTTTTTTCTTGTACACTATGTAAGTTTCACTATTTACATAGAATAGTGTGTAGAGTACTCATTGTATAGATGAAAATCATGTGATCAAAATAAATTATAATAATTTTGTTGATAGCAAACAAACCATAAATGTAGTATGCTCTTATAAAAAGGTCGAACAAACGTATCTTACCTCAAATCTATAAATTGCTAATTTTTAGAGAATCAAATTATAAAATGTTTCAATTGAATTTATTGATATCCGTACATACACATTTTAAGTGCGGACGTAATTTAAATGACCTTTTCACTTGGAAATGAGTTTTTCAAAAATTGCGACTCTTCCTGCGTAGAGCTCGACGTTGCACGCGCTCCAGAAATCGAGCATGCTTAAAATCTTGTCCTACACGTGTCGTATCGAAAAATAAAGTCTGATACATATGCTAGAAAATGATTTTACCCTCTTTACCCGCGTTTCTCTCGAGTACAGACGTCCGCTCGAGGCTCACATCACCTTTTCGCGCTAGTGTCGAAATGTACTACATAGCAAGACTTGTAGGGCACTTATTATCAAAGATAATGAGTCGCCTTATCATGGCTTTGCTGAATTAGGAAGTCGCTTGGAACATTTGTCATCATCTAAAGCTTTAAGTAAGCTTAGAGGATTGATGGTGAGGATAGGAGTACGCTAATGAGGTCAGACAGACTTCAGATCTTTCTCTGAAGTGAAATAAATAATTAAATTTCAGATTAGATATCTACCTTAATTTATATTTTATTTTTCCGCTTTTCACATTTTCATCATCGAATTATTTCGGGTTCGCTTGTTTATAATTAATGCATTGTGTTGTTAAAATATTTAGTAAACAATTTGGACTAAATAAAGCTACTTTTGCTATGCACGTCGCAATACCATTTGTTTAGCTACTCAATTCGATGTATTAGCTCTGAAACTTAATTTCAGGTTCATTGTTATAGAGAACTCTTTTTGTTCCAGTCTAGCATTAGTCTCACCTTATAGATGATAGTTGGTACTATATTGTGTAAAATTATTATTTATAAAAATCTAAATTCAAATAGATTTCGTTTGCTAAACGGCAGTAAAAAACACGACACGTTTATCCAACAAACTTTTTGTTTGGCCGTACAGTCTGGAATAAATGTTCAATGGTCCTTAGTTTTTGGTCTCGAACGAGTTGAGAATCAACAATGAACTTGCAAAGTTTTCACAACTTGAGAGCTGTGTGATACTTGAACTACTAAGCAATTTATTGGTTAATTCTGTTTAAAACCATGGCAAAAGATGTCGTTAGGCTTTTGTCATGGTTTTTGAAACTAATGTTATCTGAAAATTCAAGTTTTTCATCGTTTTGGATAGAAGCGTAATGAAAGCGTAACTAATTGGCGCAGAAAAGAGAAATTGTTAGTGAATAGATTGTAGAGGCTCAAAAATGACGTAAGATAAACAATTGGCCAAGAATGTCCAGTGGTGTTGCACCATAGATTAACAAAGGCAAAAAAGGGAGCAGAGTGGCGGCGAACGCACGGTGCAATTGCAATGTTTTGAAAGAAAGGCAATGTGAGTGAGAGACGGCGGTAAAATAAATAACTCGTCCTGGCGCGTCGCTTCGTTAGAAAAAACGTATCGAGAGTAGGAGCATGCGCACAGGATAGAAACGTTTGATACATATCCCATTGCTGAAGCATTTAGAGTCGTTCTTTCTGCTCGTGTGCGCGAAGGAAACGTGTCCGAAAGTGATTCGGTAACGATGCTCGTTCCCACAGGCCTCTAATCGCACATACGAGGTGTGTATATGTGGTTAAAGCACATAACTTGTGCTTCCGGTGAAAACGCGAGCCGTCAGCGGCTGCAGTTCTGCACTCTACTCAGTGTTCCTTCGCGACCGTCGCTCAATCACACACACACACACACACACACACACACACACACAACGCGTCTTTCGATCTCAGCAGCAGCCCCGCCACGCGAGCGCATTTATTACATGCTCCACGAGATATCGCGCCACAGCATGCAGTTTGCGCAGGCCGACGGCAGTTGCGCGATTTCTTGAACGGTCACTCTGAATGCGTGCGATTCGTTATTAAGTCTCCGCAACGCGAGACGCTTTTGCCACACAAGTAATTTATCACTGGTTAAAGCCTCTTGTTCATTGCTTCACACCTGTGCTAATGACCGCACTCTACATTTCGTCATTTTCATTAATACCTCGTCTGCTTCTTTTTTTTCTATTCGTCTTTTTCATGAATTATTTCAATCCTTTTCTTTATTTTTTTTTTAAGTATGCGCAGTATTTCTTCAACTTTGACTATGTGTATTGTTCAACTAAACTAAGTTAACAATGACAAAAAATTATCTTACCTGTAGTAAATAGATGGAGTTAATCGTTAGTTTTTATTGCATCGGTTCATTTATTTGTAACCACCAATTTTATTAAAATCTTAAACGATTTGAGATTTTTTCAAAAGAGCCATTTATTTACTTATAGTACAAACAATATCGGATGATTATACAGTAAGTTACCTTTACTCATTCTTTTACCATAAATACAATATATAGACATTAATCTATTTTAGGAGAGAATTTTCAACGAGAAATCGAATTACGTTAACAATTCGTAGATAAATTACTCGAGGAAAGTTTAGAAAATGTATTACTAGCTCGGATGTTAGTTATTCGCATTCATTAAATCATGTTTACGAGTTTGAAAAGACATATTATTATATATATTATTGGAATCACTTCACAAATAGACTATAATTAAATTTTCATTGGTACTTTTTTTGATGAAATTTATGTATTTGACTTTTTTCGGCTTAGACTCTTTTAGAAGTTTTTATTTAAGTAATCTTTAAAAATTCACACCATCTATCGTCATAAATGAAAATTGTGATGACAAGAGTATTGGAATATGTGTGAAATTTTGATACGCTATTTTTTAATAAAAAGATTACAACCTGTTGTTATTGAATTTAAAAAACAAATACGAACTCGATATTTTTTATCTTACATGTTTCTGTATCACCAAATTCTTTAATAAATATTCATCATAATTCTTTGATAAAAAATAGCCTCTACTGAAACACTGCTCTGCCAGGTTGATCACACTATATTCACAAACATGGATAAACTGGTACGCAACTAATGTTATTGACAAATGAAAAATTCATCTCTACATCAGTGATATTAAATTACAAACAATGTTTTTGCATGTGTGCAATCAATCGATGCTCGTTTATTATCGTCTTAAAATACTTATTCTAAATCTATTGTATGGAAATACTAATATCGAGAATAATTTGAGAACCATATATACGATGCGTACATTCCATACTTTTACAAGGATGGACATTTTTTATTTAAAAATTTCAGCACTTTTTATTTAACAATTTCTGACTAACCAGTCATATAAAAATAACATACATTAAAAACTGTAAAAATACAAATGATGTATCAATAGTCAGTTGAAATTGCAGACGAAAGACAAAGAGCGTACAAAATTATTGAAGTTGGCGTGTAGCAGCATGATTTTTGGCGAGTACGCTACGTGTACAGCCTTCTCCATTCCGTCTCAGCGAATTGGGAGTCTGCCTCTAGCTCTCTCTCTCTGTCGCACACACGGATAGGAACGGCGAGTAGGTCGGGGACGCGCGCATTACACAGCTGCACAGCGGCGGCGCCGCATCGATTTGGCTTTTGGAGCGCAGGGCTGCTGCTACTGCTGCTGCAGCCACCTCGCGCCATCGTTTGGCCCGGGCCGTGCTATGCATGTATTGTACCCAATGCCTGGCAAATTATTCAGTCGAAAGACAGAGGGGGGGAGCTGACAAAGGATTGGAAAGCCCAATTGCGATCCATGCACGAGCAAAGCAGCTCCGTTATTAACTCGAACTACACTGAAAATTTGACCTTGCCCTTTGCTTCTACTCGGATATTTACCAATTGGCGCTTTAATAATCTTCTGCTTTGATGCATTTCCATTAATTATACATTTCTCTTTCCAGCAATAACCAAATGACCCAATTGCAATGCACTTTGAATGATCATCCAGCGATAAGCAAATCCAGTCCTCAAAAAATCATGAGTATTTATTTTCAGTGACAACTTGATATATATATATATGCCCAACAAGTGAGGCAAGAAAAAAAACAACCGAGAGAAATGTACAAATGTGTAGTGGAATTTCACTAAAAATTGCACCTAAACTCCAATTAAGTATACGCATAAAAACAAGAGTGGGATAATTTCTGAACAATGAAAGTGTCATATGTATAAGGTATATGCTATGTAGTAGAATAGCTGATTTGCATAACCCGTCTATTCTGTGTGAGTAGGAATTAGGTTTGAAATGTGAATCACGCTTTCTATCTATTAAATTCTAGTAATGTTGAATATTTACAGGCACGTTTTATCGACTAGATCAAGCATTCGTATAACGTGTCCTGAAAAATTAATTATTTTGTCGGCTGAACGCGCAAAATGCGATAAGATCCAGTCACCCGGTAAAAAGCATCGAATGAGCGAGGAAAAAAAAAAGAAATATATATCGTCGAGAAAGGAGTACAGAGAAAACAGAGCAATTAATTGATAGCTTTCCCTCAAAAAAATCGCGCTCGGCGCTGTTGCTGCAAACCTCTCTCGAGTAAGCGGATAGCCCACACGCAAAAAGAAAGACGCGTACAGCGCCGTGCTCTTGAAAGAGTTGAGAGAGTAATTTTGGATTGTTCGTATCCGAGTAAGTCCCAGTGATGATTGGCGACGACGGAGAGAGAACGCGAGCGATGGCGTCTGGCAGCCGAGGAATGTGTCCATGTAAGGTACGTTATCTGTGCGCGGTCTCTCTAGCGCCGTGACCCACTTCCGGTCAAGTTCATTGCTCATCGCGTAGCGCGCCGGCCTCGCAACCAGACTCTTATATACACCCGCGCCAGCGCAGGCTATATCCGCGGAACGGAACACCTACTGCCGTACAGCCGCCGCCGGTGAAATTTTCACTATCTCCCTCTTTCTCCGGCTGTCTTGGTCGCTTGCGTCTACAAATATCTCCGGCATCGCTCGTTCTATTCTCTTTTCGCTTTTGGCCGCAGCTGCGTATCTTTTGTCTTGCGTTTATCGTGATGCTATCCGATGGAACACCATACTTGACTCGCAATATCTGCTTCTCTCGCCTTCTCGTACTCCCTGTTTTATTCATTTTCGAAGCTGCTCGATTTAGGCTCAACTAGTCACACAGTGCTTTCTGATCAAACCAGCGAAGGGCATACGAAGAATGAAGTAACGATTATATAAAGAGAGGTTTAAAAATATCGTGCTCTCCGCGATCAACAACAGCTTTTTCTCAGAAGAGCTCTTAAAAGTACTTTCGACATCGTAATAAAATAGTTATCTTATTCGCACTATTTCAAATAGCGTGTAACGACAAAAGCATTGTCTCACCACAGCTGACCATTTCTACTAACAAAATATGCTCAGCCATTAAGTTGCGTGTAAGAACGCATTTCGTGCTCTTATTTATCCTTTCTAAAGCTTTTGCAATAACCGTAAACGCCGCGCCAGAGCAGCGCCAGAAACCGAATCGAATAATCGCCAATGAAGATGTAAAAAAATTGAATGAATTTAAATGATCCAAGTGACCATGTACACTTGATTAGTCTGGTAATTATATAAAATCCATTAAAACCAATGTCACGTGTCCTTTGACAACGATGCATGGGTGACTTTATACAGCGGACTTTGCGTTCTTGGAGCTCAATCGTCTCGAATGACTGCGGTCGAACCGTCTCTCTCGCGTGGCGGCCACTCCCTTGGTGTGCTTGCATGGGAACAAAGAAATCTTACCGTGCAAGAACTGCCGATGCAAAATCCGTAGAAAGTGAAGAAAGGCATCTCTGCACAGTCGTTTTGCTGGCTTTGCTGCTGCATCGACCTCACAACCGGAATTCTGAAATGGCAGAGGAGGCAGCGAGTGTCATATCGGCGACGAGAACATCGAAAAAACCGGTTTGACTCTAATCGGCGCTCGCGATTTTCTAGCACTTTGTTGATACCTATCATCCAATCGGAGCATTGCACCCTACGCCACTTGTTTTTCTGCGCTCGGACTCTACTTCCTCGCGACTGCTACGGCGCGCGATCACGAGAAGAAAGTTTTTGCGGTGTGACTTTGAAGCGCCTGTACAATGAATTTTCAGCGAAATAAGAAGGCGGGATTTGTGTATTTCAACTTAACAAGCATTCACCCGACTTGACTTTTGTGACTCGTTGGCTTTTTCTATTTTAGCGATGGAAAACTTGCAACGGTATGACTACCATTGTAGGCGGGATAGATTGGAGATGAGCATTTTGATTTTCCGTCACTTTAATTACAGTTCGTAACTGATGCTGAGAAAACTCTCTTGTTAAACTTCTCTCGTGAGAGAGAAAGACAAGTGATTTTCAGAAAATTATAGAATTTGACCAAACAGCAGCGCGTTCAAATCAAACCGACTATAGATTATTTCAATTAAATTTCTTGACTTCTCGGGTAATGGAGTAGAAAGTTTTCGTTCGAACAATGCCGATTGTTGCCCTGCAACGCTCATTGGCCTTCTGGATTTATACGTGCACTTGAACTTTTAAAGGGTACGATATGTTCTTTCGATAGAAAGTGATACTTCGATAAAGCTCCAAAGTTTATTTCTATAATAAAATTCAATGTCTTCGCGTTTTGACGATGGAGTTGCCCGCAATTTATATTGTAAATACTTTTAATTTTGAATTTCGCTACTAGACAGCGTGTGAGTCTAGAATTTCAAGCTCAACTATATAATTCCAAATATTGGATTGAAGTTTTATCGTCGCAACTGTCAACGTTTATGTAATCAAATATATGCACGATTACAATTTTGTAGCGTGTCCAAGCGGTGTAATTCACTGGAATCCGGTTGAGAACTAATTATATAGTTTCCAGAGTGAAATTAAAATGTATTTTTTTCATTGCTAAGTTTAATTACAGAACGATTTTGCGTAATCATTACCATAATGTCGTGAAAAAAATAGAAAGAAATAAATGCAAAGAAATGTTTTCACTATGAATAAAAAAAATATCTTCACTGATAACTCGCACAAACGCCGAATGGAGTTTTTTCGATGACAAAAACAAAGTTCAATGTACACCAACAGGTCTAACCTTTATTACCGATCTGAATTTGATAAGCATATCAACTAAAGCGCACAATTTATTTATCCGTTGAAAGATAAATTGAAAAACAACACCCCTTTGTCCGTAAAATAATGTGAAAAGAAAGTGCTCTTCCGCTTCTGCACACCTTTTGGCTCGGCAAGATCGATAACGAATTTTGTGTCGCATTACGAAATGCAGCTTTTTTAACGCAAACAAGCTCAGCAAAACTTTAAAGTTTGCGATTATGTCTACATAAGAAATTTTCGAAGAGAAATGGTGTCAAAATCAAAGTGACAAGTGGGCACATGATTGACCCTTAATTTTGTTCGAAAAAGCCAGGCATAAAATTGGTTAAATAGGGTTCGCATAACGCGACGAAAAACGAGCGCATTTTAGCGGTCTGATTGCGCTTGCCGCATTTTTATGCGTGTATTTTCCGTACTCGTAATATGCGAAAGAGAGGCGCTCCATGGTAATGAGATGAAGCAACACTCTTCCGGGCTATGCGCGCAGCGCTGGCCGCATATTTAGTACGAAAAAGGCACGAAGAAGCTTCGCTATATCTATAGCAAAAGTGGTCAAGAGTGCATAATAGCTGAGATTCAGGAAAAGTAACAAAAAGAGGCTCAACGCTGCGCCTATTACTATAATTAGGACTGAGAGTCACTTGTAAAAGTCGAGTGCGCGTTGGAGCTGTAGCGGCGGTGGTGGCGGTGAGATGGATGCATCTCGACGACGACGACGACGACGACGACGACGATCATGGGCGACGGAAGACTCTGCACTTTCTCCTTCACTTGCCGCGGCTCATGCTAGAAGTATGCTTTCGAGCGCGTCACGCGGCGCCCAATTAGCGCGATCGCCGCATTTTTTTTTCAGCGCCTTTTGTCTTCAACGGAAGAACGGAAATGGCGTTTTGTTGCTGCTCCGATCCTTTTGCTTTTCATCGCTCTCGCCTCGTGCCGTGAACGAACAATACTGAGACACGAGCAACGATTTTGCGCAGCTACTGTGTGCGCTAGGTGAAACTCTGCGCGCTGATAGCCCGTCGGATAAAGTCTCTCGGATACTCTCTTATACGAGTACATTGCATCATAATTGCGATTATATTCACCGAGTTTGACGAGCGTGTAATCATATAATACCGCCCACTCTATATTCCAAAAAGCACTATTTACTCGGATTTCCTGCGTTGTAGGATCAATCACTCACGCTTGAGATATTCTGCGTTTAAATTACTGACTTTACAGTTCTATACGCTGTATCCTCAAATTTATAACCAATGTATGTGATGTTTTTCCGGTGCAAGATCTCGCTCAAATTGAAACTTTCAAATTTTCCACAGTACAACAGTCAGTAAAAACCAGAAATTATGAGCCAATACGATCACTAATCAGCTTCACTGACAAACATTTCAACTCGCATATTTGAAGCAGATAGTGCAAAATTTAGATTATTGATTGAAAGCCGGAAAAAGCAAGCAGTGCGCGTCGCGTAGCGCGCCGCTAAAAATATTGTGCAACTGTATAAAATAGCGAAAAATTCATTCGCACTTTACGTAAGTGTTTTATAATAAAAAGTTGTGCAATTAAAAGGATAGAAATGAAAACAGCACGGAAGCGTCTGATACTTTAACGGAGTGACGGAACAATCGTGTTAATCGGCATAATTAAGCTGCTGCTGCCGATACATAATCGTGTATAAACCTCTGCCATTTAGGAAGCTTGCCTCGTGCCAAAGTTGGAGCTTCGATCGGTTATTTACTGCACTGCTAAACTATCGATAAGTCGATAGTTTTGATAATGTAGTTGGAAAATTTATAAAAAAATCGATATGGAGTTGAAGTGCGGAGTGGGGCATTAGAGTTAGCAATAAAACAAAAATAACAAGGACATAGCAAAAAGTGGACGATCGCGAGGACGGAGTGAAGCGAGAAGAGAAAAGTATTGCAATTTCGAGCGACAGTCGATTCGGCGCGGCTACTGCACCAGCAGAGCTCGCGCTCTCCCTACTCATACTTTCATATTCGTTCGCCGAATGGAAATTCACGAGGCGCTTTATACACGCGGCCGGATGTAATCAGGTTTCCTGCCCTTGCGAAACTGGACCGCGTTGTGCGCGCGAAAAACTTCGAATTACGAGCCAAAGTGCTCTACCATTTCGCCGACATTGCAAACGACTTATTATACCACTCAATTGCCAATTAAGTTATCGCTCAGGCATATCTGGGCCATTATATGACTACATTGCTTGTTTCTAACCGTTACTGTAAGCATTCGGTTTCTAGGATGAGAGTAATTAAACAGCATTAGGTCTATCATCAATAGATGCGTTTGCAGCAAAAATTACTGCATATAAAAGAACGCGTTTTGAAAATCTTTTTTTATCAGCATTATATTATTTTCGAAAGTAGGAAATCAGTCAAACCTCTTATTGGAAATGCACACAAAATACGTCTATTGGTACAGACTTATCAATTTCTCGCGTTTTATCATGATACATTGCAAATGCTCGTATAAATCGTAAATATAATGATAGTATATATATATATATATATATATATATATATATATATATATATATATATATATATATATATATATATATATTTCGATTTAAAGTCATATACAAATAGTTTTATGTCTATGATGCAAATATCGTCCGCTCGAAAAATATAAACAATTATTTAACAAATGTATCTGAGTTCTGCGCAATGAATCTTCTTAGTACGTATGTATTTATCAATCGAAATTAGAATTCGACGTGAATTACATGACACCTTAGATAAAATGAATGATTGATGATTGTAGTCGAGAGCCAAGTACAAATCTGCTTCAAAATGAAAAATTGCGAAAGGAAAGGAAAGGATAGAGAAGAGAATGTCAGATTTCGCGGTCACATAATTTTCGAGTTATTTATTTTTTTATATTTTTTTAAATTCAAAATATACATTTATAATTATTTATTGTTTTTCAAAAGAAATAATACTCTTCATGTAATAATAAAATAAAATGATTTTGTCACAATGATATTTTAGACATGGTGATCATTGAAAATTTAACTAGGCATCACTAGTGGTAAAATATTTACAAAAAGTAAAACACATGTAGACGTAAATCATGGTAAATAACTTATTACAATGTACAACCTAAGATAAGATCTAATTAGCATGCGAAAAAAAGAATTGCAACGTTACATGAATCGAGAGTAAAAAATGTTTATTTTGTTAGTCACGCTATGAGTTATAACATGCAGGATTAAGGAAATACTTATGAATATAGTATACTTATATCTATTCTCAAAGTGTTCTCTCATGAGATTTCAATCGGTTGTTACATTATGCTCCATAGGTGTATTATGCACGTATATATATTTTAGAGATCACCAGGAGTATGTGTTTGGTTACGTAATGCAGTACCTGCAGAAAAAGGCATTTCTCACAATTCTGAGAATATGCCTGCATAGGCAATTTGAATGTAATGATAATTAGAAGTCTGAAGAAAGACTCGCATGCGCGTTTATTATTTTTGAAAATTCATTGAAATAACAGTGATGATGAGTTTGATGTATGATTAAATGATGTCGTCATCGATACGAGTCGAACATTCCGTGCATAGTGTAGGATCGATTGCCGAACGAATCAAAAGCTGGAGTAAGACAACTCCGGGTAAGAGAGCACGCATCGGAAAAATGGAAGCGAACTAGGTGGAAATAAACGATGATTTTTGACAAGAGGCAGTATGCACCGGAGAGATAGCCCTCTGTGCCGCGGCAACTTTCCCTTTCTCAGAGCGCGCGGCGCATTGTATTGTCCAGAGAAGGAGTTTGAGCCGGGCGTTTATACGCCTTCTTCTCGGGTCGCTGCGGCCAAAGGAGCGCGATCCTTTTCATTGTACCGTTGGCGGCGGCCAGCAGCGAGAAATCGCCGTGGATATACGTATGCACGCACGCGCACGGCTGCATAGCTGCATGGCCAAAGAGAGCAAGATAGATATATCGAAGAAGAAAAGTGAGAGGCGGCGGCGATACGCTTGTGCAACTGCAACGCGCGGCTCCTGACTCATTCTCGCGCGTTCCACCACGTATTATATACGTGTGCCGCCAGAGTCGGCAGTTGGATCTTTTGACCCGTGGACTTTCAGTTCAATCGAGCTTCGATAATCTCGACCGCGCCAACTTCTTGAAAGCTTGCTAGCGGGCTTTTCCTCGTTGCTCGGTATGCTCTCAGACAGCGAGTCTCCAGGCCGATCAATTAATGTCCAATGCAGATTTATTGTTCCATGCGCCAGGCAACGCCTGCGACCTCGTTCACTGGCATTATGCGGTCGATGTGCTCAGGTGCACTCGTATACCTTGGGCATGAATAATCAACGCCCTGAAATCGTTTAAATCAATTGAAAAAATTCTCGCTCGCTTGTATGAAGTATTCAATCAACTTAGAATACAAGTTACTCCTATTATTAAATAAATATATGTCACACAATTGGTAATATAGTTCAGGATTTGGAAAACCGTAATGACACGGTGCAAAGCAATGAACGTGTTGTGACCAATAAAAGCTGCTTATTATATACAGTCGCTCGATCCGTCAAAAATTACGTAGCAAAACTACGTGCTTCTATTTTCTTTCACGCGACAGTGCTATTGAATATTAAAGTCAGAGATAAAATAACAGCAACGTATAAAACTTTCTAGAGTATTCAATGGCAGGGCTCACGGTAGCTATGACGTCAAGACGTAGTCAGAGTGTCAGTGACTTTTACTCGGCAGCACTGCTCGTAGTAATTGGAACGCTCGCTTTTTACTACTATGCCGCATATTACAGGTGTTTTGAAGATTATTGAAGATTTCTAATAATATTCATGCTAGCTTATTTTAACTTCACTATGTTGATTTCGTTAATTGCCACGGCGTTTGAAAACACGACAAATGCGGTACGCAATATAATTTCAACTTAAAAATTTTCATTTAATACATCGCCCCGCCTATACATACTTTTACATTCTGCATAAAAACGTTACTTTCATTATTTTATAGATTATAATTTATCGCCGGTACAGCAGTTTATGACACTTCGCCGACGTTAGGCCATTATTATAGGACTCTATATTTCGCGCGTAAAGTTTAACGCACAAGCACGCACCTCAATAAAAAGAGCAAGAAAACAATTACAAGTGGAAATTTCGAAGCGCGAGCAAAATAAAAAGCACGACGTAGCATAGCCGCGTGTCGAAGAAATTGAAGAGAAATCAGAGCTGCTGCGTGACATTCGCTTATCTCGGCAGATAACAATCCAATTTGATTGAGCAGCTAGAGCAATGAGCGCACCGTGCTTGCAAGACGTCCCGCGGAGAGTGCAGCAGGAGACAAACTCGGATACTTTCGAAGCTCCCTTCCACGCTCGATCGTAAATCGAAGAGTTCGCAATAACGCAATGCTACAGATACATATAGGTAATCTCTCGCTATATGGGCGTGCCCCCCGAGAAAATAACAGTACGTGGGCGCGAACTCGTTACATCGACGGTTCATCGGTAGCAGCTTCCAAATGTCACTTCTTCCGACGAGAGGCGCAGCTTGTGCACCGACTTCTATCAAATCTTTATAGTGCTCTTGTATCTCTCGCGCGTAAAAAAACAGAATATCGAAGTGACGCTCACTTTTATCCACTGAGGCACAAGGAGCGATAGGAGATTTTAAATGAAAAACGATCTACAAAACTTGCGTTTGGCGGATGCCATTTTCGAGTTTTCAAGTATCAAAAATGTCCATTCGTTCGGATACTCAGTACGGCTATGAGAAAGAAACATTGATTTGAGTAGTATTCAAAGTAAGCTCAAACAAGTAAAGATCCAAAAAAGTTTTCTCAAGTGAATATCGTTAAAGTTGGTTGGTAGCAGCTAGCGCAAAGTACTTTGCCTTGACAAGCCACGCTCAAGTTGCAGCGCGATGGAGTTCAAGTCTCACGTTTAGCCGAAGGCAGCAAAGCTATTTAAGTATTTTAGTCTTATTTTATCGTACAGTAGAGTAGCGCGCGGCCGAACTGCAGAAAAGTTGCGCGCGAGCGAAGTCATTCAAGATGCTTATGATAAGTGGGACAGAGACGGCGGGGCATGCATTGCTAATGCATGTGTTGCGAATAGAGAGCGCGAATGGCCAATGATCGGGACGCACTTCTCACGTAGGAAAGTACGTATGCGGCAATGTAAAGTCCGTTTGGCTGGCCTGCACTTTTCTCACGAGCCCGTGTGTGCCTGTGCAGCCGCGGTCCAGACACGATTGCGAGCGCTCGGATTGCCTCGCTTGCACACGTAGCCGCGCGCACGCGCTTGCCCGACGTATTGGCTTGACTTCGCGGGAAACGCGCACATGGCACGGGCTTTTCTTGTAATCATCTGCCGGCGATGACTCGCAGTTGCATCAAACTCAGTGCAACAGCCGTATATATCTTGCTCGTAGCCTTTCCGTAATCCTGCACTCTACTGTAATTTACTTTTCTAATGATTTCATTGAAACGCCTATTTAAACCGTAACTAAGTTTAATGCGATGATCATTGTACACGGGTTTTCAAACGTAACGCATTCATCTTATCCGAGTAGAGCAGAGCAGACTAGAGGATGATGCATAAAAAGGCTCGGTTTATAAGCGGTTCGACAAAACTCGCCTGCCGCCTTATCACAGTCGAGCGAACAAGTAGAAAATTTGTTGTTTTGACCTATACGGAGTCTTGCATTCTTTGTGAGTGTTCGTTCACTCACTGGTAAGATTCGTGCACGTAATTTGATTGTACGAAATGAGTAACAGTGAGGGTGTAATTTAATTAACCGGCAAAAAAGTACGCGCGCGTGCGAAAAATCTTTGACGAATTGATTCTAGCACGGTAAGGACAGAGTTATGTAATTTAGAAAATGACTAAAGCTGGAGTCGAATGTATCGGCGGTCATGTCACAGGTGTGTGGCATCAGTAAAGGATAGTGGCTACTATTCATTAAAGTAGGTATTCGACGAACAGAGTGAAGAGAGATCTCTGCCTCGAGAAGCTAGGCATATAATTAAAGCCCGCACTCGAGAATGCAAAGAGCCGCGGCTGATAGCAGGCTAGTGGGAGTGAAAAGACGTTGGTGCAATCGTCGAGGCATCAAGTATGTGTACGCGGGGCGCGTTGTATCCGGGCATTGAATTGGAGGTCGGCTGGCGCGCTTGCAGCCTCCACTTAATCCTCTGCTTACTACTCAGCCTTTCGCAAGATGCGCGTGCAAGTAGTCATCGGCGAGGTGCGAACTGAGTTTGGCTGCAGAAGAGATGCCTATCGCCGATCTTTGCCTGCAATATCCGGCTCCGCGGACCCATACACGTTCACGAGTCTGCGGACTCGCTCTGCCACCTATTCTCAGCCCTTTTCTGGGCATTTTCTTGCTTTTCTTTGCTTTCGCCGTAGCGTGTCATTGCGGCGGTTCTCGCGAAACTTATATGCGCAATACGCGTGTGGTCCTTTTTCTCACGTTGCACTTTTCGGTAGATTATACCATTTTTTCACTTTAACAGCCTAGTGTGCCTGCCGAAAAGCAATACAACGCCGAACGTCGTCTCAGAGGGGAAAAATATTTTAATCGCTGTAGCTTCTTATTCACGGTTACGCAATGCATTTTATAGCCAAATAAGGAACACTTGATTGCTATCTCCATGTCGTATCTTACACAAAGCGAATGCGTCATTATTTTTACAATCCATAAGGCATTTAGTATCTAATAGTAAAGACGTTATACATTCTTTATGGGATACTTTATATTGTCAATCAAACTTGACTATTTAAGATTGCGACGCCGTAAGAATATATGCAATACACGGCTGTTCTTGTTACGATTAGTTTGCTGCGCGTGACTATGATGTCTTCCTACGTAACTACGTAACGTACGCGATGAATACAAATGTATGGACTCTTACTGGGCTATAATGTTATTCTTTTGTTTTGTAATGTGTGTATACGTTGATGTTTCCTTTTCGACGTGAAACCATCCGTGAGAGCGCATAACCGTAAACTGTATGCGTATACTGAAAAATTTGACTTGTGGAAAAATTTGATTTGCGTTTAGTAACGTCAGCGTCGAATAATGTTTCTACTAGAAATTTCGATCAAATATAGTTTCAATAATTACTTATTAAGGATTAAATGAAAGTGTATATTTATTTTAATGTCGTTTAATCCCTGTTGTTGCAGAGGTTTATATACCCTACCGAAGTGCCTTGACAACGCTGATTATGCTACTCTCTTCTAATAGGTTAATCGTAAGCGACCAATCGCAAGGCACTTCGGTAGGGTATATAATAAACCCCTGCAACAACATACTGGATCAATTGCTTGAATGCTCTTTTAGAGAGAGCATCACAAAAAACCAATCATCATGGATCTTTTCTGTTTCTTACGTAAAATCCTTTCTATTTTACACCTTTATACTCCAGGCTTCGACATTATCAAAAATCTACCCCCCGAACTTTCCCAAATAATTTTTAGCTACCTGGACCCTCAATCTCTCACAAATGTTTCCCTGGTATCCCATCATTACCTCACTATTTGCAAATCTACTTCTCATTTCAGACAACAAATCCGTCGTCAAATTCGCCGAAATATCCCAGTTAGACGTTCTCCCTTTTTCAATTTAATACCAGACCTTACATTTTTACAACCTTACCTTTTTTCTTCATATTAGATTAATTAAATAGGTCAATTTTTTACATAAGATTTAGCAAATATAAATATAACGTATATAATCAAAATTTTCCATCAATTGTCATCACTGCTTCTGCATCTGTAAATTCACTTCTGCTTTTAAACGAGAATTCGGCGTCTCATTAAATTTTCCAAGACTCTACCATCAACGAAACTCCATATAACTATCCTTAATTTCATCGTTCCCTTTCCAAAATACAAGTACCTTCTTGGTGCATCATATTTTATATATTAATTATATTTTATACCTTAAGCCTTTAATAAACTAGTAACGACAAACGCGCTTCGCGTGCTCTTATCCTTTTTTCATGTTATATTGATTAATGAGGTGGATTTTCTACATAAGTTCTCATAGCGAACATAAATATATATATATAAACTTTAAGGTCTGTTAGACTATAGTCAAATTACTGTTAAACGTCTGTCGTATACTTTAAAAAAAATTGCGACATTACAACAATGATTTTAATCTTATCTATTCAAATATCAGATTATCAATTTATAATAGATAATAATCAGAAGAATTCCAAAGCGTAGCCTCTTATTTTTACGTAACAATTTACTTACTGCTACTTCCACAAAGTATATTAAAAAGTAACTTTGTAACCTATTTTATTAATTTTCATTCTTTTCAATATTACATATATCAATTGTGAATAATTGGATTTTTCATTCTACAATCTCAACTCAAAATCATTTGTACATATTTGTTTGCCGCCACATAAGATTATATCACGTGACCGTATCTCAATGAGATGTTCATAATTTTTATATAGGCATATTAATTCTAAAGTTCCTAATTCTAAATCCTGTATATCATCTGCATCATGATTTGTAAATAAGACATACTTATCTTCGCCTACCTGGATACTACTCTCAAGAATGTTAGCCTAGTATTTCACTACTACCTTTTCATTTGCGAATCCACCTCTAATTTCAGACAACGTCAGATTTGCCGAAACATCCTAGTTAAACATTCTCCCTTCTACAATTTCATACCAGACCTAATACTTATATAAAATAATTTTCATTACAGTGTTATACGAGTATACCACCTTAGCCACATAATTTCCGTCGTAAATGATGAAATTTCTATGAATTCATTTGACCACAGACCAAAGACGATACATCTGACCGATAGCCAGCCACTGTTACTCCATCTGCCAGTCCACCCCTGCTTTTAAACGAGAATTCGGCGTCTCCTTAAATTTTCCAAAGTCCTACCATCAACGAAACCCAACCCAACCCTATGTACCTATCATCAATTCGATCGTTTCCGTTTCGCAAGCCACCATGCCCCTTCCTAACGCATCATATTCTACCAACTAGTGATGTCTAACACGGTTCATGTGCTCTTATCTTATTTGTCATTTCTTATTATATTGATTAATCTACTTACCATAAATTACGTTTTTCAAAAGTGGATCTTTTACTTATTTTACAATATATCACGACGAAAATAACTATATATTATAAACATAATCTGAGATCTTTTATAGTCAAAGTACTATAAAACGGATATTGTTCGTTTTGAATAAGTTGATCATCGAATCGTACAGGTATATTGTTTCAGCTGAATTGTTCTTTACGATGATGATTTCCTACTGACAATGAATGAAGTATATTAAAAAGAGATAGTGTATGAAAGTACGAGCTAAGGTCAGTCAAACAATGATGCATTGTCGCCGTTAATAAAAAAAAAAAAGATACAACGGCAGTGCGGAGTTACGGCGCGTGCATAAGTCCTTCAGAGGGAAAAATTTTGCTGAAAGACGAGGGAGGTTTCGCAACAGCAGCAGTGGCAGTAGCAGCCAAGCTGAGCTCCCTCGTGACGATAGTGCCTCGTTTCGTCTCGGTTTAATGGACCGAGCACAAGGCATGGATACGCGGGACACGGTGCAGTCTTTACTTTTACGCCTGCAAACAGCCCGCCAAGCTACATACTCTACCGTAAATGTCACCATTGTCGACACTTCGTGGAAATATGTGAATGCGTAATTTCACGCGGTCTTATTGCCTTTTCACCTATAGTAGCCATTATTTAATCCACCGCGAAACATTTTCTCTTTATTTCCGAGTTTTACATAGACTGTATTGATGCACGCATGACGGTATTATTTAATCTACCGCGAAACATTTTCCCTTCATTTCCGAGTTTTACATAGACTACATTAATACACGCTTTTAAATAAGTAAATTTCAACTCTAGTTAAAATTTTAACAATTAATAATTCTCACGATTCGAAAATATTCGCTTATAAAGATTATGCACATGAAAATCTGAGGTATATGAGCTTATATTTGCATTAACGCTAAATGTTCTTAAAACACTTGGCACGTAATTTTAGTTTATAATTGAATTGCTCAAATTTCTAAACTCTCACGTCGATAAACTGTTTCGCGGGTAAGTAAATTAGTCACAGGAAATTTCAACCACAACAAATAATTTTCTGACATGGTATGTTACCATGCAAGTTGGACTGAAATTTATAACATGGAGTTTTTGGAATTTGAAACTTTCGTCGAGAAAATTTTCCACAATTATACTCACAACAAAAAGCATCCGGCAAAAATGCAAAGCATAATGCTGCATGAGAAACGTGCATTTGCACAACTCTGGCCTCATCCACAAGCGAAAGTATATACAATGTGAAAAGGATGCAGCCGCGGGCAGAGAAAAAAATCAGCTTTGCTCTGTTCTTTTTTCCAAGTATGTCTGAGCGCGCACAAACTCTAAATTTAGATTCCGAGGAAGTTCTCTCGGCGCGCGCGCTTGCGCGCATACTTACATAGGTATATGGATTGCGACGTTGGAGGGTAGCGTAGGTACACCTATACGCTCAGTGAAAGGGAAACGAGGCAGCTTTCGAGGATATATATATATAGGCGCGTTTTTCTTTTCTCGACGCGTGCGCACGACTTCCAAAAGTGTACGCTGTACTTTGGCCTCCAATCATTGCTCTTGCTTTTCTTGTCGGATACGGTATATGCCTACATGCGTTGCACTTCTTCTTCGTGCCCTTTGGCGGCGTACATGATGCGCATTCCACTCTTGAAAATCCAACTTGAATGCTGCCTGAGCAGTCAAGGGCTCTCCTTGCCACTTTTAATAGTGCACTTTTCCTGAGTCGATTTCACTTTTAATTTAGCTGCGCGTTTTATTCCCCATTGTTCGTCGTCCTTCATCTTACAAGTAATTAACCGCCTGAGTCATTTGAATCTCAATGAGCCTCCTTCAGTCCCTTTTTCTCACAGTTGTAAATTAAAACACTTATTCTTTTTTCTTTTTCAAGGGATTTCGCTTTTTAAAGCTCGCGCACTTTTTCTTTATGATCGGCCATCAGTGCGAAGACCATTCGAACGCTGGCAGAAATCCAAATAATAAACATTCAAATAAGGTTTTTTATATATTTTCGGCACTCTGGCTAAAGTCTGAAAATTTTTTATTACCACAACTTTATTAAACATACAATTTACCCGACAGAACATTACAATCTTTCGATGTTGGTAATCTGCCGGTGCATTTGAAAATTAATTGTTGCTGAGGTAGCTTGAATAATGTAAGTGATACAACATGATAATAGAAGTAGTATTCATTAAAAATAACAATAAGTAGCAGAAAAATAACTAAGTAAACTTAGTAATAATTGAATGTGAATGTTTGTGTATGTTTTAATTCACTATAATCTTCCCACACTTAAGATATTAATATAGAAAATAATTGATTGTTTTTCTTATTAAGTGGACAATAATACAACTGTGACATTGATAAAAAATTTAATTAATTTTTAACAAAATCTTTAAGTTACTCTAGTTTTTTACGCGCTTGATTTACTTCCAGTGATGGTTAATCATTTTTAATATCATTCTTGATTAATTGATTAATGTGACGTTTGAACATGTAACTATCATCGACCTTTACCTCATAACATAGTCGTCTAAATATCTTAATGATTGTACCAAGTTTACACTAGCTGAATTCTCAATTGACGATTCAAATATAATTCAGCAAGTGACTTCTCGTTCTTCAAAGGCATCACTCGGTATTTAAAAAATATCTCACGTCGTTTATTAATGTTTATACATTTCTTTTGGTCAAACCATTTGTAAGTGGGAATCCACGACTTTCATCTCATCGCCAATTTGTTATAGCTTAAATGATATAGATGATACGACATGCTAATAAACGTAGTATTTATTATCAACTACATTAGTGGCAGAAAACAACGAAGTGAACTGAGTCAATAATAATTGAAAGCCAATAGTATCAATATTTGTATGTATTCTAATTCATTATAGTTGCCATAATCACATACTGGATTTAGATAGATGGATTAATGTAATGGATATTTCTAGTATTATTAGGAACATGCTCACGAAAGTTAGGCTATGATTCTGAAGTAGTGCAAACTTCATTAGTAATGTAAGTAGAACACGCGCAATATAATTATAGGTTGTGAAATGTTAATAATTTTTGCTAATAGGATAAGTTTATCCAGGTGTAGAAAACGCGACACAAGCCATAAATGCCCAAGCATACTAGTCTTATTTTATATGGGTAAAACTGATGTGATTTGAACGTCTTATCAGAACATTATCTCCAAAGCCTGGTCTAAAATACCGGTAGAGAGAAAGGGTAAAAGACTTTCATCAATGGAAGAGATGGCTGCTTATCGGAACTCTACCGCGAACGGATTCAGGTGCGTAGGCCATAAACGACGCACGTTTTCACGCTGGGAAAAGTCTTTCCAAGTATAAGCATACGTAGAGCAAGTACGCGCGCGGTGTAACCTATTGCCGTCGAGGTATGCCAGCCGTATTAGTCGTTATTTTATTAACGCGTAGACGCGCGCGTTAAGTGAAAGTTTGCAAAGCGGCGCTCTAAAAAGGCGCCGTCATCGGCGAGTTAACTCGCGCTCAAGAGCGGGCATATATATTGTGCACACTTGATTTGCCAGTTAATTTAGTATGCGCGCGCGGTTTCTCAGCTGAGTCGCGTCCTTGAGGAGACGCGCGCGCGATCGGGCTTACATTATACGCGTCGGCGTCAGCAACGCTGTGAAACATTCTGAGAGGACAATGCTCGAAAGGCCAACTTTAATGCACGTAAACGAGAATGCTCCAGTTCTCTCTCTCTCTCTCTCTCGCGCTCGCGCCCCCTGCCAAAGCTAAAATTTTTTAGCCGTTAGTCCGCGCGCGCGCTTTACTTTCTAACTGCGATTTTATTCGTACGTACGTCTGTTTGCGATATATCGCGTCATGCGCTCAGGAAAGTGAAACTGAAAACGAACAATGGTCTCGCGAGTCGATCGCGTATATTCGTTCGTCAATTTTACTGTGAATGGATGAGTAACCTTGCTAGTACGAGAAGCTTGTTCACTTGTGGAGTGTATTGGCATTGAAATTCGTAGCGAGATGCGAAAGAGAGGCGGGCGTGTCGTAGATGAGGCGTGAGATGCATTCGAACGCACTCTGGCATAAAATAAACGCACTGTACCCTATACTCGCGCCTGAAAGGAAACACCACTATCGAGCTTTTCTTCTATTCTGTAATTCAAGTCGCAAGACGTGTGTGGGTAGTGGTTGCCTCGATCGACGCGGGCACCTGGCCAATTTTGTTATCTTGCCGGCTTTGGCTGTCTCCTCGAGCGCAAACGCTCGGACAATAATTGACGAGGTGCTCGATTACCCAACGCTAGTCTGCGCGCTCGACCAAGTGATTTTATTTGCGCTTTGTTCGCGGATAAACTTTGATTGCGCACTCTTCTCTTGAGACGTCTGTTTTGCTGGTGCTCGGCGGATATGTACCTACAAAACGCCGAACGTTTATGTTTATTTGCTCCAGTGAAAATGATATAAAATTCATTTTTAAATGTGATTATTTCACTGATGCAAAGCAATTTATACAATGTTTGCATTTGTGCAACGTTATCGTCTCACCGAACTTGACTGTTTTCACTTGCGCGATACTTTAGTACTGTAGCTCGTTTGTGAATTTATGTATTCAATCTGATTACAGATTATAAAAATTATAGTGTTACACTTTCTGCAACCTTTTTGCTCGTAAAGCATTTCACAATTATCAGTTTGTATTACGATTAATCAATTAATTAAGATTATACTGTGAGTACAATTGACCAACTTTTATTTAGATAAGTTTATGTACTACGATATTTTGAAAAAAATTAAGTATTACAATATTGAACGCTTTCTCTATGATAAGCATATTCTTTCTCTCTCTCTCTCTCTCTCTCTCTCTCTTTCTGAAAGTGCTTTATACCAGGATCTAGGCGCTACTGTTGGCCACTTTGCGATTACCAGACCGGAAGCAACTTTGCTTGATGTACTGCGTTGACGATGTGCATTTTTTTAGAGTAGCTTGTGTATGTTTTCGCGTTCATATAATACAAATTTTCCATCTTAATATAACGGAATTTTTATTTAAATTTTATATTTTTACTTTTTTGTAAAAAATTTGTACATCGGTATCAACGGCAACATTTTTTCTTAATTTGATTATCATCGCAATTCGCTTTCCATTCACCTATTTGTAGATACATTAGCAGGTTCTTGTGTTGTGTTAACGACTAAAAGTACCACTGCTGTGTCATTTAAGAAGAGAGTTGAAAAGTGAAATTTTAAACTGAACTGACATTTGCGAATGTTTACGTAAAAGAATAACAAAATACTTGGAATATCGACATTAAAACTCATATATTAGTGTACATAATATTATAGTTTTTAGGAAATAGTTAAAATATTTGGTAAAAATCTTCCGCATTTACTTTTTCGATACTTACGTAAGTAAACTTATCAAGAAAGATCAAGTCTTGCAGTCGGCATAAAGTACACTTTAATCGATGAACGTTTGTGATGTAATTACCAAAAAGGTGCTAACGCGTTTTGCCATAGATGAAGCGTACGCATGCACATCAGCATTGTCTTAGAAAGTTATAAGATCTCACGTACGCTTGTAGCATCGATAATGATGATTTAAAATGGAATGAGTTTCGATCCTTTTATGCAAGCAGCGGTGATCACGTAACATGTCGAAGAAAAATATTTTATAGACAATTTTATTGTTAGTAATAGCCAACAAAAATAATATTACAAAATTATCGTATATGGACAATCATCCATTAGGTATGTTTTTATTCTGAGTTTTATCAAGTTATATGTTGCATTATCATTTCTGCATAAATAGAAAATGTTTGTATACTAACAAACTTTACGATACAATGAAGAATCAATCTCTAAATTATCAGCGCAATCTCACCATTATACATTACGAATTTTATGACGATTCGCTTCAATTTTGTAATCTCTTTTTTAACTAATTAGCAATAGTTCTCTCAATACTCGATAGCACAATAAAGAAGCAGCTATCTGATTTCATATGAAGAAAATCGAGTTTGGAAACGATGCACGTAAAGAGAGAGAGAGAGAGAGAGAGAGAGAGAAAGAGAGAGAGAGAGAGAGAGAGAGAGAGAGAGAGAGAGAGAGAGAGAGAGAGAGAGAAAATTGCAACAATTATTTTACTGTCGGCAAATAAATCATCGCTTCAAAATGCCCAATTATGACATCGAATTGCATGGAATGTTTCAATTCGTTGGATCACGCGCTGAATAAGTAGGGAAATGAAACAAAAAATGAAACGGTGTGTAATGAAAAAGTAATGAGATTCGATAAAGACGGAGAACTTGATAGAATCCAATCAATGTGTTCACGCTCGGGGAAATAAGATCAAAGCAGCTTGTGGGTGGTGAGCAACGGTCCGGGAAAAATCGAGCAGTCGTCCGCGTATACGCGCGTGAGGACTAGCGATGTTACTACAGCAGGTATTTCGTCGTAGTGCGAGAAAGAGGGAGAAAAGTCGGCGAAGGAGAGGCTTTCTCTCGTGCGCGCTCGCAGCTGTGGACAGTGGAGTACGTCCTCACCGCGGAAAAGAGAGAGAGAGAGAGAGAGAGAGAAAGGGTCTTGTTGGAGGGGGGCCCTATATAGAGCCTCGTTCGCCACTAGAATCGACTCAAACAGTCAGACACCGGATCTTACGACTCGTGTATACGAGTAACACACTTACACGTATCTATTTTTTGCTGTCCCGAGAGTCTGCGTCACGAAATATTTCTATTAACTAATTTGCGAGAAGACGTCCACTCGACAAATTTATATTTTATTTTTTTAATTTTTATTAGCTTTTTTCTTTAATTTGTTGTTGCGCGTAAACTCGTCGACCCGCATCTGGTAGGCAAGTGATCGGGGTGCTTTGAGAGAGATGGGTCGGTGGTGCGAAGTGCTACAGTGAAGGTCAAGAAAAAGAGACAGATAGACACACATCCACAGACACAGTGAAGAGGAGCGACGTCAGGGTATATTTCACCTCCGAGGATTGGTGTGAGAGCCGTATCTATTCCTCATCATGGTGAGTCCAGAGCTTACAGCTTTTTTCAGTCTCTCTTTCTCTCTCATTCTTTCGCTTTTATGGAATGTATACCAGAATTTCTCTTCCTCGCGCCCTATACGCCTAGCTCTCGCGGGAAGTCGTGTAGAGCTTCAAACCAATTTTTCTTCAACAAATAGACATAGTTATAGAGGCGAAGCTGTGCACAACTATTTTCAACGATTAGATTAATCGACTGGAAAATGTTGAACAAGATGTTTTCTGACTTTTCTGTGATTGATATTTTATTAGCACTGTTTCTTCACTTCAGATTCATTACCTTCTAACGGCATTCACTTGTCTCACATCTATATAAATATTGCATTTACTTTAGTTCTTGCTCATTTGCGTATTTCTATCAATTTCTTACTTAAGCGCACAATATTTTTTTCAATTGTCATATTTTCCATAAAAATAATTAATTTTTTCATCAGAAATAGTTCTACAGTTGAGATAATATTAGCAAACAGTGTAATATGAATGGTATTATGAGAAACATGTATTATTATAAAGTATATATGTAAATAATACGTAGGATGTTTTGATGACAACATGTAAATAATTTTGAATGCTAATTTTATACTACTTATCTGATAATAATATCAATAATTATCAAAGTTAATAAAATAATTTCTAATAACTATTTATGGAAAGTATTATTCGCTAAAGGATAGAATCAAATATAATTTATCATGTAAGCTTGAGTACTCCATCATTCTATAGGTACTCCAGCACGGAATTGATTCTCAGAATCTATGTAAAGTCTTCATTATTATTTTCTTACCATAACCATTAATCTTAAATTGATCAATAAACCATATAATTTTTGTAAAATATCGTTTTATTTTATATTACGTGGATGCTTAATCATAATTTGTTATCGTGGGAGTTTCGAGCTGCGTCTAAATTTACGGTATCATGTAAAGACTCTAATACTTTTTTACATTAATTGTAATGATTTATTCAATAACGTACTGCGGTAACCAATTAAGCCACATTCATGTTTATGTGATTCAGTTTACTAGATATCGTTTAATCGTTTCCTGCAGTGTAAACTAATTATGTAATCAATATTTGCGTTAGATTCATTTCGAAATTTATTAGCATGTCAAAAACGTATAATCAAATTGAATTTTTATTCGTAGGAAGTAACGAAATTATTTTATTTTTTTTTTAATAAAATGATTGCTCAAACAAATAAAACATTTACTTTAGACAGTAAAAAAGTATTAATTATACGTGCGAACGTTTAGCTTTGCTTAAATAATCAGTCATTAAATAATTTTTCAGTTTTACCTACTTAATTAATACTTCAAATGTGTTAATTATATTACTGTAATCATACCTCAATACGTTTAACAACTATCAAAATGTGAAATACAAAATGAAGATTACACGGGAAAATTATTTGTGAGACTCATTTAATTGTGACTCGCCTCTAGCGATCACTCAATATTTTCTAAATTTCGTTAGAATGTCATCGAATATAACAGAATTAAAATGCGACGAAAGTCAAAAATGAAAAGCACGTAGGAAAATTTTAAACAAGAAATACTTTTTGCCAAATTTGCTCATCTGTGTATTATTATAGATATTGCGGAGTTTTGAAATTGTAAGGCGCTATTTTGCCCGCAGTTTCATTATATGCTCGAACTCGATTCTGTCAAGCTTAGCTTTGTATTAGCAACGCTTAATCAAAGTTTATAATTTTTGTAAATTTTTGTCTTTTTAATTAGTTTTTTTACTAATAAGATTGATTAATAAGTAAACATTAAAGTAGTTGAAAAGTTTCATGCAGAATTTTTCTGCATCTACAAAATAAATAAAGTTGCACTGATGTTAGAATGGATTGCGTAGTAGTAAAAAACTGATATTTAAGGTTTAGTTTATTTTGTTGTTCGTTTGAACCTAACATTCATCGATTTTATTTAATCCTTCTATTTTCATGCAAAATTACCTAGACTAATCCAGTAGACTACCAACACGTGTATTCAGTATTACTTATACTTCTTTACTTATTGTTCTTTTGTTTTCAAAATTTTTTAAATAAATTCAAATAGCTGTTCTTTTTGAACGCTCTAATCGTATTTTTTTTCTCTTTATCTATTAATAAATTTTGTTTAAATCAAAGTATCTTACAATTAACGTAGTATAAAAAATAGTTCATAAAATCAGAAATGAATTTATGGAAATTGATTAAAGCTTCACTTTTTAAATGATTAATTGCTTTGAAAATATAAGATTTATTAGACACAAAAAGTATGCATTGATTGTTAACTTTGAAAAAATGTAGTAAGGTACGTAAAATGAATACAGTTGCGGTAGTAACGTAAAGAATATAGTATAAGGCCGTTATTGCAAGTGCAATAGTTACAAAAATAGTTCACGAGTATATAGGTCGCTTAAAAAAACGTTATAAATAATCTAACCTGCGCAAAAATGAATCTTGTGATGAGAAATGAATTGAGAACGGAAAAAAAGCGGAGGAAGCCACAGAATGAAAGTGTGAAAAAATATCAAACACAATAGGTGTAATAAGTTGAGGCGGAAGCATTAACAGAATCCGAGGAACACGAGATACGATTGCCATTGAAAAGATTAAGCTAGCGTGTAGCTGTTAACATATCAAGCGAGTGCGCAATTAGGCTCTAAATAAAAAACAGGTAGAAAAAGCACAAATCAGCGGCCGGAGCGCTCCGCCTGCAAATTATCTGGTCGTCGAGTCTTTGTACAGCCGCAGCGAGGTAAGAGACGTGCTGCAGTCGGCGAGAGACAACGCGACCGTATACTCGTATACACACATACGACCAGCAGAAGCTCGCTCGGATAAGAAAATTCGCCGTGCACACGCGTACAGCCACATTCCCGAGACGGTGCTAAGCTATCTACTTCGCTAGAGGCGCAAAATGGGGGTCAGTGTGTGAGCAGCTTCGCTGTTTGTGCGTATATATATATACATCCCGAGACAACGCGAGTTCGCCGCCCTGCGAGATTTCCTCCAGGCATTTTTCTTTTTTTTTTCGTCACATATCTTATATGTTTACTTCGCTGTACAACAGCACCGAGCTCCTCTCAAGGCTAACTTGTGTCAATTTTTACCGTCTGTCTTTTGCTGCCGCGAGGTCGCTGTGCCGCTTCTTCTTCTTCCTTACTTAAATTTCCTTTGTAGTCTCGTGCAACAGAATGAGTTGTTTTGTCAAGAGCACTTTCTTACAGCGGTTTAACTTTCGCTGACGGAGCGCCGCCGCCGCACCGACGCCTCCGAATCGCCCGATCTTCGAAGATCGGTGATGACACTCTTAAGTATTCTTTTTCTGTGAATTTTCTAATTGTCTAATTAGAGAAAATACGGATGTAAGAGCGGCATACATTTTTAACTCTCTTCGAAGCTGCTCGTCGTTAAGAAAACTGTTAATACCTGCCGTCTTTGAATTTTTTCCTTAATTTTCTGTGCGCAGGGAAATTTCTGTAACGCAATTCACCATTGGCAACCATAGTGATTTATTCGATAATTGGTGCGAGCAGGCGGCGAATATTCCTAATTTATTTCTCATTTTGCTGCGGTAATTTGCGTTGTAGCTCTCCAATATGACAAAGCACATAAATTACATATATGTCATAAAAGTAATCGTAAAGTTTACTTTCGCAGAGATTATCTACATCCATGTTTCACGTTACTTTCGATCAACACTACAAAAATAACGTAGAACATATTTCAAGTATTTTACTTCGTCGAAACTATTGATTGGTAAAGTTTATATTTGCGAGCACAAGCAGTTTGGATTAATGATAACTATTTCAGCAAAGTTGTAATTAATTGATGAAATGGTTTTCAATTACACTATTGAAGAACAGAAAAATGAATGACTTAATAACAGAGTTATTCCGCAAATTTATAGCATTGTAAGGATGTCGCCAAGAATTGTTCTTGTTACGTGGGAAAATACTTGATAAATTCTTTTGGGTTGTAAGAAATTCCGTTGAAAATAGCTGAGTTAACATCCTCAAACTTTCATCGCAAAAAATATTGTGAAATAGTAAATTACCGTTATTTTTTCACTATTGTATGTGGGAAGAACTCACTGTTTGTGTAAAAAAATAAAATTCTTTTTCTAATTAAAATATTAAACGTCCTAATCTTAATAACAGCTACCGCCTTTCCCACAGGAATTTTAATTTTGAACAAAAGGTGATTCGTTTTGATCATAACTACTTTCTTTTCTTTGTTTTTTCTTTCATTTTCTTTTTTAAGAATAAAAGTGAAATTTTAATCACCACAAAGCGTAAACGCCAAGTAGTTGGACGTAGCGCGCGGCGACGGTCAGTCGCGCGATTAAAAATTCAAAGTTCGTGTCGTAGCAGCGTTGATTCGAGCGTCAAGCGTGCAAATGCGAAAGCGATGCTATATACCTACGTTAATTACCGGAAGATCTTAAAGTTTCCTTTGCGCGAATTTTCAATTTTCCCACGGAAAGCATAACACGCGACCTGCTGATCTGGATATAGATGCAACGCCGGAACCACAAAGTTTCGATTACGTAAATATAAGTTTTTAGGGATCTACACCAAATAGCTCTATTGAAAAAGTAGTATTATTCATAGTGCTCGCCCACCGTAACACGGCGCCGAACGAATTTCTATTCGTTCGGCGCCGTGCTTTAACGCGTCGCTGCTCATGCGAGCTATTAACCATTCAGGCTCCCATTGCCTGCTTTACGTACAGCATTTATTTTCGGCAGTCGTATACAGTTTTGCTTGGAGCACTTTTGTCGCAATATTTGCGTTCGTGACATTATCGGTACGAGGCGATTTTGAATTACGAACCGCATAGGCCGTTTAACTCTCAAAAATTGAGATGTTCTTGTGAGCTGTGATAAATGTGTTTGTTAACGTCCAGCTCTCGGAAATAAACTATGCTCCTCTTCACACGCAGTTAATCCTAAATGATGGCTAAATTATGCCTACAATTTAGCTAACAAATTTACCGTGAGCGGAAAAAACTTAATGCGTGCGTATGTCTCCACACAAGTTCAAGCGTATGCGAAGAAAACATATTCAGCGTATGTCATTCAGGAAGGAAAAATTGTAATAAGAACACTTATGTTTTCACTTTCTCGGCGCAAATAAACGGCAGCCGATTTTTCTTTCTTCCCCGCAGCCTGAAGCTGCATATCATGAAATCATCATATAAAATGAGCCTCTCTTCCTCTCTACCTGTGGAGTGCACGTGAAAATAGCTGCTATTATCTGCCGAGCCGACAATGGCTCTTGCGAGTCGGTTTAATGGCTGTACGCACCTATAAACGCCGCGGGAAAAAAGAGAGAGAAAAGAATCGCTTCTCTTGACCCTGTAAGAGCGTATACTTCAATCAGCGTGCTCTCTCTCGACTGCACGCCCTGTAATTCCGTTTCTCTTTCTCCTTTTTAGTGAACTAGATCGAAAATGCCGTCGGAAAAAGTGAAACTCCAAAAAAGTGTAACGCTGACGAGTACATTTGCCAGACAGATATGTTATAAAGACGTCGTCGGGCACTTGGCTGTAAAGATACAGCGGCTACAAAAAACAGAAAGAAGAAGAAAGAAGAAGAAAGACTGCCAGCCTATCGGCTAGAAGTAAAAGAAAAAACTCATGGAGCAACGTAACAATGACAGTCTTTACACTTCCTTTTAGGTTTTTACCACGTGTCTATTCTTTATACGACAGATTTGCGCTTGCGGAACTTGTCGGCTCATGACTTTGATGCGCGAATGTGCGAGAAAACTCAGCTGTCATTAATTAGCTGCACTCGTATTCCGAATTACAATTGCGTTCATACACCGGAATGTTTTTAATGACTTTTTTTTTGAACGATCACTTTTTGATTAATTATACTTTCTACGCGTCAAAACAAACGATACTCTGCTCCGGTTTATGTATCAGCTAACTCGTGTTCTTCAATGCTACTCGTATGTACTTCAGGGGTAATCAAATATTTTATCCGATGCATGTCTCGATCTCGCTAGCTCGTCAACGTGGTTTCTAATACTATTAAACTGGCGCGCAGTTCTATGTATAGCTGGATAATTAACATAATCTTGAGCGCTTAACTGGGTCTATTAATTTAGGAACAGAAATGCAAATTGACAGATAACCGTCGCATCCGTGACAAGGGGATATCACGCGGACAGCTGGCCTTTCTTGTGTCCGTACTCGAGCAAGCTAAGAAGAGAGAAAAAACTGTCCATTGTAATGGTGGTATTTGCGAGCTCGTAACTGCAACTAATTACAAGGGACGAAGCCATCCGCCCCGTCGGTTATTACGAAATGCTTTGGAGAGCTTGGTTAAATTGGAGCGCAGACAGAAAACTTATTTGCGCGCGCATGCACTTCCTCTGAGATAGCGACGCGTGTGAGTTTAGGGGCAGGCGCACGCGCGAAGCTTACGCAAGCCGTCGCTTCCTCCTGCTGTTTTTAGTCTTAAACTCGCACGTATAATTGCGCGCTGAAAGCGGTGGATCGTCGTTTGCTTGCGAGCGTGAAATGCACACGAGAGATAACGAGCGGACCGAGCACGAGATCATTTGTCGCGCTCGCGAAGTGCCGAGTGCGCGCCGCTACACTATAACGAGCGATTTGATTGAAAGTTCGTCACGCTGCGCGAATGGGCTTACGGGATTAACTGGAACTTTTGTTATCGCGCGTAATACTGCACCTCGCTGCCTACCGCATTGTGGATTAACCACGCAACTGCGAGATCGAGAGCCGTACCGCGTTATATGCATGCAGTGTATAGAAAACAATAACTTGTCCAAGAGAACTATTCCAAGAGGCTTTGGCATTCAAGCTTCCGCAATCGGCGCAACTGTGAAAATGAGGCAGTTGACAAGTCAGACGAGCGTCGTATCAAGTGTCACGTTGTGAAGTTGCACAAAAGTCAGCAGATTTCTCGGTAGAGGGACTATAATGGTAGCGGCAAGAACCAGCATCATCAACCCGATTTCGCAAATACGCATTACAGCGACAAGACGCGAGCGTTTAGGGCAACCAAAAACGGGCCCGGTTGTCCATCCACCGGGTGGCCGCGCCGCACACTTGCGACGCCGACCGCCTCGTCCGACGCTTTCGCAATCGAAAGTTGTTATCGTCGTATTTTCGCAAATGAAGCTTCTCGCCTTTTGGAAGACGCCGGCGACGGACCGGTTCCCTCGCGTCCAGTGTGCATGCGCACGCGCCAAAAGGGAGGAAAAAAAGCGAAAGCGAAACGAAGAAAGTGCAGCGGCTGGTTACGTATCACGACGAGTCCTCACTGCCGGCATTCTTTTACCGAATATTTATTCGAAGACTTGCGCGCGCGATACGTTTCGCCAAAGAGATATTTCAAGATGCGGCGTTGCACTTTCATTTCGGTATGTAGGTGACGCTCCAGAGCGATTCATATACGCCATCGCTGACCAACTCCGCGTTATTTTAAAACCTCAAGCGTCTCTCAAGCGGATATGCAGCTCTCTCGATCGAAATTGCACCTCGCTAAATATTAACTCGCTCGTAAATTTTCGTTTGCTTGCAATGAAAGCACGTTTACGATGACATCGTGCCCTGAGAAACTTCCTTTCAATCATCTCTTGCTCGTGTCGTTTTGAACTTTCATTACAAGATTTTCATAAGCGTTAAAATTGATTACTCGAGTCTCTATGACTTGTTTCTATCATGTGTAGTCTTTTGACATTGAAGCATGCACTAATGTCGATATTCATCACCAATCGTATCACTATAATAAACCCTGTAGTTGTACGTTACTTTAGAATATTTATGCGAGTATCACACGCACAAAAATTATAAAAAATATGTAGTGCATGCGAAGATTTACACTCGAAAATCTACAGAGCGAGGTTCATTTTCCTACGGTTTCCGGTAAATTCCTTGTGTTAAAATATATACTAATGCTGATTAAATTGAAAAGAGTAACACCGTTTTCAAGATTTTCACGAAAAAAACTTGGATTTTCCGAGGGAAGCTTTTAAAAATATGTAAAATAAATAATAACAGCAGGCTCTAAAAGACTAATGACGTGTCCAAATACGTAGCAAAATCCAAAATGGCAACTTATGCGAATATAGGTGCCGGCAGACATACGCACAGGTTATAGTGAAATCGCACAATTAGTGACGCATTCATTAGCAAGTGAGCTTTTAAAATGAAAATCGTGGCGGGGATGTAGAAAAAGAGAATGACAAGGCATTGCCGATTTACCAGGGAGGAGAAAAGAAACTCAGCAGTGGCTCTTGACGGTCATTAGAGTATTTTCGAATTTTCGAATCGATTGAAAGTGCATCACGCATACTTACTTGCTTGCTTGCTTACTTGCACCTTCGTGTATGTATATACAAAAGCAGCATGACGAGCATGTCATGCGTCGTGCATAAGTGGAGCGTGAAAATCTCGAAGGTTGAGAGTGTAGCTCCGCCCGCCTATACAGTAGCGTAGGGTTTTCCCTCCTCATTCTCTCTCTCTCTCTCTCTCTCTCTCTCTCTCTCCTCCATCTCTATCCTCATCCATCTCTCTCTCTCTCCATCGCTTTGTAATTTAGCTGTTGGTTTACTCGTGTAATAAGATGTTTATAGGCAAAGGACGATGAGCCGTTGGATCTCGGATATTGAATCTAAGCGCGTGTGGTTAGTCATTAATCGGAGCGTTAAAACTGTGAAATTATACTTATAAGCATTCAGGAAAGTAGCGCCATCATGCAACATGCTATTTCGCTTTAGCACAACTGTTAATCATAAACTTGGATGCACGTCCCGGTATTTTTTACTTTTTACCTTTATGTTACTGTCAGAGTCTTTTCTCAAAGCAAGATTTTTACGTGGAACAGTCTCGTCACACTATAAATAGAATGGTCCCGAAGTCATCTGAGTTTCAATTACTGCCACCGCGCAGGTTGCTAGGCTTTAAAAGTAGAATCGTGCATCTTAACAATACTCATTCTTGATAATCTACGATAGAATACAAAGCCGCAAGGTGCTATTAATATACATTCAAATGTCGGTTATAAACAATGCCTATATCATGCCATTTTTACTTGCTGCACTTTTACGATGAAAAATACATTTCCTCTCGGTGTCTCCGTATAAATCATTCGGCATTTCTCTGTGCCACGACCGCGCCTCGTCCGCGTACGCGAAGCAGCAAAGATGCCGGCTGCTGGCTCGTCCGTGTGAGGCGCGAGAGAAAGGTGTGCTGACGTCCTTTTGCTTTGACTCCTTCCTTCTACTCTTTTTTCTTCCTACACGGCAGTACTTCAGTACAATGCGTAGCCTATATGTACAAAGACCGTCTCGATCGATATAATTACACGCCGGAATCGGCCCATTCCACTCATTATATTTAAGCTATATCTGTCTATCCTCATGTGTATGTTTATATGTTAGGAGAGAAAGTTATTTGGTTTGACCGAGTCTCGGGGGCCGTCACGGATACCTCGAATTTTTCGCCCGTTATTCATCTCTATATGAGAGCTTTCCTCGACCAAAATTATGCCGATTTCGCCGTCAGACTTATTACAAAAGCTGCGGCACACCAATTTTTCAAATATTTTTCCTATACACTAACCGCGGGGATGCAGCTGATTGAGAGAAATTTAATAAACTTAATTGTTTCGCAGATTGTTTTCGCCTTATATTCAATTATGGCCGTAGTATAGTATCGACATTACTAATAATTGCTCCTGCGCTATTAATTATTAGAAAGGATATTATTAGAGAAAATCTTGACCGATGCATTCTGCAATCTTCAGGAAACATTGATTCGATCGACTCTCGATTTCCATTGGGAAAAATTTCACACCAGATTGACTTTGCTGATTTGCATAAAATAAAACAAATACACGTGGATTTCACTTTAGTTTGCCTTTTTTAAGTAATCACTCGATAATGATTTCGCGCTTCATTTATGAAGCTATTTTTTTTGGACTTTCCCCCGAGTTTGTCATTACGTGAAAAAAGCATCCCACTCGCGATCGCTAATGAAATCCACATCGGAGCCAAAAGAGCGGTGGAAAAAACACAAAGGATTCCAGTTTTTTTAGTAGAATGAGCTGAAAAACCTGAGCGATCTATTTTAAGTGCGCGCCACTGGAAAGAATGTTGTTCCTACTGGGTGGTTGAAAGAAAGAGTAATCGAGAAAACAATAAAGCATGGAGTGCAATCTACAATGCTGATCACGCAGTATTCTTTTTGTTTAGTGAGCTGCTCGCGATGATTTTCATATTTTATTAATGTACGCTGGCTCTCGAAGATAAGCTTGCAACCAAGCTAAAGAATTCAAGGCGGATATTACTGAATAGTTGAATGGATCCACTTGAATCCCTGCTCATTTTGAATTCCATTCAAAACAGATACGATAGAATGTTATTAATCATAAGATATTTTTCTCCATGCCTAATCGGATTGAATGTTAATTAAGTCCAGAGAAATCGAAACATAAAACATCCATATGCGATAATGTGGATTCTAGCAGAGACGTGATGATTGATCGGCAAGGTTAAGTATTTTTTTGTTTAGTTTCTTTTTGTTTCATTGAGCTTTCACATATATCATAGGTATTGAGAAGCGCTGTGCAAAACTTGTTTTTAGAAAATAAATGAGCATGATAATAGGAGTAGGAAACAGAGATTTAAAATACACATTAGTTAGCGTCGCTTGAAAAAGAATTGGCAGCTTTCTTTTGCCGCCCACAAAAGTATGTGAAACGTCTCGCCACTTCCTTGTTCCGCATTGACATGTTGATTTATATTTATGAGACGCTTCCGACTGCTCGCTGTGTCATTTATCGAAAAATCGACACGCTTTGCGGCAAATTTTTTCGAAACTTTCTACTTGTAGCCGATTGCATTGACGAGAAGAGGAAAAAGCACAAACATTTGGAAGGCAAAACCTCGTTCAAACTTGATGATGCAACAGTTCGATGATCGCTCGATTACGGAGAGTAGTCGCTCTTTTTAGCTCTGAGGTTTTCCTTTGCGGAATGAGTATCTTCGACGTAGTTTTTTCTGTTCTATCGGGGCTGCACCGCGGTCGATTAGCGCTGACGACTGGCCAGCAAGTGGGCATTATATCACTGGTGACCGCGCGCAAGTGTGCGCCGCAGGAACGGCGAGGAAATTGAAAATACATTACAGCTGGTTGTCGTGAAAGAGTTGGAAAAACTCGTCTACGCGGTGCGTGTAATATTACAGACAGTAGCGGCGGGGTTAGTGTCCGGAAATGGCAAGTATCGGGTGGAGCGTGTCAACCGCGGCTGGAAAATTATGGCTGTCGCGCGACGAGTCGCGTTCACAGATGACGAGCCAATAATTGCTTAACACTAGAAACGCAAAGATGACTTGCTAGCTTGTGCAGCAGAACTCTTACGTTTATAAGTTCCGGCTGACGTGGGACTTTTTGCGTCATGTTAATGTTCGGCCTTAAAATACGTATTTATTCTAGTAAACGCTTACTCGTTCTGTGACATTAATGTCTAGTACACCATTCTTAATTTGCTCGCGTGGAAACAACTCTGCAACTGATAATAGCATTGAAATGGATATCAGCGAAGCGTTGTTATTTATAGTGAAAAATCAGCTCATAGGATGCGAGATCTAGCGTCAAAACGTCAAAATGTGCACCTTACTTCGATCAAACAGATCAAAGAATGTGTGCTAAGCAAGTTTCTTCCCGCCTACTCGCGAACATATTTAATAAATATTGAGTAGGAAAGCAGCGTTCGTTTGCAGCTTTCCTTTTTGCGAATCGTGGAATGCTTATAATTCTCTTTTTTCAATTTCTTACTCACTCGATATATTTAATGTTCTCCTTGAACGCAATATTTAGTTGGTCAACACTTTCTAAATAAATTTCCGATCGTTTATAAATGCATATGAAACTGTTTTATCTGTCTACCGAGTTGCTAAACTAAAACGTCTGCGAGGCAATTGCATGTCGGTTAACGAAAATGGACGTTCAAAGGAAATGTAATTATTTTTAGGCCTCAGTACGCGTGTCTTTGCTTCTGCGTGACACGTTTATTTCCGAGATTATTGGCCCTGATGGTTAGCTTGCTCCGCGTAAAAGTGAAAGCGAACACGTCGCTATATTCAGATGAACTTGATTGGCAATGAATATTAAAAAAAAAATAGTGTGCCATGCGATAAAATCAGCAAGCGTTATCTTCGTGGCAATTCAAAGTGGCTAAAGCATAGAACCCGGATAGGACAAAGATGGAAGATTGTAGAGTCGTAAATGTCGTCGAGCAGTGAAGCTGAGACAACGGCAGTAAACAGACAGCAATAAAAGCAACAACGTCTCGATGACGCTTCCTCATATCCCGTCGAATTCTTTAGGATTACGAGAGCAGAATAAAAGAAACCGAGAGAAGGCGTCACTTTCCTCGCGAGCACGCACGTACACGTGGAGAAAACTTCCGGCTAGAGATAGTGAGAGAGAGAGAGAGAGAGAGAATGCAGGCAGAGAGCGATCAGCTCCAATTAGAAGCATTACCGTATGATTCGCACGCTTACGGCTCACAGTTCGTTAGAGACCAGTCGCAGTCTAGATCCTCCGACGGCCATTGCCATAACGAGAGAGTACTAATGCTACTACCTCTCGAAGACGCCAATCTAACGTGATATGGTATTCCATATTTTATAGATAATTGTCTATGAGAACCTAAGTGATATTGTTTTGTTTCGCCTTGAAGTGTGTGTATATATATATAGCGGGGCTATGTGGTATTTACGGACGTCCGTTGATTGGATATATATAATGTATTATATATTATGGGAAATTGATCGCGCGCGCTAGAAATCAAGAGAGCCTACTATATGCAGCCACGATGTAGCAACCTGCTAGCGGTCTACTTACCTCTACGCGCCTATCTGTGTCAGTTTTTCATGCACAATCCTTACTTTTTTCTCTTTTTTTTCTTGCATTTTTTTTCGCCTGCGGCCGTATAAATAATCAGTTGTTGTCGTCGTTGTTGTGGCAAACTTTTCGAACATAATCCCCTTTCCCGCATTGCAATCGCCGTCATTACTTTGGCCACTGAAAGACAACGATTGTACCTTTCAGTGCGGCCCGTACTCTCAAAAATAATAGACCAATGGTAATTTGGGCCAAAATAATTGGCTGCTCAAATGACCAATAAAGCGTTTGACAATTTTAAAGTGTAGTAGCATTTCGCAGAAAAAACTTTTGAGCTGTGCGAAATAGTCGACGGAAACACCTGTAATCTAATTTGCAAAAATTCCTCATTCTCACATTTTCATTCAAATAAAAGCGTATTTTTATAAAATTTCTGTTACCAGTAGGAGCGAGCCATAAAGTTTTCTTCGTAAAGAGAGATATCTTTCCCAGGGGAAAACCTATAGTTACGGTGAGAAGGAGGAGAGAACAGCTGTCACTGTCACCATAATGTTACGGCCACAATCATTTTAATCCTCGCACTTGTTTTGACGTTTTCAGATAAGCCGTGTATACGACCATAAACATCAATTTCAGCTCAAGTAATTGTTCTCGGTTTCTAGTTGAAAGCTTTACACTTGCCACTTTGTTACTTCTCTATTACTCTCGCGCAAAACATTTACTTTTTTCTATAAAGGAATCTAATTTTTTCTTTATTAAATACTTACATTTGAAATATAATCCATCATTTTTTTTTCATTTATGCAAGAGAAAGTACACTGCTCTCAGATTGATTCTTTCACAATGCTTCGACCTATCATTGAGCTATCAGCACTTAACAAATCACCTATAACGCTCATGGAAAGAGTACTCTACCGTTTCGTAGATGCGCATATTCATTATGTTTCAAGGATAACTTACACTCGAACGTACGACGTGATTGGATGAAATTTAAAAGTAACGATATAATCATAGAGTGGTAAAACGTGGCGCTTTTGAGGACTGATGATTGTCTATTAATCAATCACAGTTAAATTAAATAGAGAAGGTGTAACGGAAACTATACTTTGTAGAGAATAATTTGTGACTTTAGGAGAAATTTATTAAACTTTTATTATATTAGATTACCTTTTGCAAATCAATTTTTCGAGACTTTAAATAAACTTGGCTTTTGTTTGAAAATATTGATTATCGCAAAATGTCAAAATGTAAATTGGAAAATCCACAAGGCGCTAAACTTCAAGGTAATATGTCTAATCAAAGCGAAGAGAGTTTTCACGGTATAAGCTCATTAAATACTAGAAGACCGCTGAATTACGTTTTGCCGCATGTTTCGCCGATTAACTAACCGCGCTCACCACAATTTGAAACATCTTTTTTTCTGCAGAAGCACCGCGTCCTTCGTCTCACGGTACTCGTTCAAAATCATTTTCTAGCCGCGCGAAATACCAGTATTACAGCGAGCCAGTGAACGCGAGGACAACTTACGCTACGTAGTGTGGCAGCACTCCTCCTCATTTTTCCCCCATTGCGTTCTTCGACCACGTTTTCGCTTGAAAAATAAAATACTCTCAGTGCTCCATTCCTAGGACGATGTACAAGCTCGTTCATTATCGTACATTGTTGCGTAATTTTAATGGCATTTGATTCAGCGTTTTGAAATGCTTTTCTTCGTAGATAATACGTGCTTTCATTCACTGTAGCACTTGACCATTTACGTAAATTTCATTTACGTAAATTTAACACCCAGTTATCACGAGAAGCGTGTACTTTTTTCATAGAGAATGGGCATTCATCCAGCAATGGTTGTCGTCTTGTTGAATATTGAATAGCAATGTTATCCAACTACAATCAATATCAATTAGTGATGCCGAGTTCAAATGGAAGAATTTCCCGATAAATGTACGGTTAAATTAAAAAAGATGTACGGCTAAATTAAAAAAGTAGAAAAAGAGAGAAAGGATAATTGGTAAATAATTTGTCTAATTAAATTAAAGCTCATTAATTTACCGTTTCAGATCGTGCGAGAGGCACTAATATGGATCACGTTCATTGGAATCCTATGCACAGCCCGATGCGATCAAACCGAAAGGGATAGGTGGTCGCGTCAAATAACTAATAGCGAGTGGATTCCACTGACGAATCCGCGGAACAGTCAAATACAGCAGCAGCAGCAGCAGCAAAGCGCGCCCGCAGCAGCTTCGGCCGTCGACAGTAGCCCTCAAGCGGCTGGTCAAGTGCCGGCGGTTGCTCTTCCACCGGCACTTCAACAGCAGTATCAAGACCAGCTCTTGCAGCTTCAAAAGACACAGGAGAGCATTCAACGCCTACTGCAGCTGCAACAGCAGCTCAAAGCTCAGCAGCAAATTTTGCAGGTTATTTTTCAGCCTTAATAATCGATAGTTTTCCCCTTACTCTAGTTTTCACTTGCCTTTGCTTCAGCCGGCATTCTAAGTCTTATCGCTTATCCGAATGACAATAGCTCAACTAGGTTTTCTTTCAATTTGGCAGTCCCAAGCCTATCAGCCAAATGCCTTCGGCAGTTCGGAGGAAGAAAAACAGGCTCTCCATCAGACTACCATCGTGAACTTGCAAACGTTGCCGCAGCTAGCACCCGAAGTTCTTGTGCCTCCAGTGCCATCCGGAGAAGCTCTGCCACCTGTGTTCCAGCCACAAGATTTTCTTGCCACCGATGCTGATCTGAAACGTACTCGAGGCGGACATCACGGTTCTCAACGAGATTATCGCCCGGAATCGATAACGAGGCCCACCAGTCGACCGCGCGACGATTCAAAGGATTACCGAATCCAGCAGAAGACACGTTTCGAGAGCACTCACAAGCATAAAGAAGAGCCTTCCCACGTAAACTTCGTGACCCCGCCTACGAGTTCGGCAGTCGACGAAGAGGTACTACTCCACACATACTTACATTCCTTTTCCATACTAACTGCAGTAATTTTATTGCCATCTCTTTTTTTGCAAGCTCGTTTCAAAATCGTCTCTCAACAAATCATTTTCTTTTGTCCGTTAATCTAGATTCAATTAGTTTATGTGCCCGCTGAAACATTGGCACAGCGCGGTAAACTGCAGAGAGCGCAGAATCGCAAGCTCCCTAGCAAATATCATCAGCATCACTCTGAAAGTTCATCTACTCCATTAACACCTCACGATGCTTATGCCCGTGAAATTTTGCAACAGTTGCAGCGCCAACACGATGAGAAAAATCAATTTTTAACAGTTGAGCGAGAAAAAGAAATAGCGAGATTGCATGCGGAGCAACTTGAGCTGGAAAAACAGGCACGATTGCACCAGGAGACCGTGAGAAAAGAACAAGAATTAATGAGACAACGCGAGGCCGAAAAGAAGAGAAAAGAATTGGAAAAAATTGAGGAAGCATCACGACAGAGAGAATTGCAGAGAATACGAGACATTAGAGAAAGAGAGCGCAAAGAAGAACGTAGATTATCCGAACTCAAAATTAAGCAAGAAGAGGAAAGGAGAAGAGAACTCGAGAGATTTTCAAATTATCAAAAAGATCAAGTGAACGAAGAAGTTGCTAACCAACAGTTAGCTGGCGTTCAATCTCAAAATTACGAGATCGAGCAGCCTCATGCTCAAGCATTCGTACACAATTCTCCATTCCATCAACATTTGACGGAAGTAACTAGCAAGAATGTAAAAAATACCAAACCACGCAACAAACCGCGAAACAAGTTGAATCAATATCAAGACGATCAGCAGGATTATCGCCAGCCTACGGAAACGCAAACATTACCTCCACCAAATCAACCGCCGCTTTCTGTTTTCATGGGAGATTCCTTCTCTGACCATAATCGTATTAGACTAACCGACGTATTAAAGACCCTAAAGAGTGCAAGAACGATTGCAGTATTGGATAATTTTGGACCGGAAACTCCGCGAGTGTTCGTAGGTCCTAGACACTTGGAGCCTCCACCAGGTTATGCCAAATTCGAATTGCCTTATTTGTCGTCGATCGAGAACAATCGCGTGGAGAGAAAAGTTGACAAATTGCCCTTCTTTGTGGCGCCTCTGAGCTTTGAACCACCGCCGGGTTACTCGAAAATTCCTTTCCCTGCTCCACACATCGGCTCGGTAGTAATCAACACTTTGGAAAACGTCGAGGTCAAGTCGCACGTCAATCAAAGTCCGAATCTGAATCCGTTGATCGAGCCAAACGCTTACCAAGTCGTAAGTAACTCGCCATCCCCAACCTACGACGTGAGTACGACAGCCTCGTACGCTCCTGAGCCCATTACACCCAGGTATGAGGTGTCATCGTCGTTGCCCCCTAGTCAGTCAACTACCAAATGGAGATTCCAAGAATTCTACGAGAATAAGCCTTCGACGGAGAAATTACAAACAGTGACGGCTACAACCTATCAGGATGAGAGAACATCAACCAGTAAACTTGAGAGACCAACTAAAACTCGAAATTATTACAGTCAAAATGAAGTGTCAACCACACCAAACTATTACAGCCCAAAGACAATATCGGCATTCTCTTACGAATCAATTCCGCAATCTACTCCAGTTTACAACCAAGAACACAACGCTGATACTCATTTTGTCAATCAGAATGCCAACCATCACCGACCTCATTTTCCCGATCCAGTACCAGCGATTCAAAGGTATCCAGTCGATCCAACCGGGCACACGGTGACTAATACTTACTTTCTGAACCAATCACCAAATTATGAGGAGCAAACTCAATACAATCTGCCAGCTGAACTTCCAGCTATTTCACCACAATTGCCAGGCTTAGTTAATGCACTTGTAGAAAAGACTGAACTATCCAGTTCCATTCAAACGCCAACAACTCCACCGACAACAACGACCACTACAACTACCACGACAGAAACTCCAACGACTACCTACAGACCGCGCACTCGACTCAGGTAACGGTTAAAAACAAAGAACGTGACTGATTATGTTAAATTTTATGTGAGCTAAAAACAAATCAACTATGAAAATTTAAATTTTGTAATCGATGAAAATTATAGGGGTAGAGTGACTTCGAGTCGAGCAACGACGCTGTCGCCACCGACTAGAACAACTGCCGATAGAACTAGGCGACCAATCAATAGATCCAGATCGAAGTATACGACGACAACCGAGGATTACCATGATTCATCGTACGATCCTACGAAGAGAACTCCTGTGACCAGTTCGAGATACGACGACAATGATATGCGCTCGTTAAGAAGACCCACAGTTCGTAATCACAACTACAAGCCCAGAGAGGAAGAAACCAAAGAGTCTATCCAAAGTCAGGTATGTCTATTTAAATGAAAATTCGTAACTCTAAAGTCAATGAGCTTTCCTCACTGGATCATTTGCGTTTTGACTAGAAAATGCACTTTAAAATGTAAAGAGATGTCAGGGAACCGAGAGGAGAGTTTGCATTAGCTTAAAAGGCAATTCGGTTAGGAGGAAAGCGACAGTTATTTAGCCGAAATAGTTTATCCTCATAAGGCATCTTACATACTAAGAGAAAGCGGGCGCTGCCGGTTGGGGGTGGTGTGCTCACGTACTTTTGCAGGTTGTCGATTCAAACGAGCCGAGCGAGCAAGGTCAGCAAGAGCATAGTACGGCCTATGAGAACGTATCACAAATCGATGCGGCCAGTTCTACTGCTTCCGCGGCCGCCGCAGCGGCGCCCCTCAATAACCAGCGCATCTCCGACTCCTTACTGCCACTTGCCGGACTCGAGTACTCGCGCAAAACCAACCTCGCCTCCAGCGATGAAGCACCCATTAATGGATTCGACTATAGAACACACGAGATCTCACCCTCGCCATTGCACAACAAAGACTTCGGCGGATATCACAGACCCGGTAAAACCGAGAGTGTAGTCTTCCAGCCTATCGCTGGCACCGACGGCCCCAATGTGCAGAGATCTCATTTGCAAGATTTCTCACCCGTCTATCATCCAGTGCCAATCCAAGGCAACTTTGGCAAAGCCGACACTCCCAGGCCTGTATATAATAACGACGAGGAGCAACCGGTTTTCTTGCCGATACCTCAAGATAAGCCGGACGATTACGCCTACGTTACCGTCGCTAATTTGTTTTCTGAGGTAAAGTGAATAAGATTAGCTTTCTTTCTATTCCATAATAAGCTCAATTAAATTTTACTGATTTCATCGCACTTGAATACATTATTATAAGTGCGTAAGAATAACTTGTCACGAACCGTGTGTAGTTCGATATTTACTATAGCCTTGAAAGCGTAAATATGTTTGAATGTGTACGTATAGCAATGAGAAAATCAGGCAAAATAAAGCCTCATTTCCTTGATCAAATCAGTACATAGCAGTGCATCAATTACTTTTCTTAATTATATTTTTGCTAGAATTCGATATTAGTTAATTTTATAACCAGTCAACGTAAAGGATATATCGAAGAGGGTATTGAAATTAGCAAATTAAATCAGAACTCATCAATGAATGAATGAATATAAACTACGTGCAGTTGGAAAGTTTTCCAGTTTAATCAAATAGATCTTAATGAATTTGCATAGGCATATGAGCTAAATATTGATGGAATCATTTCTTCTAGGGGCAAAACATTTCTAAGAAACTTGCAACTATCGCGTGTTAAAACCAACAGAGAATGTCAAGGCACTATTTTGGGATCATCTATCTTTATGAAACTTAGAAATTGAAGTTTCCTTGAAGTTTCTAGTAGTTCGTTAAATATCTTTCATATATCGACCTGATCCTATTTCAAACATCTCCACGGCAACGACTATTAATTTTTTTACTACACCTTTTCATTCTATAGTTTATTAACTACAATATCAAATCTATAGGTACCCACAACGACAACAATACCAACAACAACAAGTACAACAACAACGACAGAAGCTCCAGTGATAATCCGTCAACGAGTGCGCGGACGTCTTAGTGGTCGACCGAGTCAACAGGCCGACTCGGCCATCCAGACACGACCACGTGGCTCACACGACGAATATGTGCGATTTAGTGCGGTGAATCAGGATGCAAGTAACAAGCCAACAACGTCAAGACCACGATCGAGGCAAAGGACGCGCACGCAACATCAGCAGAATTCTCCGATACAGACTAACGGAGGTGAGTACGTGAGGTTCCAAGCAGCGGCACGTCGACCAACTACCACCACTGCATCGCCACCGACCACAAAGCCAACCGAAGAACGACCCAGTGCCGACGAGGAGGACAGCTATGGTTTCATTAGGACGCCTAATTACAATGTTGTACAGCAGACTGAAACGACGCACTATCAAGTAGGTTTTTTCTGTAATTATACTCGGACATGCTAATGAGCTTAACACTGTTGTGCTGCATTGTGCAGAAAATTTTTATAAAAAAAATGTAACAAAAGTTTTTGTCAGTAATTAGAACTTTCTAATAATGTCTTTAGAAGCTTTTTAATATCGAAGTCAGTTTTAAAAACAGCGAAAAAATTATTTCAGAACGTCGAGACAATCGAACCACCATCGACAACCGAAACCAGTCAGTCGCAAGCTCAACTTTTGAAAAGCCGTCAAAAGTTGTATTCTGCAACTCGACGTCCATCAAGTTCTCGTATAACGACGACACCACATAGCGACGACGTATATACCGTTCGCTCAAGAGTTCGTGGTAGTCAGTCCGACGAGGCCAAGCCAATCAAAGCACGTACCAGATCACGTCGTCCTGGCTCTAGAAGACGCACCACCACTACTACTGAGAGTTCAGTCGATGCCAATAATGAGCTTCCCATTGATGAAAATTATCCAAGACAAGAAAATGCCAGAGGCGGACGACCGGACATTATGGACGAGAACGTGAGTAGTTTATAATTATTATCGTTTAGCATATCCGGAACTGTACACATATTTTAACAAATTTTTACATGACTTAAAACTATACACAAAAGTTCAAGTCGAATAATAATATTAGGTTGGTTTGCATAATTACGAAAGTAACGTGAATTTTAGTTAAAACTGCATTAAAAAAAATTAAAATTAAATTAAAGTAGAATATTTTCAAAAGAACTTGTTGAACTTACTTGTTAGAGTTATATATTTATATAGGCTACTTGCATTTATTATACACTGCGGAAAAGTTGTGGTTAATTAATGGAGTTTGAATGAAATTGAAATGCACTAAACAATTCGTGTTTGAAAATTCATGCATGACGTAATTCATAACAATGTAAAAAATTAACGTAATATATTCTGATCACGCGCGCATTACGTTAACATACTTCGTTGAGAATCGATTGTCCTGCATTTTTTCCACTGCGGTTGATGCGTGCTTGCTCTCTCGGACTTGCTATATATGTACACGCTCCCTATTGCCGCCCTTTTCCTATCTTATTTCCTTTCCTTTTCCTCTATCCCCGGCCTTTCTATTTTCGATTTCCTTCTTCGTAACACTGGCTTTGCTATTTGGTTCTCCTCTGTTCCAGTTTGCGTTGATACCAATTAGACGTTGACACGGTTATCTTGAACTATCACTTTAGTAACATCGATAGAATTGATTTAAAATTTAAAACATGTTAAAGATTTTTGTTTTGCTTCGTTTCGCAACCTGTCCTTGTTGTGAAAATATTTGAAATGAGTGATTTTCGTTGATGCGTTTTGAAAGTTGAAAAGCAGTCAATAAAAATGCATACTTAAAATAATTTAAATCTAAACCTGATGTTATAATTTTTTTATGTAACACGCTTCAATAAATTCACAATTTGCTTTTTCCCAGCTCAAAGTATTACCGACAGTTCAAATAAAACTCGAATAACTATGCTGTATAAATCCCTCAGACGATATTGTAATAATAAATACGACATTTTACGAAAATCGTTGCAGTATCCACAAGAATTTGTGCTGAACTATGGAGCATCACAGTCTTACCATCGAGATGAATACGAGCCATCCCAAGTAGCTAACGATGCGCCACGACGCCAGCAGCATTCGTCATCGCGCCGACCTTCCGGCGACATTTATGGCGCCGAAAGTCAATGGTCTACCAAGCTGTCAGGCAATTCTTTCCAGCCGAGCAGCTACACGCCAAACCAAGCAAACGACAATTCAGACAAGTCTGTGGAGGCCGAGGCTGGTGACAAGGCCGGTGATTTGCCGGAAATCATCACCGCAGGACCCGATGTACCTTCCATTACTGTCCTCGTCAGTTCCGACAGTGATAATAACGAGGACACCAGTACCGAGCAACAGCAACCCAGCTCCAGCGAGGAGTCCGCTGGCAAAATGATGCAAACGATGATTGACTTTGGCAAGAAAATGAACGCCGACGAGGAGGCAGATAATGTGACAACCACACCTGCCGCACCTACTCATAGTTCGACTGAGAATTTACCCACTCAGGAGTTTAATAAACCTAGTAGCGCTACTTTTAAGAAGGTATACACACACATATACACACGTACATGCATACATACTTGTACTTTTTTTCGATGTTTTTTCTATTAATTAGCTAACTTACACATCAATTTAATTTCAGAAAGTTATGCTTTCTAAAAATAATTTTTGCAAGAGTTTGTTTTCGTGATGATAGAAGTACTTCTGCAAAAGTAGGTCGTTAATACATAAAATAAACATCATCCTGTTAACTTAAAAACTTTTTACTATCGAATTTACTCAAATTGTACGCGAGCAATGGATTTCTCTTTCGGACGAAATGAAATTTATTCAGTAAACTTTCGTATATGAGTAAAGCGATAATGATTATTCATTTTTTTTTCAGGCTGGGTTGAGAAGAAGGCGAGTGAGAGTACGCGTAAGGCCAGCTGGTACCAGTTCAGAAGATTTTGTCACTGCCGAGTCTCAAAGTTACGACTCATCATTGAACAATCTACCACGAGAGCCACCCAAATTCCGTAACTTTTACTTGACCACGGTACCGACAACAAGTGCATCGGCCACCACCGCAACCACGACTACGACTATGGAAACGCCGCAGACAGAAAAATCCGCTTTCGAGGCTTTCCTTGACAAAATGCTCGGTGACAACAAGGACAGGTTAACCACCTCTGAACCCGAAGTCATCACCACTACTATTGATCCCGATGACTCATGGATGATTATGCCAACTATTACTCCATCTGACGTGATTCACGACGAAACGCCGATTATAAAGGAAATTCGCGAAGAGTCAACAACGACTGTAAGACAGACGGAAGAGGATAATACCGAAGTTCCGACCACACCTTCATGGACAACCACGATAGAAGCCCAGAAGTCGACGAGCGGCAACACGATGATGGCGACAATGACAACTACGCCGAAATTCGAAGAGATCAAAAGCAATAGTGGCGAGAACGTTATCCAGTCGCTGAACCAAGAAAACTCGCTGAGGTATTTCGTGACAAAGAGTCCAGCATTCAACGAGTATTTGCGCAGCCAAGAACAGGCAAAAGCCGTCGAAGGCAACGCCGAATATCCAAAGAATCACAGAAGCAAGTGGAGCGAGGTACGCTATCCTAGTGACAAGTCTCTTTTCGGTAAATGGGTTCCCAAGAACCAAACTGAAGAGAAACAACAACAGCAACAACAGCAGCAGCAGACTGAAGAAAACGATTCCAGTGTAACCGATTACGTGAAGGCTATCTTTGAAAGCATCAAGAGTGCCGACGAAGAACATCACCAGAAAGCCAAACTCACCGAGCAACATAGTCCTAGTACCACTAATAGCAGGCAGGACAAAGAACTTTTCAAAGCCGAAAGCACCTCTTTCATTCCCACCGAAGTAAAAACTTCCGTGTCGTCGTCTAGCAGAGTAGTCTTCCAACCGCTCGCCAGTAATGATAACCTGACTACAAGCACGACTGAGTCTGCTACCTTCGGACCGTTCGTGCCGTCCATGATGTCCGATAAGCAGATTGGCCCTGTGAAGAAGAGCTCTTTCGAGACGAATCTTGGCAAGATTCTCAGGACGTCCACGACGACCAAAGTTTCCCATATGACCGAGATCTGTTACCGCGGTCGTTGCGTTATGTCTAAGCCCAAAAAGGACGGAGTCTCGAGATGAGCCTCCGAGATTTTTGCCGAAGTAAAAGTACAGCTGCCAGTCACTTACGTAACGAATGAATTATTTGAGGATTAATGTCACGCTCAAACTCTGCTTTTTTAGCAGATATCGAACGAATTCGCATTTCACACGCCCACATGAGCACTGTTACTATTTATTTAATTTGAAATTCGATCAATTTATCGTACGCGCATGTCCACAACGATCATTACATGGAAATCGAAACTACGTTGTATAAGCTACGACCTAATTTGTGGCAGCCGAGTGTGCCAAAAAAAGCATTCATTGGAAATACACAAAGGCAAGCAAGAGAAAGAAGTGCAGTATGAGTAGGATACGGATAGTACCTACATGAGTTGCGTACTTCTCGTTTGAGTACGCCTATGTTCAATCGTTATTTATTCCGCTCGACAAAACGTTGGTCCTCCGACCCACGGTAATAGATCGCCTAGAGAGAAAGTACATGTCTCTCAGTGAAAATACCGTACGCCACAGGACCCCTAGTAGAGCTTTAAAGGGCATCAACTGTCTCCGTTGCGATTGAAATGGATTGGGAAAAGCTATTACTGAGGAATTAACGCAATTTTAGTCTCCTTCAATTATACTTGTATAGTCCTTATTAAAGTCTAAGATACTTTCTACTGATTAATTATTAAGCGTATTATTTTATTCATTACTTATGTAATTCGTAACTTTATCTTTTTACTCTCGAGGTTTTTCTTACTAATTCTTTAATTTTTTCCATTTTACTCCATTTACTGCTATCTTAGTGGAATTTTGTATAATAGCTTGTAAGCCAACGGTGTTGAATGCATTTTCTTTAAAAGGAGCTTCATAGACATCCAGACGTAGAAGATCTGTCTTTCATTGTACGAAGCGAAAGCTCAGTAAGCTTCTGTTTCCAAAATAAAAATATGGTCATACGAGTTTTTGTATTTAATAAACGCATGCTCACACGAGCAATCTGTAAGTATATACTTACCGAGAACATTTATTTTTTAAGGTTCTAGATGTTAAGTGTATTTAATTATTATTATAATTACTCTTCGCTCATTTTTAAGTTATATGATGTATTTTAAGTTATATTAAGCGTGATAATAAAGGTGAGCGACAATTATTTTAATATATGAATGTAAAAGTATTGAACTTTTTTATCTTTCCTCGACCGAGTGGTATTGAAACTGATGCTTGCAACTTCACTATGAAAAACTTTTGATTAAAAAAAAGTGATTTATGCCAAATTCGTTACATAATAGCGAATAACTTGATTTTTCCAGTCTTTGCTTTGTCAACATATCAAAATATAATTCTAATAGAGTCGCTTGACTACTTGTAATAATAATTTGTTTTTAACTTTTCTTTGAAAAAGGTTCAGTTCGTTCAAACAATTTTTCCATCTTTTGATTTCATTTTATCCTTTTCTTTCTTAACTTTTTGCCAGTATCATCGGCCTACTTATCTCTCAGGCTTTAGTAGAGTAATTAGCAGACTCTTTTATAGCTCGTCAGCTCCTTCCAGCTCTTGATCCGTCATTAGCGAGCAAAGAGCCACAGAAGAGCGGCCTAAGAAAGCCGGAGAAAGAGAGAGAGAGAAAGAGAGAGAGAAAGAGAGAGAGAAAGAGAGAGAGAAAGAGAGAGAGAAAGAGAGAGAGAGAGAGAGAGAGAGAGAGAGAGAGAGAGAGAGAGAGAGAGAGAGAGAGAGAGAGAGAGAGAGAGAGAGAGAGAGAGAGAGAGGCCATGACAATTTATACGATTGCGAGTTTTTTGTACCCAAAGAGGAGCAGGATAGACACGTATTATAAAGGTTCTGAGTTTCGCACTCTGATCAATCGGCTTGAAGCAAAATCTCAATTTGATATCTCGTGCAAGTTGCGAGTTTTTACCATAATGGGTGTTTTATCAGACTTCTAAATAGCAAGATGCAATATTGGTTAGACCACGAAAACGATCAGCTCTTAGCATTTGTCAATAGCATAGCCTAATTGTTTCATAGTTTCAATTTTTTTTACTAAAATTTAACTAAAAACCGATTATTCCAGTTAAATAAAAAAAGTCCTATCACATAGTATTGTTAACCATTTTGATCTTCATTCGAAATCAAACATAATAATATGTCTATCTTATAAGATAAGCCTGTGATAATTATTTGTAAACGAGAATTTACAAGCGAAACTGTTTATCGATATATGAATCCGATTGAATGCCGATTAACTAAATCAGTCAATTTCCGCTGCGGTATTTCGGAGTAGTATACGTTGGTTATGAGTGTCAATACAGCTAGATGTAATACCACGAGGATAAAGTTGAGTCGAGTTATACACAATTTGAATTTTAAACTAGTTCAAATTGTGGTGACTCACCAAGCATCGCATTTTTGGATGAAATACTTTGTGATTTATCTCCAATTCTAAGATAAATAATTCACTGTAATATTCAAGTGCAATAATAAATAAATACTGTATTTTTTCGATATAGTTTTATCTAAATTTATACAAAAAGTTTTAATGCAATTAAATATAAATGAGTTACGACACAGTTTAGATTAGATCGCAAAATGACATCTCTTTTGTTCAATCACGATGTGAACAAAGTGTTAAGACGACTAGATTGAAATTCAATCGAGTCGCGATTACAACGTTTCGTATACAAATACTGCTGGGCAGTAGCGCGAAGAAAAGTTAGTGAGAATAAAAAGATAATCATCAAAGAAAGCGATAAAGAATGGTAGAAGGGGAAAGTAAATAATGACTGAACAAAGCCCGTTGGTAAACCAATATTTAATTGAAGCGCATATGTGGACGTTGGTTACCTGATGGAAAATAGAAAAGGGCAAATTGGATAACGAGTACGGTGTGTGCGCGTTCGCGCGTGTCTGTGTGTGTGTGGGATAAACATTGAAAAATAGCTGCAGAGGGGGCGAGCTGTGTTATGTGTAGGCGACAAAGAAAAGTCGTAAAGAAAAGAAAAAAAGCCATAAGTGAATATAGGATGAAAGACGATACGCGTGTGGAAGCGGGATAGCAGTAGGATGAAAAGAATCCGTAGTAGAGCCTCGACGGCTACTAGGGTGCAAGCTGACGGAGGAGGGATGATCGGGGAGGCGCGCGCATGCGCCCGGGCGCTCGAGGGGGTGCGCTTACGTGTCTAGCGAGAAAGAGCTGCTGGCCCGACGGCAGTAGAAGCCACGGACTCAGAGGGAGCGGCCGAGTGCTCAGCTCAGCAAAAAATGTCGGGCGGCGAGGGGTCGGCCGCCGCCGCGGAGCGCAAATTCGCTGCCGAGGAGTACGACCCCGCGGAGGCAGCGGCCCAGGCCGCGAGCACGAGCCACGGCCTCGCGGCCTCCGACGGACCGCCTCTCACACTCGCCGGCGATGGCCTCAGGAGGAGAAAGGTCATACACGCCGCCAAAGAGACCCTCGACAAGGGTGAGTCCTCGCGTCGATGAACCGGATAAGCTGCCACTGCTGCTGCTCTCCCCTCACTGTCGTGTCAAGCTCGCTGCTGCTTTCCAAAGTTCGCGTGTGCGTGCTGCTGCTATTGCTACTGCCGCTGTATAATCATCGTATTTTTGTGAATGCAATCAGTGAATTGCCTGCCGTAACAAGATTTGGCCTCCGTACAAGCTACTTATTATCTTCTAGTGCATCAGTTCGACGATTGTTTAGCAATTTTTCTTGGTGCGGTTTTCTTTTCTTTGTTTCAAGCACGCTACCTGCACCAGTAGACCGTCTTTCAAATCAATAATATTCAACTTTGATCTGTTTCTACTTTGCTCAAAGCTAACTTACATAATCCACGGGCTTTCCAACTCATTAACAATCTTACGTTATAATTAGTGATAACGGATCTTCATACCTCAACCAATTCGTAATCAATAAATGAGACTTACCCAAAATCATTAATCTACTCCATAATCGGCATGTTATGCAATTTCGAATGGTATCATATGACACCGTAAATTTGCTTAAATAGTTATCGTTCCATCTTTTTTTATGGAAATCGATTTGCATCAAATATTTCGCAAGGAAGTTTATTCTGGACGACCGCCATTGCTGAGCTTTCTTCAATGTCTATATGCAGACTTATAAAACAGTGCTTTATAGAAATATGTCACAATACTACACTAATTGAAATGATACTTGATTATACCCCTGTTGAATTGATTAAAGATATGAGTAAAAAAGTATGTAAGATTATTCTGAATAATAGCTGATTCTCCATTCATAATCAAAACTAAGTATAGAAGGGAAATATAATTACTATTTTTCGCGGATTTCATTCAACCATATATGTTGTTAATAATAAGTGTGAGAAGTAAACTCTATAAAACTTTTCATTTAGAAAAAATTGTAGAAAATTATTTAATATTACTTTCAAAAATTACGTAAAATGGAATCATATAATCCTTTGTTAATTACCTAATTCTCCGTAAGTCGTTAATTTAACATTATTGAATACGCATAAAGGCGATGCCAAAAATATTTCATGAAAAATAAAAAAGTTAAAAGAATGTATTTAAAATGACACGTTATATAAATATTAAAGTTATAGATTTTTTAATAAAGTTGCACTAAATAGAATTTATGATATATCTTCTGCCAAAGCAATAAAAAGTTAGAATTTTATGGTTTTTAAATACAATAATAATAGCAATAATAAGTCAATAAATCAGTAACCTAGTTATAATTAATTTTTAAAATATCTCATTTTTAAACTTAAATTTCGAAAAGCAATTTGTTACAAAAAAAATATTTATCGGATCATTTTTTTTCTCTTAAAATTACACTTGTAAGTAATAGTGTGAGCTTGCAAACTGTAAAAGGAAAGCTAAAATGAAAAACTTTTCTGATTAAACCAAAGTTCTTGCACATTTAAATGTAATTGCCAATCAATTCTATGGAATTGTAAAGACGACGTGGCATAAAAATCTATCTTTTATTTGGCGCATTCTGGAAAATGAAATCCCTTAGCAGTTTTTAAAATATTTGATCACTTTAAATAAAAGAATGACAGTCAAGTATATTTCGATAGCGAATAACATTGACATTGCTTGTGATAATGACAAAATCCAATATATCTACAGCAGGCATTTTTATAGAAGGCGCACAATTATTGAAGACTATATAAAAGATAATTTAAACGATAAAACAGTAAACTCATAGGTGTAAAACGTGGGATGATTAAAGATTAAATTGGAACATCCAACAATTTACAACGAGTTATTGGATTGATCGGATGACTATAAAAAGTTGAAAAACAATTCATAGCCCATAGTAACCATTCTCCAACATAATGAGCTTCAAAGCTATTCATGTATAAGTACGATGAAAGGGACGATATCATATGAAATAATAAAATTATTGGATTGCAGACGTATAGATTTTGATGTGGACGTGGGATAAAGTAAAGCCTCAAGTGGCTGTACAAAATTTTGACGTAATCAACGTGTGAAAAAATTGCGTTAACAACATGCCAGCCGTGCTAATCCGTTCAGGTCACTGTAATAACGAGAGGGCGAGTGAGCGCTTCGTACGGTTTGAGCCAAGGCGGCTATCGATCGCAGCGATAACATTAGCGGCTCTAGTTACCGCATACTGCATGAGGTGCTAAGGAAAACATACGCAGGATAAATAACGAGAAGAAGTGAACGCTTTCGCACGAGAAAATAGTACATTACGATACAAGTGCGGGAAAGTAGATTCTTGTCTCGTGTGGCGTTTACACCCGAGCGAGGCGAGGGTGGAAAGGTACACGAGACGAGAAACTCTTTCCCGAACATGTGCCGTACCGTATTTTTTGATACGACGTATGGAAAGTGTGATTTTCAACGCACTTTTTCTATCGAGTGTGCGGGAAAGACGCACTTTGCGCACGGAGTATCGAAAAGAAAATTCCGTTGACTGCTCTTGAATTTCGAAAGAGAAGTTTAAAGCGTCGGTAGACCGCGTGGAATCGAGACAAAAGCATCCGCGAGGGCACGCGCGTGTAGCTGTCACCGTTGCCGTGGAGCATTGCGCCGCGCGTACGCGGTGGCCCTCAATAAATACAAAAAAAAATCCATTTCTAAATGCGCAGCGAACGAGCACGGCGCTCACGGGATTCGAGCTTTTCAGGCCAATGCTCGCCGCTGCCGCTTGCCTGCACGCGAACCCCAGCTCCTCGTGTCAAAGATCGCGTTTACACGAACATCAGCCTGCACTATATACACTCTATGCATATCATTTCTCTTCTATTCGTTTTACGTGCAATATTTTTCTCAGTCGACTCTATACCCGCGGAAGCAGCTGTTGCCTACACCTATTTCTCCGAAGCTCATGCTTTTCTTACTCCTCGCCTTTATTTTCCCTTGTTTTCACAGCGGAACTTTTTTACCTACGTCAGACTATTTTATAGGCTTGTAATGTTTATTGGCAGATCTCTTGTAATTTGCAGAGAACTTGCTAAATTTCAATTTGGAACTGCAACGCGGAAATGATGCATGTGTTGCACGCTGCTTTTGTACGATCGATTTGTCCTTCCTACACACACAATGAAGTTATTACACGCATATCAACGCGATTCATCTGTGAGCATTCTTTCGACACTCTGCTTGCATTATTTAGAGTTCTATGTGTTGGAATTAAAAATATAAGAAATGCTGAATTGATACAAAGACTTTAATTTCTCGCATAACATTCAGAAAAATAGAATATAAATTTCAAAGTAACCTAACTCTTTCCTACTTGATGTCCCTCGGAAGGAACATTCACTACAAGATTATTGTAGAAGATAATTAGTAAATTCAGAATAACTGCGATTACCGAATTGAATAAACTATTTCATTTACCGTAATTGTATCTACTGTAAATTAGGATTGCCCAAATTCCACGATTTTATTATCTAGAGAATGTTGCTTATACAAGGAAAATGCGGCTCGAAAGAGGTTAAATTAAACTAATAAACAAGTGAAAGGTTTTTAAATAATAAATTTAGTATTAATTTGATATGCACGTAACTTGCTGGCTATTCATTTTTACATTATCGGAGTATCGGCAAAGTTTCGCGATAAGTATTCGTACTGTCAATGTTTTAGTCAGCGCGCGGCAATATTCACGGCCTTATCAGAGAGTGCAGGCATATTTCAGTAATTTCGAACAATCCACTCTTGCTGAACTTGCGCAGTCCCTAACCCAATTACCGGCTGGTCTCCAAAATTGACGATGCTTGTAGGACGCGAGGAAAGCGCGCGCACATCTCGGAGAAGGAGAGTCATTCTTTCTCTCTTGAATCCAGAGAAAGAAAAATGGCAGCCACCTTTGAGAAATAGATTCAGGATCCTGGGATTAACGTGATTTTCCTAACTTTTTGACGCAATGGAATGAGCTTTTCCACACGGCGAGTGACAAAAATATTCCACGGATACTCGCAGCGCTTAAACAAGAGAGAGCGAGAGAGAGAGAGAGACGATCGAGGTCGTTCGATAAAAATGGGGTCGAAGAACGCGCGGCGTACTGCTAAAGCTGCCCTCTCATCGCGCCTCGCTGTGTTCTGCAGAATGGCGCTATACGACTGTCTGATCTTTATAAAGCGAGCAGCCATCGGAGACATTGATGGCTCAACTCCCTCTTTTGTCACTTCGGCGCACGATGTATTTTCAGTCTGCTATTTTCAGCCTCGAAGTAATATACTTTTTATTGTATCGCCCATCTCCCACAATAAATACGCCATTTGTGCGATTATACTTTGAATATGGTTTTCAAATTTTAGCCGTGGGCTTATTGTAAAACAATATCTTACTCTTAAGTAAAATTCCAGGAATTATGCAGAATTTCAGATTATGAACTAAATTGATTGCTCTCGAGATACTTATGTTAAGTTAACTAAATCTTATAATTAGAAGCATTAAACTACAAAATCTCAAAGTAACAGTGAAAAGTGTAATAAGCGGATGGAGCTTATTCATTGTTCGTAGACATTAGAGTTTTTAATGCACGCGAACTATCTGTAAATAAATGCGATTAGTGCAACCATCGCGATATCTTCATACGGCCCTAATTTCATTATGGCACGACTTCCGTCTCTTGAAATAATCGAAACCTATGCAACCTTGCGTGTTTTGCTTAAAGAAAAGTCGCTTGTTGTGTGACAACTTGATTTTATCGAGCAAAATAAGTTACTTGTATTGCTGCTCTTCTAATTTTATAAGATCAACTACGAAAGTAAAATTGCCACTGATTCTTCTTTTGTCAACTTATTACGTAGGAGCTTTGGGGATTTAGAAACTTATTTTTCCATTTATGACTTCGTTTGTATAATCATAAGCAACGGCAAATAAAAATTGTTCTTTTTTTAGCGTCTCGCCTCCTCAGGCGAAAAATACCATGTACTGGCCACTTAATGACCCCCCGCCGCCTATGGATTCAAAAAGTTCCCACACAAGTAAGTTGACAATTTCTATTTCATAATTATTTATTTATTTATTTAGATTTCTTTATAAGCTTTCACCCAAAGATAAAAATAATATATTATTTGTGAAAAAATGTTAATGTAAAAATTGAAAAGCTTTCTGTTATATGTCTTTTTAAATAAAATAGTGCAGTTATAACTGATTAATATTTTAATAGATATAACAAACAAAATAGAGTTAAACAGCAATAACTTTAATATACGCGTAAAACGAACAAATTTCATGCGAGCAAATTATGTATCTTATAATATATATAATAACTTTTTATAATAATATAATAACTACCGGACCAAGGCACGCATTCGTCATGTTTAAATAACTCAAGTTGACAATCTATTGAATCGAACAACTTGAAAAATAGTTCGTATAAAGTCCAATTACTGCTGTTATTTGATTCGTTGGAGTACAGTTCAGTGGTTTGAGAAGCATTTCATAATGTATGGTGCAGTTTGAAAAGTACGGTTCGGTTAGTTTATTATCAAGTAATTTTATTGGTAAAAAATTTGTTGAAAGTCTGAAATTGTATTCTATTTTTCAAAATATCTTTGATATGGCGATGACTTTGGTTGGTCTTGATTGGCATTTTAGTCGATAGTTTTCACGAGATTTTTTCGAAATTCTTAGAAAACTTGAGTAAATGGTAGCTTCTAGGGGTATTCCTTTGTTTGGAAGAGTGAGAGCACTTGTTGAGTGTTCTTGGTCATAGGCGTAAAACGCCTGCACATACATACACGTAAACGTATAGTCAAGCTCTCTTGCAGCGACTTCGATAAGTAGTTTATCGTCAATTTCCAGCTTCGACGTCGGCGCCTCTATCTAAGCGCATCAAGAGCCTATTGCGGCAGGCGGTCGCGTGCGAAACTATAGGCGCCAGCTCTCGTCATTATCGCTTGTGCAAGTGCATCGATTCGCCTGCACGTGCGCGCATATCTCTCGCGCTGCTCGGCTGTTCAAGCCGCCCCTGTACAGTGAATGCGCGTGTACGCGATCGTGAATTCGGCCCTTGATTAGCACTCCGCCTAGCTCGCTCATTCTAACGGTTAATATGTTTACTTTAGTCTGATGAGTTGTTTGCTTTGTTAGCGCACAATGAGCAGTACTGACTCCTAATGCGCTATTCCTTCTACGTCTGGGCCACGAGGAACAAGGCGTCGAAAATCGATTTTCAGCTTCGTGCTTTATTCGTAACTAAAACGGAGCTTTTAGACAATGAGATCTATAGCTTTTCTTTTCTTATCGTTTGCGCGAGTCTATTTTAATTATTATTTCTATATTCATTGAGATTAAAAGGTAAAAGTTCAACCGCGTATAAATAAGCCAAGCGAACTTTTCTCATGGCCTCGAAACAATATTGGTTCTTTTGATTAAGTATCGAATCTCAAAAGTTGCGATAAATATTTATGTATGTGCATATAGATGAGCTTGGCGAATGCATATTTCTTGAAGAACCTAGCAACAATCTTTTAGTTCATTCCGTCATTAAACGATATTCCGTGATTGATCCGCCGACACGCAGATGGAATACTTGAGTATGAATACAGCCAGCATGCATAACCGTCGTATATACCGCGGTGCAATTGCTTTATCTTAACAATGTGCTGTTATTTGATTCTTGACAGAATTTCTTACATACAACGATTGCAAGCTCAGACTCATAACATTTTATATATAACAGCGACCAACAGCAGTTTACAAAGCTTTTCCGAAACAAATGAGTTTTTGAAATAAATGGCCATAAGAAGCGGAACAAAATTAAAAAAAACTGTAATAAATAACAAGCTTAGCGTGGTTTGAAATCAATGATTCAAAACCAATGAATACAGTGGCGGAATTCGCGTGTGGAACGTCAAAACAGGTAAAGAATACGTATTTGGATCCACAAAGGAAAAGAAGGAAATGATAAAATAGTGATCGATGAGAAGTAAAACAAGCTTTGAACTAGGGTGACAAATCGCGCAATGTTCCCCGGGCGAGCAAGTCGTTTGCAAGAACTCCAAAAGCACACAGTCGGCGCTGCCGCGCGCGAATGGAAGCCCGCAACTATTGCGACATACACACGTTTATTTAGATATACCCGTACGTATGCCTATATAAACCCGACTACGAAGCACGATTTTCAGGAAATCGTGTCAAGCGAGTAAATCTGATGACGTTTTGTTAATACATGCATTGATATTTTTACGAATTATGTATTGGTGAGTTTGGCGGTACCGCACTGTGTTCTATTTATAGACTTCTTAAGCCTTCATTTCGATTGGTGCTCGTATCCTTCGATATGTAGCGCTGAGCGTGGCAATGAAGAAAGGATTGCATACTTTTAAAAACTTTTTGCAAAGTAGAAATATTTAATAGCGGATAAACTTACAGAATCTCAAAAAATTAATTTTATTTACATATGTTTTATAAATAAAGGATAGGAAAGTATAAGCAGGTCGTTGTGTAGAATTCTTATTCATGCTCGTAACTTTGCGTTTTTAAAAGATAAGAAAAAAAGTAGTTGGTAATGAGGATATTTAAGAGAAAAAAGTATAATGCAAGATGAAGCAGCAAGAGATAGGCTAGCAGAACAAAGCAGTAGTAGGCATTGACGTCAGGGTTGGCTTGAGAGTGCACTTGAAAAAGGGAGGGGGGGGGAGCGTTCTAGGCGAAAGGAAGCCAACTTTTTATCTATCGAAAATCGCAGTACACAAGCAATGTTTATTTAAGCCGAGCCGCCTAATCCCCAAGCCACTCGAGTGGCACGATTACGATATTGCAGTAGTGTAGGCCGCCGACTAGGTCAGACGTGTCGCGTATCGCTATGCACGCGCACTGTCCTGTAGCCCTCGCACAATTTGGCCGTTAGCCAGGATACGCCGTACTTTGCGCTCTATATCTCTTTCGCCGCTCCTGCCTGGCCCCCTCTTTCTCCGTTTCTCACTCACTATTACGCCAGCCTTACCGTCCACGTGCCAGAACCGCGATGCAAACTTATTGAATACCCTTCTCCCTTTCTTTATCTCGGATTGCGCGAAACTGAGGATCGAGAGAGAAAAAAGGCTCTTTTATTTCCCGAAACAGATGATCCCGTCTACCTAGCTTGGTAACTGCCACGATTCAAATAACCGAATACATTTTTTTGCTTCGATGAAAAATGAAAAATGTCGCGCTGAGCTCCATATGTAAATTTTACACCGTGACGCAGCCTCGAGGGTATTCTGATCTCTAATTTTCTCCAGGGATATTCAAGAAATACGTTCAGTGACCGCCCCCGCGTCGTTTTTCTTCTTTTCTTCGGAACTGGCATTATTGTCAGCCTTCTACTCCATTAAGCTCATATATTGAATAGAAAAAAGTCTTTAAACCTAACTCGGGCTTTGTCAGACACAATTCTTAAAATTCGGTAAAGGAAAAACTTGGAATTCTGGAACGTTCACTTGCACTGCATATTTCATGGAAATGTTGAGAAATATGTTTTTTTATTATGAGCCTCTTGTATGATAAAGATAAATGTAAACTGACGTAAAGCTCGACTGTAAGCTCCAAATGTAAGCCAGAGAAAATGAAGATAACTGGTTGCGTATATTTTCTTTACAGAGTGAACAATATCCTCGCTCGGCTAATAAAACAAACGAGCGATTTAACATTTCTTTGTTGGCATTCATGTACAAATTTTAGTTCCAGTTGAATCAGTATACGCTAAGATTTGTAAAATATGATTGCGGGAAAAGTGAAACATGAGCAAACAGCGCGTTCGATAAAAATTGTCACGAGAAAACTCGTGTGTGATATATTTATCTATTCTAAGTTGCTATTGTTGCGTTTCTCTAAATGCTTGCTCGAAAATCAGTCTCATGAATCATGTGGCAGTCGAGCAATGTGTAAACTTGCAAATTAATAGGACAAAGATGGCAGAGTTTACCGAGGGAACTTTATGCGTGTAGTCGGGCGCGATTCTGTTCTCGGGAGAAATAAGCGAGAAAGAAGAGAAATTTAGTGGAGAACTAGGTAGTTTATGCGTTGCTGCGCCCAACCGAAGAGTTATTGTGTAAATTGTTATCGTGTCTGACGCAGGAATGCGATGTAGTGATGGCGTTTCCGAGTGGAAGCAGCGACGACACGTTAATGTGGCTTCTGCAACGCCTGCGGGCTGGAACTCCGGGACTTGTGGTGCACGTGCGACATCACGCCTCGTCAGATAGTTACGGATTCTATCTGACAGCGCCGTATCCTGTGTAAGTACAGCCAACGCACTCGCCACGTTTGCGCTCGTGCGGAACAAAGTGTAGTTTCACACCCGATATCCGCGTGGCAATCCTGCTTAGCCTTTAACGCCTTGAGTCGAGCTCTCCTCAAGCGAAACCGATTCTTACGCTTGTGACAACAGGCTACTGAAAGCCGCGGAAGAGGTGCACCTGCCGAAACGACTGCGCTCGGAGTACGGCGGTGGACTAAAAGAATTCGTCGGCTCGGAAGCGACGTACTTCGAGGGCAACGACGACGAGACGCTGTTTTTTACGACCCAGGAACGCCAATCGCTAATGCTTTATCTGATGCACACGCTCAGGGCAGGACCGCACGATCTCAACAGTTTGCCAGGTCTCAAGCTCGTCGAAGGCCAAGCGATCATTCCTAAATGTCTTTCTGCGGGCGTCATTTCACAGGTTCATTTATTCGTACTCTACTACATCGATTTATGACAGTTCGCGAAATAAAAAGAAGCTCGAAAACTGTCTCAAAGTTCAGCTTGTACATGTGCAAATTGACGCGGCACTTTTGAACTTATGCTCGTACTATTCGTGGAATTAAAATTTTCATTTAAAGTTTCCGAAGCAGTAGACAAGCTGGACTCTAGGTTCGCGCTCTAGTGGCGTACACGTATGCGTTTGGCAAGATTTGGCCAAACTGCTCTCGCGAAGATTAAGGCTATATATTATGAGACTATAGTATGTCACGAAGTAATCAAAAGTATAATCACGATGGCGCTGTATGTAGGTATTCCCGTTGCACGAATTACCGGAATTGGAGAAGCTACAGCGGACGTGGGTTCGGGCGTTTCTGAGTCCGCAGCCCCTTGACGACATTGCCAGGTACTTCGGCGTCAAGATCACAATGTACTTCGCGTGGCTGGGCCACTATACCACCGCCCTCATTGTTCCAGCTGCTGTGGGTGTCATATACTGGGTAAGTTATCCCGCTACTTCACACTTCATTGATTTATCAGGCTGCTCGCTAAATCGCTGGCTTGCGCAGTCTCTCTATTTCAATCCTTCCGACTACTGCAACTCTTTTCGGCAATTGGCATTGAAGAAATTGATGCGAACGGCTTTTCACGAGTGCAAATCACTCGGTCGGTGAAGCACAATGAGCTAATGTCGAAGCAGGACTGCGTGGTATAGGTGTATGTATCAGTATCGTTGGCAGGCAACATCTGCTGCCCGAAACAACAAAATCAATACGAGAACCATGAGCATACGGTTATATATGCGTATAATATAGGTATACACGTGTGGCTGCACAGCTTGAGCGTCGGCGGGCTCGAAAATTACGCTACGAGTTGAAAAATGACTTTGTGATCGATAGGTCGGCATCATCGGTAGGAATCAGGCGGTGGAGGACGTAGCCTACGTGCTGTTCTCGATTTTCAATGTGATATGGGCAACCGTTTACCTGGAAACGTGGAAACGCAGGGGTGCCGAGCTCGCTTACAGGTGGGGTACTCTCGACCAGAGAGACGACTTGTTGGTTGAGCCCAGACCATTATTTACGGTAAATTTATTATTTTCCGTGCAATTCTGCACCGTCAACTTTTTCCTCGTTTTTCTCTACGATATTAAACTCTGTTGCAGGGAACTCTTGAAGTATCACCAGTCACGGGGAGACTCGAGCCAACGTATCCCAGGTGGAAAAGAAACATGTTTCGTTACTTCGTTAGCGTGCCTATCGTTGCCATTTGTTTATTCTTCGTTTTCATAGTTATGATAGTCAGCTTCCAAATTCAGGTGAGTTGCTCTTGGAATTTTCGGTATCTCGCTAAACTAAATATCACATTTTCCAACTCTACTTCTTTTATAGGACTGGTGGGATGCGAAACTTGAAGCTGCTGGTCATGGATTTTGTCTGAGTTATGTACCGAAGGTGCTTCTTGCTATTGTGATTGCATTGATGGATGAAGCTTACTTTAAAGTTGCCGTTTGGCTGAACGACATGGGTAAGAAGCCACATTTTATTTTTCACACTTTTATTTTATCACCAGAGCCATTATTTATAATCATTGCAATATGTTTTATTTTCTTAACAATTTTAGAGTTCGCATAAAATTCACCACGCTGTAGAAATTACAGTATTCTTTTTTTTAAATTAAATTATTAGTTCTAATTGTAATAATGCATTTACATATTTCTTTTCATAAATTATATGTATATACATAAGGTAGACGAATCAAATACGGAACTATGTTCGGATTCCATGTATACGTGCGCTATAACGATATGACCTTATGACATTTTATTCGTACAATCGAGTGATGAAAGTTCCACAGGTTCAAATGTCCCTAAACGCGATATCCCTTTTCTGCTCAGGTTGGGTATATATTTACGTTATGTAGTAAAAAGAAAGATTACTTTAAAGCGCGATATCTCAGGCAAAATATCATGAAAATTATTGTCTATGGAATCATTTAAGCTGATTTTATAAGCATGAAAGTGAATCATACCTAATAGATGGTTTTTTTTAAGTTACAGCAATTTGAACATAGTCGTCCTATATTTTTAGATCTACCTACTTTATGAATTTTGATCATTCCTTTCCATTATTTTACTATACATATAATATATTGCTGGTCATTTTTTTAATGTAAATTTTATTTCGTATCTCACACAACCCATCCGTTCATTCTGCATTCATGGGTATGTTGTTTTGATTTGGTTCTGTACTGTTTCAGCTAACTCGCATCAATAAATTTATATTAGTTTATACTCTAGAAATTACGTAATTTACATTAAAAACATACACAATTTTTGGTTATTAAAGTAATATTACGGTATTATGAAATTACTTTATCTAAAAACATACTTCGATATATTTTCGCTATAATCTAAAATTACGTATTCGATAATCGATTTGCACAAAAAAATAACGACTTTTATACAATAGTTATTTCATATCCTTCAGCAATCAATGTAATAATAACATAAGCAATCTACTTAAGCGTTACCTCGAAAAATTCTATGACACTTCTATAGTTTATAACAGAATAGATTGGTGCAAAATCGATTTAGATAAATCATTTGGCTAAAAGTAGACTTTAGAATCAATGTTTTTCCATGTGTTGAATATAGAAAATTATCGCCTTGACACGGAGTACGAGAACCATCTGATCTACAAAGTGGCGCTGGTAATGATTCTATATGTTGTTTTTGCTGCACTTTTATATTTGAGTACACTTTTTATAAATCAATAATTAGTGAACTTTAAAAGTAGCAAAGAAATACGTTTAAGATATATCATTTGAACGTTTCAAAAAAGAGTACTTACTAGATATAAAAATGTGTGTAACAGAAAGTCATGGAATATAGCCATAGATATAAGTCTATAGTTGAGAGCATGTGTGTACTATAATCTTTTAATTGAAATTGTATATTTGTAATATTTGTAATTGATAATTTATAATGCTCTTAATGTTTGAAAAATGTACAGCAAAATTCTCTCGCTACATTACTACTTATATTGTTTGTACGTACTATCTAGATCGATTTAAATATAGTTGCTGCATATTAGAAATCTAGAAGAGTGATCAGTTTCATTCTATCCAATTGAGATTTTTTTAAGGAATCATTAAATTTTTTATTTCAGTTCCAATTCGTCAACTCTTTCCTGTCGTTATTTTATATTGCGTTTTACATCCAAGATCAAGAAAGACTTAAAGAGGTATGACAACAACTATTTTCGATTATTCGTAAATGAATTGCATCGAGTTAAATATAACATTTGAACATGTAAAATAGCAATTGGCGGCCCTGCTGATAGCGAGACAAGTGATAGGCAATTTGAAAGAGTCGGCGGTACCATACCTGATCGAACAATTGCGGTTGGCAAGGCTGAGCTTTGAGATGTTTGGCGCATTGAGTCCAAGCGAGGCTCGATCGCCACCGGGCGAGCCAAGCAACGAATCCGAAACGATGAGCGCCGCGTCGAGTCCATCGCATGACGATGACAAGGAGCCGAGGATCAAGCAGCCGAGGAACGTCAGCCAGGCAGAACTGGAAAGCTCCCTCTATAGAGTAGGGCATCCAACTAATTCGCTACTTAGTGACGTTGCTTTCAAGGTTTGATCTAGATTTAGCCGATCTTTCCTTTGAGTTTTCTTTGTTTTCCTCTTGCGCTCTATTTATTTCTCAATGTCTTTATGTTCATCATCTTATGGCTTACCTTCCTTAACCAAGCATCACAACACTCTTTCACACAAATAATATATACACTGGATGTTGCATGAAACGAGCATTACAACTATCATTTATAGTCGTACGTTAGCCTCAAGCACGATTCAAAGGTAATCTGTAAGATGAACATTTTCTATTCGCATGACATGTTAAATCATTTTCGTTTCTTTTTACTTCCACATTTTCTTCATTTTCGATATAGTGACCAACGTTCAAACTGATCGGCAAAATCGTCTTTCTTGCGGCTTATGTCACTTTGATTTAAGATTTTTTTAAATTTTTATTGCCGATATTTGTCGCGTGTCATAATTGTTCTCTTGTGCGTTTTGATCGATCATTTTTACAGATTAAAGTAGTTTTTTTCCGTTTTCCATCGAATCCATCGACGAAGCACAGGTACCACCAAAAAAGGTAATATCACCTTCATCCAATTTTAACATTTTTTTCTCACTTATTACTAACTTATTAAGTGAATTAATGATATTTTGAAGTTTACCCACATGACGATTATATCAATGAGTATTCATCATAACTATATAGAGATCATGAATTCTTTTTCTTTCATTCAATATATATTAGCACTTATACTTTACGTTATTTGCTTTGTGCATAGAACATTTTTAATTAATGCGCACGAAATCTGCAAATATACCTTACGTACTACTCCAACACATTAATATCGGACATCTCGATGATAATTTTTCGGATGTTACTTGTTTAATTCTGATGAAATTTGCTAATTTGAAAATCGAGATTTCCGATTGACAAAAACTATCCAGAACGGACAGATTATTCAGCCTTTTAGAGAAAGAAACGCACAAATTTGCAGTACGATGGAGCATTTTCGGAACATCTGGAAATGCTGTCTCAGCTTGGCTACGTCTGCCTCTTTTCGTCCGCATTCCCCTTGGCGGCACTTGCCGCATTGTTAGGCAATCTCTTAGAGCTACGGGGTGATGCTTTCAAACTATGCTTCGTCCTTCAACGGCCCTTCGGAAGACGAGTATCGAATATCGGAACTTGGCAGGTAAATTTCAATAGCTTAACCTGTGATAGTTTCATTAAAGATCAAACCAAAGAATTGGTATAGAAATATATTTGGTTAATTAATTTGACAGAACGCCATGGAAACGATGGCACTGGTGGCAATATTGGTGAACTGTGCGCTGATCGGTCTTAGCGGGCAAGTACAACGAATGTTTCCGGAGATGTCGGCAACACAAACGATATTGCTTATTGTTGCACTCGAGCACATTATGTTGATCATACGATTTGTCATCGTTTGCGCGATACCCGACATCCCCAGTTGGGTTGCCACAGAGATGGCAAAGGTCGAATTTTTACGTAGAGAAGCAGTCAGTCGACTCTCCTCTACGCCATCGCCGTCCGAACACCAATCGTCGACCGTCATAGGTATGCTTTGCATGTTGTATTTTTATATTCAGATTCAATCTTCATTCAATTTCTCGCATCATTCATAATAATTTCTAGATTTACATGCAATGCTTGACATTTTTTTCTGATTATGAGTGAACAATTAATTTTTGTTTATAAAATTCACTTATGTAGTAGAAACATTATAATTTGATATTGTTACTTATTTCGCGAAAAAATTTTTACTTATTTTTAGAAAAGGATGCTATAGTCTTTAGGAAAGGTAATATTAGAAGATATATATTTTTGTGGTGTTATTAATACATTCAGTTATTGCTTGCAAATATATAATTTTTCAATTCATTAAAGATACTTAAAATACATTATAGAGGGTTTAATTAACTAAATCATATTTTTAACTTATTCTGCCTATTGATTCAATCTTTACCAAACGTTGTTATTTTTTTATGAACGCTGCGATGAGAATGATAAAACTTCTGCATGTACTCAAGTACAAAACTGATCTATGAGAAAGTTATTTAATTTTAATTTCATTAATAAACGTGTATTTAGTTTTAACATAGTGGATGTTTAATATTCTTATCTCTCTATATCTCTTTCTCTATTGTAAATTATCTTCCATTTTCTTAAAGTATAAAACCATTCTGATTAGTTTGTGGAGTAAAAGTAGTTATAGTTATCGTAAATTTGTCGTATGTATATTTTACTTTCTAGTAAATGTAACTTATGTATTTTTATACAAGAACCTACATGAATCGTGTGTGCTAGTAAGTCTTACCATTGAATTGAAAAACCGGAAGAGCATCACGAATACTTCTCAAAAAGCCTATTACAGAAAACTTGTATGAAAAAAAACAAAAAACAAATAAACCGTTATCGCGATCAGTCAGTCACGAAAACAGCTATTCTAAAATTGAAGCATAGGCAAAAAAGATTAAAAGTTGCATATCAGTCACAATTAGCATCGTCACGTTTTCGTTCACCATCACTTCCACGCATTGAAAATGAAAGCTAGGAATAAAGTAAGAAAAGAAAAAGAAGCGAAAGAGAAAGAAAAATACTCGTGTCTGATCGGTGCTCTCCCGGCGCGGGCGTCCCCCCCGGCTTTGCTCTTGCTCCCGAACACTCAGGACGATTCGCGGTGAGTCCAGCAGACGGTGCCGAAGGCAACGAGGACGAGCGCAAGCAGCAGCAACAGCAGCAGCGCAGCGCCGCCGAGGAACTAGCGAGCGCGAGGAAACTGAGCTACCGGGGTAGTCAATCGGAAACGCCATCGATACCAGCGTCCTCGCTCGCGCCCAGTGGGGCCGGCACGCCAGTACCAAGAATCTGCGAGACGCCGACCCGGCCCTCGGCTGAGACTCCCGGCAGCACTGGCAGCGAGCACAGCAGTACCTTCCTCAGCGATACCGTGGTCAGGGATATCAATATATGCTCCATTCCCAGGGGCAGTATACCCGGAGGTGAAAAAGGTTGGCGCACTACGTCTTTTCATTCGAATAATTTTTAAGCGAAGCCTTTTTTAAATATTTAACATCGCCGTCGCAAACGTGAAAAAACATTAAAGCAAGCTTTTAATTAGAAATGTTTTAATAGTCGATGAGAGGCATTTATATCGATCTCTCGAGTGAAACGGCAAGTTAGAATGGCTTTAACGTACGGTTTATTGGCCCAATTGACGAGAATGATACGAACAATTGTAGGGCGACGGACGAGAGAATGGCTAACGAGCGAGCAAGATTCGACGGGAAGCGGGGAATACGGGCATCACCTGACGATCGGACCTCACGGCGGTATCGACTGGGTGAGACGGCTGGGCTTGGAAACTGGTGGGAGAAAATCCAGCGACTCGGAAATTAGCGGCGTAGGCACGGGAAGTAATAGCGGCGATGAGATGGCCCTGCACCGATCCACTGATTGCGTCGCTTCCAAAGACTATGCTGCATCTTCGGAAAGCGATCTACTCCGGTACAAATCACTGCGCGTGTTTTTCTGTTGTCTCTATGTTTTATCCTAATACCCGCGCTGTTTCGTAGATCAATTCCACCTTGGACTCCGTCACCTAGAAATCAAAAGTTTCGTGCCTCTCCCGAACGAGAAAAAGCTCGCGAAAAAGAAAAGCAACAGCAGATACAGCAGATGCAACAGTACCAGCTGCATCGGGAATCCGTTCAAGAGCATCGCGATCGACAAGCGCAAATGGAGAAGGAATCCAGTGGAGCAGTGTCAGACTCAAGCAGGACGACGTCTAGCCAAGAAGATGAGAAGGCCTCGAAGGAAGAACGCGAAGCCAAGAAAACGAGAGTCAAGCAAAGTCTGATGAAGAGGGCGAGATCCGTCGCAATATTTTCTCTTAAGTTAAAGGTATATATATATTTTTCGTAAATTTGGCAAATCACGCTTAATTTTCAAACAAGCAATTAAAAAAGGTCTTCGACATTTCACTTAGGGGCAAGCTTGTAAAATTAATCTCACGCGATAAAATAAATCTTTCGAGAGTCAGTTTATCTTACAAATTATCAATGTTTTAATAAACTTTGTTCTTATCTTTTCCGAGATTCGATAAAGACAGTGTGCAATAACCGATAAATAAAAGAAATAATTTTAAAGATGTATAATTATAATAACATCACAAGAAGTATTTCAAAGCAGACACGATTGAAACAGTTGATAAAATAATCTGACGTTCAAAAGGATCAAGTGTGATTAGTTTGACAAATCAAGTAAAGGATAGATTTTGGACTTTTCGTATCGCTCGAGTAAATAATTGCATTTTTTTGAAATATATAGAGGCGAAATGACGATCGAAATAATTGCGTAGGAACGAAGAGCACGGGAGGCGGAAGTGAAAGCGAAAGAAGCAGAGAGGGAGGCTCGATGGCAGCAGCCCCAGTCAATGGTCGGCGGAGAGCTGTCGTGCATTCCCATCGAGCAGCTTATATCCGTGGACGACATTGCAGCTATGGAGATGCGCCGAATGAACCATTAGTTGTCGATGCTTCGTGTGCTCCTGAGCGAATCTGTCGTTGTATCTCCTAGGAAACGTTATGCAATGTGCCGACACGTGACGCCCGCTGGTCGTTCGCGGACGTCCGGCAGATTTTCATTAGGAATAGTCTCATAATGCCTTTTTATTCAACTTCAATGTTATCATTTGCATATTCTATTTTTATAAAGAAAAAAGAAAACGGAAATGAGATATTCGCGCGCTGATCCATCATGTTCACGTCCTAACAGTTAAGTTCAAAGCAAATTGATTCTAATGCAACAAGCTCATTGTAATGTCGATACCACACGTTTTTCTATATACATTCTGTAAATAATGTTTTTAAACTCTCTCGAATAAAAAAGATTTTATGAGACTTCCCCAACGAAGCGCGATGACCGCAGCTGTGCGCAAGCGCGCCACGCCAATTCGCAGCGCGCGTGTTTACACACCAAAAGGATTTGAGTGTTACGCAACGAAAATAAAGTATAGCATTATAAGCTGAACGCTACAACATCGCACCTTGTTTCTTTTTCGTCCTCCCGTACCGTGTTTCGACTTGACAATTTAGGTTGTTGTGTTTAGCAACTGCACGATATAAGTCAGTATTACGGATAGTTATTGTGGCCCCACTCAGCAGCAGGTTCTTTGTTCAATCTGTATATTACAAGCAAAGCAATTACAAACACCAACGACAACACACACTGCTTCGTGATTATGTTTTTCCTGCACTTATCGCAATGAAACTAGATAAGGAAACGCATTGGCATCAACGAGACGCGCTTATTTTTAACCAATACATTATGCCTTTTAGGCCGCAATTATATATAAAGATGAACGGAGTGAAAAGTAAGTAACGAGAGAAGAGCAAGGAAGTTTGCTACTGACACAGCGTAATTGTTTACCAAATCATCAAAGCAAATAAAGTAGCGACGTTTATTACATTAAGCCTTATTTTGTAAAGCCGTTCACGTGAATAACAATGACTCTAGCATGTAACTGTTTTCTAGAATTGCGATACTAGGAAGGTCCACGTCGATCGTGAAACATAATTGTTATCGTTGTTAAATTATAAGTTGTTATCCGATGTTAACTAGATTTTTCGATATAGAGGTCTCTGCTCGAGAAAATTGAAAGTGACATTTTTTAAAGTGCATATCGATGACATATTCAAGCGAGGTTTTTCAGTTGTTACATGTAAATGGAATAACTTATTGCCCTGAAAGCTATTCCAGAATTAGCTTGAATAATTTGATGGATTGGTCAATTGTTATTAAAATTTCAGTTTTTTCAACGGTGTCAATAAATTTATACATAATTAATAAGTTCAGATAATTTGTTACTTAATGTTTTAGAGATGAATTCTAGTTTTGATGTTATCTTCCATATAATTTTCATTGCACAAGGTTAATATTAATTTTATATTCATTTTAAAATTAAAATTAATTTTCAAACGACTTCTTTGGTAAAGAATGAGATTACCAGGGTCCGACTCTGTAAATACAATACTATCATTAGATGCGTAGAAGTCATACGATTTTGTAAAATTTATTGTACACGGCCTAGCATACGCGTATTCTCGCTCTCTGAAATTCTTGCTCTCTTTCTCTTTTTCTATCTCACGAGCGACCTCTCGATTGCTCATGAAATTGAATAAAGTACATCACGATCACATAGCTTCAAATAAAAGATCAAATTCAAGGCATCGTCTCTTAAATCTTCGTTGATCAATGATAGTTAGACTTAGATATATTTATATAGTAACTTCTTGTAAAGTAATACTCGGTAAACATGCAGGCGAAAGCAGCATCGAGCACAACTGATAAAACATTATACATTCACATCCGCGCACGCACACACACACACACACACACACACACACACACACACACACACAAACGCAACTTTAAAGTAACACTCTTCCGATGCCTGACTCAATGTATAGCTGTAAATCGAAAAAACGATAGTGAATAAATTTAGTCGCTTTCTTATTGCATAAATCGAGTGGGGTTTTAAGGCATGGTCCATAAAGTACATATATGTGTTTGTTAGATGTTTTGTATAAAAGAACAAAAAATCTATTAAAGTGAAAATAAATTCAGTAATCGGCATTTTTTTGTTAACCTTTTATATAATAATTTTAAAAATTCAGTAACACTTTTATATACACATTTTAAATTATTGAGGCCTTAAAATGATAACAGTTTATTTAACTTATTAACGCCTAAAATTAGAAAATTTGTATTCATTTTTATTTTGTATCCCTTATTAGTAAAGTGAAAAAAGGAATATTATATCATGACTTTGTATATATAATGTTTTTAGATTTCTTCTTTCGATTAGTGAAATCATAATTACGTTTCCATGCACTAGAAAACCAATATGACGGATTTTATTTTAAAAGTACCAAAAAATTGGAAATTTAATCTTTTTTTTATGGATAAAGCATATTGATCTATTTTAAACTACGAAGAAAAGTGAACAAAATAGTTATAGTTTACGAGAAAAACTTTTTGATCCAGCTCTATAGGTTTTATCTTTTCCAAAATGCCGGAAATCTACGAAAATATGAAAAAATATATGTTTTTTTCGTGTCATTTCTAAGATAATTAGATAATAGATACAATTTTCTGAATGAAACTGTCAAAGTTTGATTGATAAAACATATACAGGCCTTTTCTAGTATATATAATTGTAATGTTTTGTCAGTTCAACGAGCTCAGGTATAGTGTCGCCACGCGCATCAGACCTGCTTTCACGCGTTTCGTCTTTGAGTTAGGTGAATGGCAAGAAAAAGTAAACGGCATTAGAATTAAAAGTCACTTTAATGAATGAGTAAGAATACACCACTGCTGCTTGAATCGCCAGATCTATAGCGAAGCGATCGACCGCGCACAAAGCTAGAGGACGTGTTCACGTCCGTGATGAGGTTACAAGAAGTTAAGTCATCGCTTGCTCATAATTTAGCGTTAACTTAAGAAAACCCAGCAGCGAGTAAGCAAACGCTCAGAAAATCTCTGGCGGCACAATTGCTTGCTTCTATTCTCGCCGAATAAATAAATGAATAATATTTTTTATTGGCGTAAACTTGTTCAGTACATAGCCACATCAGTATCCAGTGGCGCCAGGGAGAGCGCGTCCAACTATAAAATTTAAAATACATCTTGTTACTTTAGTTAAATTACAAATTAAGTTAACATTTTTCAATTAGAATTAAATAATCTTTTACATTGACAATTTTCAACACAAATGAATTCTTTAAGGTTCTTTAATGTATAATATGCAATATAAAAATATATTTATGTAAATTTATATAATATCTAAATAGATTAATTTTCACCACCATAAAAAACGATGATAATAATATGAATAATAATAATATCGGGCGGTCCTGGTGGCCGGTAACTCCTCAGTGAGTAAATACTAACTTCCAACGACCACGATCGTGCCTGTTGGAAACGTTGTCCGTCGCGTTAATGCTCTTAGCAGCAACACTACAATGGACATGGCTAACAGGAAGCAATAGCTCACACGGGGTGCAAGAATAGTGGTACCTTGCTGATGTGTTCATCTACTCGTTACTTACTCCTATTCGGAATTAAGTTTGTTCCGTAGTATGAACAGCACTCATGAAAAAATGAGAGTCAGTTCTTTTGGAAGAACTTACCCTAAGAACTTGCATAAAAACTAACGTAAGATATCAGAAGTTCTTACGTAAGTACTTGTGGGTGTTTTTTGGAATTAAGAATTAGCCATTGATAGTAAGTTCTTACGTAAGAACTTATCGTCAATGGTTTTACAATCACTATGGAATTTTCCCACATTTTTCCAAGAATCGGGCAGATCCTTTCCTTGGACGTAAGATAAGACACGAAGAGGCCTTTTCTCGCAGTCATCTCTTGCGCATGCTCACTGGCGTAAATATGAAGAAAAATAAGAAAAGAGATAGAAAGGCAAGTAGATAAGCAATGTATGTCCTGGGACACAAAAAGGTCGCCCGATGAAGTTGTTGCGTTTTTGTGATAATTTGACACTTGTTTATCTGCCAGTAGGCCCTTCGACAGAGTGCAACAATTTTAAAGCCAGAGAATTGGAAATTGACATTTTCTTGCAGCCAAGATTTTACAAATATCAAAATGACATTCGTGTCGTATGAGAGAAAGAGGGGGGGGGGACGTTGTCGGAACCAATGCGGCGGCCCAACGTGTGGGGTGAGAAACGCGCAGCGCGAGATATAACGGTGAGAGACGATTGAGGGTTTGGGTTGAAGAATATGAATCAGTTTGTCTTAGCTAAACCGCACGTACGTAACCTTATGAGTAGCCACAACATTTAGCGTGACTTTGGTGCCTTTATCTTGTACTGTCGCTATTCTTTGTCAGAGTGTGTGACGAGTGCGTGAGCTTGTTTATTTCATGTTTATTCTGTGTGCCCACTGCCTGTACGATCTGGAGGAGGTCTCAACGTGACGATTATTATTTGAAGCTTTTCCCCCGCTTGAAACCGGAGTGTTATGCCTTAGTAGATAAGCAATGTATGCCCTGGGACACAAAGGAGCCGCCAAAGGAAACCGTCAATGTATACAATTTTTTAGTTTAGGCGCCCGTAAGCAGCTTTTTACGTGTAGAGCATGCTCAGCGTAGAAAGTAGTCTAGTATAGCGGAGGAGGCTCCTGGACTATAATGACTCATGGTAGTCTAGCGTCCTCGACTATAATAGCCATTATAGTCACGGATTATAGTCCAGGAGCCTGGCCCCTCAACAGTACAGCAGCTGTTATGTCGCAGGACGAGTAGAGCCCTCTACGTGGCAGTTTTTTGTACTATAAAAAAAGTATAATGCATGCCTTAGAAAATGTTAGAGAGGGGAGGAGGAGAAGGAAGAATTGGATGAAGTTTTAAACACTCAGTTTATAGCAGATGCTTAAACAAAAAAATAAGACTAATAGAACTTCCAAAGGAATTTTCATTTTCAAAAACTGTAACATAACTTTTAACAATTAAATAGATACAAATTTTAAGTTATATTTTTATATTTAATTTGTTAAATTTATTTTAATCATTTTATTTTTATGAAAAAGTTTGGTTTTCTTTATTAATATTTATAAGAAAAAGTGTATCAAAATCAATAAATTTTTGAAATATAACCTAAATGTTTACCATAATTACATCAATTCTAATTATAACCGGGTTAGGGTTAAAAATCGGCTTACGGGCGCCAAAATTAAAAACGTAATTGATGTACCTTTGACACCTCCCGCTGAGTGTCAAAATTTTGAGACTTCTTGCTGAGCGTTGGTTTCTAGTTTGGTAAGCTATATGTTGTTCTCTTTCTCTCACTCTCCTTCGACAGAAGAGCGCTTAGTAAGCTTATGCTGGCTAAGTGTGGGCCCTTGGAGAGAGGGTAGCTTCTCTAGCTTGCTAGACGCATACGCCGTATAGTGTGGATGCTGCTCTCTCTCTCTCTCTCTCTCTCTCGCTCTCGTAGCATTTCTAGCTTGAGGTGCGTTGGCTAGATGCATTCCAAATAGTGTAGGTGCTTCTCTCTATCTCTCTTTGTCTGGCATTTGTTACGATTTATCTATGAATTTAAATTGTATAAAACCTCTACCCCACTCTTTCGTATAACTATCCTTTCTTCAGCCTACAACGCCGAAACCGCTGCTTTCAGCGCCACCATAGTGCTTAAAAGCCATGCTCGACTGGAAAAGAACACAGTCTTTCGAGATAGCCTGCTTCACTAGCTTTCTTAGCAGTGACAACCAGTAGTAGTAGTAATAGTCGTAGTAGTAGTATAATGTAGTCGTGAAATGATAATAAAATCATAGATGATTTTATTAGATGGAAAGATATAGTAATTACAGCTTTAGAATTTGACTAAAGTGTGGAATGAATAGAATATAAGATTCATAGTTATGGTTTTCAAAACAACATTTAATAATTATATTGTTGTAAGGGGTTGGTCGGGGCAAATTAGCTTAAAGATATTTTTGTTGCAAAATGTAAATAACTGAAATAAGATATAATCAACAAATGTAAACAATGTTATTTCATAGTTTCTAATAAAATATTTTTATATCATATTTATTATTTCCTTCTTTTTTACCATCGTACAATAGCTGTCGTAATTTTTATATCAATTTAATTAATGACCCCATCGAAGAACCAATGGATAAGTCTAGATGTTCCGATTGGAGCGTTATGGACGCAACTTAATCACTTATCTTCGTATTTAAAATTTGCGCCTTCCGAAACAATCAATATTTTCGTGTAGTACACGCATCATACCGCGGTTCCGTTTAGCGCGCTTCTGCATTCACGCCACACGGCTTACTTGCGAGAGATGATGGGAAGAAGAACGAAATTGGTAAAGCAGAAACTATTTTCGTCCTGGTGTTATCGACTGTACTCATTAGTTAGGCTTGACGGCCGGTAATACTTGCATCATACACTCGAAATACGTGTTTGGGCCGCTATACAGGTATTCTGCGAGCAAATTTTGCTGCCGCTTATGGTTAACACTATTTGATGAGGATGGATGGACCACGACACCATCACAAATTATTTGCACTTTAAATTTTTGAATCATCTGACCATACGTATGCAGCCGGTGCCACGACTAAGATAATTAATTGGGATTCAGCATACGGTTGGAGAAGGAAGGCCTGCCGTTGTCGTGGATTTACACAGGCTGAATAGGCTCTTATGGCAACATACTCCATTTATTCCCGTGGCCACCACGGAACTAAATGTTATCCATATAGTACGAATTATGGAAATGGAATTAAAGTATCAAAATTTACTCCTAATCGGGGGCGCCACTAGTTTTTCTCCGTCCCAATAGCAGGAGACCACAAATACAAGCTTTTACGTATTAAAAAAAGTATTTTCTAAAAAAAACAGATTTGAAAGAACTCCAGTTGTGTTCCTGTTTTATAGAAAAGATTTATTATATATTTCACGTATAGTGTAACAAATCATATTGTGATTTATAGATGATTATCTGCAAAGATTAGTTTCGAAATTCAGGTATTATAAATATTCTTTCAATAATTACTTGATTAGCTATTAAATAAGTTATTATACATATAGGGTAAAAGGCATCAGTAATCGGTCACTTAGACCAGTTGACATTCAAACTGTAGATACAATTTCAAAAGATTAAAAGAAAAAAATAATATATCACGATTTGTTCAATGTATACTGCAGCACAATTTAGAAAGATTACATGACTAAATAAAACAAATAGAAATCACTTCATTTGCGTTTCATTTAATGGCCGATAGTTGGTTAAACTGGTCTATATGAAAACGTGTATATGTGACGGTCTCGGCAGCCAAACATATATACAGCGGCAATGGATTCTGCAGGAATGATTTGAATTTGACTACTAAAAACAAATTAAAAACTGTTTTCGAAATTATCGACAGAGATTTCATTCTTGATATGATATATATATTACTACATAAATAAAAATAAGGAAATATAATTGATAATTTTTGAATCTATATTTACTTTGATTCCAGTAGTCAAATTTAAAATGTTCGTGCAGAATCACTTGTCGGTGGCTGTACCATTTTTTAATACTGTCAAATGAATAGATTTGATCTTTATATGCAACGAAACAAGTTTTAGTAGGTCAAACAGGTTTTATAGATTAATATCTAACTAATTATTTTGCTTCGTTACGGAAGTTTGTTTAATTAAAGTTAAAATAAAAGTGGTCGACTACTATAGTGACCAGTTAACTACTAATGTCTGTACCCTATATATTACTTTATGCAAGATATATTGAATTCTAGCCATACAATTCAATTAATAGACAAGTGTTGTAAGTTTAATATATAGTTAATGAAAGCATCATATAATTTACAATGAGCAAAGATTTACTTGAAAGTGTCAGTAAATTTTTTACTGAAAATAAATTAAAAGAAATTGTTGCTAAACAATTGAATGAGAATATTAAAGATATTGCAATATTATCATGGGAATTCAGCGATGCTAGTAAAAAAGGAGATAGCTATCTTTCAACTGTAGATCGAGTTGCAATTAAGTGTAAGGTGAAAAATCAAATAAAGGAAGTCAAAATAGTTGTAAAATCTTTACCAAACAACAAAGGACGACGGGCAACATATAGAAGTACTGATTTTTTTGCCAATGAAATAACATTCTATGTTGAGGTAATATTATTATATAACTATTTTAAAATTATGTGAATTCATTCAGAATTATGGCAAATAATGACTTGAAAGATTGCAGCCAAATTTCAAGAATTCTTACATCTGAAGAATCAGTCTTCACTATGGCTTATACCAAAGTGTTTAGCATATCATTTAGATGGAGAAAATGATTTTATAGCATTAGAAGATGTTAGTCCTCAAGGTTTCGGACCAGTGGCACGTGAAAGCTGCCTTACTTTTGAACAATGTCGTTATATTTTAGAAGCAATGGCTCGATTTCATGGAGTTTCATTTGCTTATAAAGATCAAAATAAAGAAGATTACCAAAATAGAGCCTCCAAGTTGTCAGAAACATATTTTTCAGATCATTTATATGAAACTTGGTACAAAAGATTTCATGTAAGAATAATCATATATTTGCAAATTATTAAATTTCCAAACATATCAGTCTGTATTTACAAATGTAAAATTTACAGTGTAAATTAGTAGATATTGCCAAAGATGCATTAGCAAAAGAATATCCAGGTAGCAAAGGGGAAAGACAATTTAATATATATACACCAGGAGAATTGTATAAAAAAAGTGCTAAATTTTGCACAAGGACTGATGCACTTACTTCTGTCATTAATCAAGGAGATTCATGGGCCCCAAACTTCTTAATAAAATTAAACTCATTAGGGAAATTTGATGTACTGATGCTTGACTTTCAGTTAGCTAGATGCTGTAGTCCAGTATTAGATTTAGCTTTTTTCATGTATTCGTGCACTGACCAGGCGCTAAGGAATGAACATTATGATGATCTTTTAAAAATTTATCACAATGAATTGTCAAATTCAATTAAAGCATTAGGTTCTGAACCAGAAAATATCTATCCCTGGGAACTATTTTTACAAGAGGTAAATTGTAAAAACTCTGAAATTTAAGAATATTTATATATTATCATTTATAAGTTCTTTTAACAATATTTTTTAGGTCAAAGAACAATTTATCCATGGAGTTTCGTTTGGGATAGAATCTGTAACTTTTAGTTTACTCTCAACAGAAGAGGTATTTGACTTGGGTTTAATAAAAGAAGACAAAATGGACATAGCAGATGTGTGGACTGTGAAAAATATAGAAACTTCCGAAAAAAGACGTCGTTTAGCAGACATAATATTGCATGCAACCGATAAAGGATATTTATAACCACATTTTTAAAAAGAGTATTAATTAATATCTTATTATTAAAAAACGATTACTTTACATATAGTTTGAAAATATATATTATTGTTATATTTTTATTATTCAAAACTTGAACAAAATGTACATGAACTGTTTTACTTATTTTCAACAACGATATTTATACTAAATATGAGAGCTCTTTATTGCAGTACAAAGTTCAGCGATTGTCACAAACAGTTTATATCTAAATGAATTGTTAAAATGATTGTATATATATGTATCACATTTAGTTCTGATAAAGACCAGTTGTATTATCAAGTTTGCTTTGTAGGCACAACATCAATTTTAAATGATTTTATAAAATATGTAATAACATTTGTATCACATTATTTTCTTTATATAAAAGAAAGAGGAAAAAACTACAAAATGCCTTTTTACCATCAACTTTACATTATTCTGCTCAGTCTTAGATATTGTACAATCCTTCAAAATTTTATTTATTCATACTCTATAAAAAAATGCTAAATTTATTTTGTAAAAAATAAAATAAACAAAATATTTTTTTTAAGAATGTTGAGATTGTAACCCATGTACAGGAATATTACTTGCATCAAATACAGTAGTGTCATCCTCGTCATCTTCATCTAAAGGTAAAGGTCTCATTTCTACATCTTGTCTATGAGCAAGAACACCATACTTTCTGACCATTTGAGCACGAGTTTTGCTTAGCCTGCATATACGAAATTATAATCTATGATTTTACAAGTAAGGATATATCTAAACATATTTTATATATCGACCTAATTAAATATACTTACCTAAAGTTCCGAAAAACCAGATAAGCTACAGCAAGTACACTGAGTCCAATAATAACCAAAATTCCTCTCCAAAGTGCTCCAGTATTAACAGAAGGTCTGTGTGTTTCATTGTTTATCTAAGATATATCAAAATATATTTTAAAAATTAAAAAAATTTTCAATAAAAAAATTATTCTTTCTTGTTATTCTATGAATCAAGCAAGATATATTATATTATTTATATATTATTAATAATTTATTGTAAATATATTCATGAGTCAGTTTTGCATAAATTAAATTTAATTGTATTATGACTTGGATTGCTATATACTAAAAAATGTATACCTAATATCAAAATAGGACTAATATTTGTAGCAATTAAATAATTAAATTTGATATTTTATTTACTGGAGCCGTAGATACAGGTGTAATTGCAGTTTTTGAAGATTCATTGGAGGTTATAGTAAATGTAGTTTTTTTTGAGTTATTAATAACAGAAGCATTAGTTTGCATTTTTTGTGTAGCATCCTGTGAAACATTTTTTGAAAATTCTTCGTTAATTTTCTTTTCTTCATTTAAAGGCACTGTTTTTAGTTCTTGATGTTTTTCTCGCAAATTTCCATTGCAGGTAGATACTTGTGACAAAAGAAAAATCGAAAGAAAAACACAGAACTGAAGTTTTTGTATTTTAAAACGCGTCATAATTCAAAGATTTTAAATTTCTTGTATCACGGACATCATTCTTATTTTTCTTAACAATTGCAACATCTTGAAAACTATAGCAGATGTGAATGTTATGACTAGTGACTCAACGTACGGTGTTCTGTTATCCGTTATCATCTATTGTTATTTGTTATCTTCTCCTTTAGTCCTCTCAATAGTCGTTCCCAGTAATGTTCACACTGTGCGTTCGAAAATAACAAAAAGATATACACAATAACTGAGCAAAATTTTAATTCTTAATAAACTGAAATTTCACGATTCATAAAATTAAAAGATTTAACTTAAAAAAATATTAGTAAAATATTTCATCAATAATAATCGCATTACGTTTTGCTTAAAAGCACACATGCAATATTCGGAAATTATTCATCGTGTAACGAAAAATCTACAGGAATTATGGTCTTATAATTTGTACCATACAACTACGCGAGTCTTGAAAGAACTGGATGTCAATTAAATAATTTGAAATCTATATATAGTCATGGTTTTATGTCTCGTATATTAATGATGAAAAATTAATATTTGTAGATATTTGCTTTTAATTTATAGCGAAGTGAGGATCATGAAAACAACCTATGAACGATATATTATAGGACATGTTTACTGAAAACTGATGTCATTTAGTTTGTTGTCGTTATTGGATCCCGCGCTTGCGACATTTTTAATTTGATGCAAAATTTTTGGAATTCCCTGAAAACAGGAATAAAAGTAATAAGAAAGTTTATTCCTATATAACGAATACATTTTTTGACATAAGTTAAGTGGAAAAAATTTACAATAAAAAATCATGAGATGGAGAAAAAAATAAAATTCTAGAAAATTAGAATACCTAAACTAGGTATGGGGAGCTTTGTCAGTCGCCGGTTTTCTCGACCAATCATTGAGCTCTAATTCTCATGTGGCAATGTTGCGACTGGCGTTGCTCATGAAAACGTGTACCACGTGACTCGTGTCCGGTTGAAGCGCGCGCATGCGGAAGGGAGAGGGAGAGAAAAGGCAAGAACGAGCAGGGCAACGAGCGAACCGCGAGTGAACGTTTCTCTACCGGCGCCGGCTTCAGCTCTACGGGTGGATTAAATTCTCAGTCGAAGAGTCGAAAGTCTTGTTCATTCTTATTTCAACGGCACCTTATCGCCAGCATCTTTTGCAAGGTAATTTCATTATTTTTTAGTAAATCCTTTTCACGTTACATCGCAATAATGTAGTTTTCGTTGAGAAGAAAAATGAGCAAAAAGGAAGTGTTGCCACGACCAAAGCGACCGGCGTATCAAACGAAACGCCAACCCAGCGCAGTCACGCGAAACCATTTGTTTTTTTTGCTTGCTTGTAGGATCCTTTGAACAGATTGACTTTTCCTGAATTTGACGAGCTATTCAAAAGGACGTTCATCAACTTTACGCTTCGACGCAATTTGTTTGAAGATTCCTCCGTCGCAGAGACGAGGAAGCAAAAAAGGAGTTAGCTACACGACGTATACAAAAAGGCGGGAGTAGCGAAAAACTAAGTAAGTAATTTCACTATAACGTTTTTTCTTAGTTGCCCTAAAATGTACAATATTTGTCAAACCTTAGTGGTTTTTGCTGTTCAAACAATATTCAGTAAGAAGCGATTACTATTTTCTTGGAAAAGTGACAGGCGGGAAAGTGGTTTTCGGTGAAAAGCGATTGAGCGCGTAATGCGTAGCGCTTTCGAAGATGTCCGATCTTGTGACGTTCGAGTTATGCGTATTCTTGAAAAGAATCAATTATTACCGTGTCTGTCCTACAATTAATGTACAAATTGCAAAATAATAAATAGCTGTAAAAAAGTTAAAAAATGTATCATATTTCATTGTTTTTTAAGTGACTATTTTGTGCAATTAAACTTTTTTATCAGTGATATTGATTCTTTAAATTATTCTAAACTATTGTATACGTATTGCCATCATTTTGTTCTACTCTATTCAGACATTTTCATTTTATCAAAATTAAATCAAGTTTTTACGACACTAAAAAAATATACATAGATAATCTGTTAATATTAGTGTGCTTGTGATGTTTATAGAGTCTCATACTATATATTTCATTGATTATTACACAAAAATCTAGCTTTTAATATAGTTTTAATTTATAAGATTTTTGGTTTTATATTTTATTTTAAGTCACAACTGGAACAGATACATTTTAACTTTAACATTTATAGATTGACAATTAATTATTTTTAATAAATTCTAACATAAATAAATATATTTACAAATTCATTGTAATTATAATGTTGAAAAAATGTATTTAGAATTATTGAAAAATATTTCTCATCTTTTCATAAGTACAGGAATTAATCTATATTTTGTAAGTATTTGTTTTGATAATATATGTTTATTACATATATAAATTTGTTAAATTAATTTGAAAAGGGGTTACACCTATTTATAATTTTATGTTTCCAAGATGTTCCAGTTTCATTATTGACTTGGTTGAAGTATATATCTTTGAGCGTAATTGCAACCAATTTGAATTTTTTTAAATTTTGTATCACTATTGCAGTTTTAAAAATTTTTGTAAAAGTATAAAAATATACTTTGAAAATATGAAATCTAAAGTAATACTCGGAATTTTCAGCAATGCCACGCAAAGTAGCTAAGAGAATTGAAACTGAAATTACGGAGGGAGCTCCAGCAGTGGAAAACAATGATGTATCTGCAGCCAAGAAGAAAAAAGTTCAATCCAATGAAGAACCAAGTGCTAGGGAAGTAAGGTTACCAAGGGCAGCTAAAAATAAGAAAGCCGAACCAGAACCCCCTAAAGCAGTAGCAAAGCCACGCGCAACAAAAAAAGCTGAATCTACTGACAAGAAGCTTGCAGGTAAGAAACAACCAAAGAAAGCTGAAGTTGAAGATGAAGAAGAAGAGGACTCTGAAAAGACTGAAGAAATAGCAGAAGAAGTTCCAGAAAAACCAGCAAAGAAAGGAAGAGGCAAAGGTTCAAAAAAAGCAGAACCTGCTGCTGAGAAAGAGGAAGAAGGTAAATTTTGAATCGAAAGATTTTATTAATTTATAATTAATTTACATAAACTTCTTTAGTACACTATTAATTAAGTATTGTTAATATTTTACAAATTTATTTTTTCAACAGATGAAGTAAAGACAGAAGAAAAAAGTTCTCCTGCATCTAAGAAAGGAAAAGGTCGACCTGGCAAAGGAGAAGGTATAGTTTGAGTTGACATTTTCAAAGAATTTGCAACAAATTCTATCTCGTTCAAATTTCTTGATTTAAAACCAAATATTTCATTCTTATCGCTTTCTTGTTGAAATGTTCATTATTTAATATTATTTTCAAACTGTTAGTCTCTACTAACACAATTTCTTTACAATCTATAAAATGTTACGTTTTTGCAATTACTTTGCTGGTTTTTCATCATATTATTCTTTATTGAAATACTGATACGTAAATTTCATATTTGATTCCATTTCTTATAAATTACAAATTTTTTGTGTAATTAATAATTAATGCATCTATCTATAAAAATTGATAAATTTATTCTATTATCTATTTAGAATTATTCAAAACTGCCTTTCACTTTATTGAATTCAAATTAGTTCATTAATTACTTTTTGATTTGAAAAACATTAATATCTAAAATATATATCAAAGTAAAAATTTATTAATAGTATGCGAATCGCAAATATTTCAATTGGAGAGTGCAAAGAATATTATATCATAGTAATATTTTATCATTTTTTAGCTGCAAAGAAAGGTAAGGCTGCAAAAAAAGATGAAGCTGGAACACCCGAATCTGATGGCAAAGATGAAGAAGATAAAGAAGCTGATGAAGACATTGAGTCGAAAGAAAATGGTGTTGAATCAGAGGCAACAGAAAATGGAAAAGAGGGAACACCAGAAGACAAAAGTGAAGTTAAACCAGCTAAGAAAGGCAAAGGCAAAGTTCCTGCAAAGAAAGGCAAAGCAGCAGCTAATACAAAATCAGTAGTAGAAGCTACGAATGGAGAGAAGGAAGAAGGTTCTGACGACGCGGAAGCTGTAAGCGCTTGAAGCGATTATATTAAGAAGTTTTATTTATAACTTGTATTATTTTATATAATTTAAATCGCAATGAAAAATACGTTAAGTTCATAAATGTTCTTCAGTTAGAGACACAAAAATACAATAATTTTTATCAATTTTTATTGATTAAAATAATACTTGTACTCTAGAAAAAAGAGACGATTAAGGACATATTTTTGAAATATTATACATGAGTATAAAGATTGTCTCTAATAAAAATATAGATTAGTTTTTAAAAAGCCAATGTTTTGTACGTTCACAATACACTAAAAACCTTGTTTATTGAAATAAAAATTATTCCAATGTACTTAATGAGTACTTATTGAATCCAATACCAATAAAATTTATGTTAAGCTATTCATAGCGGTTACTGCGTTAGTTATATTTATGAATTTAAAAAAACAATTTAGGAAACTTAAAAATAAGAAAAATTTAGTTTTTCTTGAATCTTTACGATAAATGGTCGCCACTTATCTATAAATATTACATGATTGTCATATACGTAATATTATGACTAATGATAAACTCAAAATATAATGTATTTACAATTTAACAAGACATAGAATCTTAAGATTTGAATTAAACAATAATGTAATGAAATATTAAAAAAAATAATTTTTATATATTTTTTTAATTCAAATAAAAGCTTATTTCACTTTAACGTCGACAGTTTCGTGAGCATAAATGTATAATTAAGATTAATTATTTATCTATTTGCGATAATGAATAGTAATGCTTTCTAGTTTTCTAAATATTACTTTGGTATATATAAATGCCTAATTAATTTTCCAGCGAAATCGTATGATTATAAATAAAATTATAACATCTTTATTAATGACAGAGGTATTACTATTTAGACTGAAGTGCCGTTTTATTATATTATTATTATATATGTATAATACCCAGGTATTATCAATCAGACCAAAAAAGTATTAAGTCGTTACTAAACCATGCAATTTTTAAGAGAATTGCAATTTCTTTTTAGTTTTTAATTCAGGACATTCTTGAAGCTTGTTTCATGACGTATTTATTGAAGTCGTTTATAAAATACTCAAATGTTCAGAAATAAGTACCACCGAGGTAATTATTTAAAATATTCAATATCAATAGATACATATGCGACACGTCATACAGGTACGTCAATAGCTGATGACTAGTGAGAAGTATTATTTGTGAGATACAATTGAAAAAGCTAGGTTGAAATTATTTTATTACAAAATAACATGAAAAATATCGATTATTCTGACACAATTATTTTGAAAATTACTTTTTTGTTAATAAAAACAAATTTTGTAGAATATCACAAATTAAATGTGAAATTTATATATCCTAAAATAATGTGCAAATTAATAGCATACAATGAAAATACGAATCTTGAAAAAACTTTCTATGTAGTCTTATGTTTTTTGAAAGTGATAGCTATATAAGTTAAAAAATTTTTGATTAGTTTATAAATAAGCAGTTGTTACCTAGTTAGAATACATTTCAAAATTACTATTATGAAAGTTTAGAAGATCATCATAAATACTTAATCTTATTAAACTGAAAGTTTACTTGATATTAATAAATATTTTCAGAGAATTTTTTATTTATGGGTAAACAATAATACAATTTTTATAACATAAGCTATTTATAAATACACTACAAGTTCTGTTGATTCATGGAACATTCACCGTATAATAATTGGCTACAACACATAAAATACGTACGTACGAAAAAATGAATCAATAAGTTCAGGTAAATTATATATATATATATAAAGCATGCGCGCGCGCGCGCGTGTGTGTGTGTTTATATATATTTCTAGCTGCTAATAAAATGAAATAATTCTTAAAATTAACTTTATTGCAGTTTTTCGTTAAGTAATGTCTTATCGTAATAATAAACTTGTTAATAAATATCTATTTCAATTATGTGTCATGTTTGAAAAAATCCAGAAGTCTCCATCAGGTAAGCACGTGTTTTATATTCGCGAAAAAGCTAGTAGAGCGAACCTGATAAAAGCATCGATAAGAGTCCAAAGTCTAATATTTTCTTTGAATAAAATTTATCACTGACTTTGTAGTCATCGCGTAGTATGTAATTTTAATTTTAATATGTAATATGTAATTTTAATATTAAAGAATCGGTATCATCTATAATTTTATTTCTAGTATAGAATAACTTGACGAATTATCCCGTTTATTAAAAAGTTTTGCGAATGCTGAAATTCTTTTTGTACTCTTGATCAAAACGTAAATGGCAAAAGCAATTTCTATGTTAACCAAGCCAATTTAGTAACACCTTTTATATGTCTTTACTTCTAAAACAACAAAATTATTGAATCAGTGTTATCATTCAGGTTCACACTATTAAGAATTGTTAAAAAACATGAATTTTCGGCAATCATTAATTGTAAAAATGTTACGTGCTGCCGATCTGTCTGGAAGCTTTCAGATTGATAACAGCTGTGTAAATCGTACGACTTTCATTTTGGATTATCATTAAGTGGCACATTTGATATTGAAATGCGATAAAAACATTGAATCGAATAACATTTTAATTAACGAATCATTCGATTAGGTCTGCTCACTATTTTATGATAGCTATCTTTATTAAATACTTGAACACTTGGCAGTCAGCGCAATATACATTGCATTGATGCAATCATAACAAATGGTACAGAATGTCTTAGATTTATTGCTATTTGATTATAATTTTGAACGCCTTCTAGATGGATTTTTGAAATATTACTCAAATTCAGTAGCAAGTGATAGTAGATTTATTACAGTATCTATATTTGAATAACATACAGCGCGTCATAATAATAATAGTAATTGTTACTACGCGTTATGAATATATCCAACTAACGTTAATTCGATTTCAATTTCAATTTCGTTACAAAGTAATGAATGCAATAGTTTAAACTTTGACTTAATAACGTGTATATAAAAATATATGTGAAAACTATTGTGACTATCAGTTTTATCTCTAAATCTGAAGTTTTTATTTTATAAGTACCTCTAAAGCGTTCATGTTGCTGATAAGTAAAAAGTTATCACAAAAGTGAGTAGAATTGTGATTACTAAAATCGGGTTACACCCAGGTCAGATTTCATGAAATCCACGTGCGTTAGTTCGGCATATTTTGATTCGTTCGGCAATCATACGCTGATACGTCGGATATTTATGCAAAAGTGATTCAGTTCTCTGGTACAAACTCATAAACTAATGAGTGATCGTATAATACACGAAATTACAAAAAAAAATTATAAAAAAGAAAATTTTGTCAACCGCCCACATATAGTAGATAGAAAAAATGTATAAAATATCATGGAAAAATTTTGATATATATATATATATATATATATATTTTTTTTTTTTATTTGAATAGTTTTTTAACGAACAGCACTATTTATAGCTAATCACATAACAGAAAATATATTTATAAATAAAAAGTTGAAATATTCCTCAAATTGTAAAGTAAATAATATACAATATTCGAAAAGTTATTGACGTTATAGAGCTAATATTTTTTTTGAGAATTCTTTAGATTTTGACTATCTGATTAATTATCTAATCTTCCTATCCTGTCACCCTATTCGCAATTTCAAACGAGTAAATTAAGAAACATGTTATAATAAAATATTTTTACCTGAAAGTTATACTGATACCATTTCGAAAAAATCAAATCTGTAGCTGTTAAAATAGGGAAATATTTTATGTCGTAGAGTTATCTACTAATATTTAATATTTTGCCAAAACATGTAACTTATTCAGAAAATAAAAAAGCTTTCTGTACCCGTTTTTAGTACAATAGTAGTCTAAATCAATATACAATTAAGTTTTCGCATGATATTTTCATTACATTTAGAATGGTAATGATATTAATCGGTATTATAAAATCAATTTTCAATTGATGGGATATGAAACTAGCCAACCACTAAGTACTGTTGATAAGATTAAGATTAGTGAAATTAAATGATAGACTGGTATAAAAACGCTAGCTGCTTATGAAATAGTCACAGTACTCGCTTCGAAAGGTGAAACATTACTGAAAATGGCATCAATTAAAAGTCTGAATTTCATAGCCATCGTTTTAGCACTGGCCATAGTCACCGTAAACTCATCATCGATCGACACCGAAGAGTTGAAAGTGAATCAAGTCAAAGCTGAGCAAAATAACCTTATTGTCGGAGAGCTTAAAACCAACGACCTGCTAGATTATCAGGAAAACATTTCCGTGCAACCTAGCTGGTTTAGCAGAAGACTCATTTTAGAGAAGACATTCTATGCCACCGAAGGTTACACCATCTCTCAAGTTCGAGCTTTGGACCAAGCAACTGATGGCAATGGTGGTTACGCAGTCATTACCGCTGGTGGGCCAGGAGAGAAAAGTGTTACGTTGAGGTTCAGAAACCACTGGTGCCACAGTATTGATTTCGTGGTTCAACTTTATGCCGGATCAAAATAAGAATTCGTATCGTAACAATAAATTTTTAATGATAAGTTATTTGTTTGTACTCCTACGTGTAGTATTTCATGTTATATTTTCAAAATAAAATCAGTTGTTTTTAGTTCTCACATTAATCTTTTCTTTTTAAAAATCCATCTCGAAAACCTATGACGTCGTGGTTACGTAAGAGTTCTAGGTACGACTGAGGCTAGGACAATCTTAAGCTTCTTTGACCGCCAGAACTGCGATTTCTCGTCTAAACTGGCTAGGATTATTATTGAACGAAAGAGTGGGAGTACCACTTTCCTATACAGGCCAGTCAAATAAGACATTTTTAGCACATTTTTAACGACAAATTGATAGCGTAATAATTTTTATTGGCATTAGCAATTATAAATGTATGTTTCTAATTTTCAATTTTTGTTAATTCATTTTTAAAGAGAACTTAAAATTTTCAAAATGTGTTTGTCACGTTTAAAACTGAAACTTTTAGAGTAAAGTCTAAAAACAGTTATTGGTCATTGAATTATCTTAAAAATTAGAGTCAATCATTCGAATCGGACTATATCGCGCCAAGAAAAAAATTAAAAACTAAAAAAAGGATAGTTTTTGACTGAATTGATCAGAAAGACTGATTTGTAGGGATTTTAGACTATTTCACGTATATATTATCTGTACGTAATGTGAGCTCTATTGAATGATTAGTTTGAGTTATGGAATTGTTAAAATAGACATTATTCCAAGCCATTTTGAAATATGCACTCTTGCTTCACTATTTGACTTATTTGAAATTTAAGCCTCTTGTGTCCAAATATGTGGACAGATATTGAATCTTTTCATTCCAAATAGCACTAATGTACATATGTGTAATCACGCATTTATATAAGGAAATATATTTACTAAACGATATATTCCTTTATATTTTAAGATATTAGCACAAAGGAACAATAGATTCATAAAAAAAAATTTTTTACTTATGCGTTTATAGAGCCGGATAGAAGCGATTGAAAAAAATTTTTTTAATATTTTTCAAACACTATAAATCTTCCGTTTACATTTAAACTCTTTATTGTGTTTTAATAGATGAAAATTTTAACCACAGATTGAACAAAATCCGTCCGCGTCCGAAGATAGTCGAGTAGTAGGACTCAGCAAACGAAGAGGTAACATTGATAAGTAATATTGAGAGATAATCATTGATTTTGTATCCTCTTAAAACATTACAAAAAAAGCTGGTGACAGAACTCAATTAGGATATTTAAGAGTATCTTTTAAAAATGATTAAAGTACTTCCTTTATTAAATAGATTGTCCATCCAATTCATTTAAATAAATTGTTATAATAGCTAAATTAAAAATCCATTTCCATAAAATAGGATAATGAAAGTCTGATAATTAAATGATCAAACGAACTTACTCGTAACCGAATTGAAATTATACGATTACTTCGATCTTAATGATTATACGTATAGTCAACGTCTCGAGACAGTTAACACCACATAGTTAATAGATATGAACATTTTTTTATTTTCTTTTATCCAACACTGCTATTGTGCGACACGATAGCGCTGTGGTGTATATATATATATATATATAGTAGTATAGTGATGTATGTTCTGGGCCAGTTTCTCCGAGGAGCTAACTGTTTGGAGATGGCGAAAGTTTCTAATGCTTAGGGACCTTAATGCTTTGTCTCGTTTTGATTGTGTAATTAATCTATTTAAATGCATATCAAAATATCATTTAAATATTTATTAAATATTAGTATTTATTTATAATGTTTAATTATACAAATTGAAAATTGAGAGAAAGGTATTTGGCTAATTTAAAAAGATTAAGGGATACATTCGGAAATCGAACCTGTGAACTCTGAGCTGCAAGCCAGTGCTCTACCACAAGAGCCACTGCCACATGTTGATGGTATTCCAGCTGCTTATGTCTTGACCCTTCTTATTGAATCAATTCACCTTTTGATGATTCATCTTTGCTTAAATTTGTAAGATTCTGCTTCACCTTTTTAGTAAGTTCTTTTTGCTCTGCCTTGGTCAGGTCAGCTTTCCTTTTCCGCTCTAATCGAGCAGATTCTTGCTTTTTCCGCATCGCCTCCGCACGTTTCTGCCGATACAGCTGCATCTTTACTCAATCTATTACAGCCTTATCGATTTCATATACTACTTAATGTGCCAACAATCTTGCTAGCAATGATTCATTCATCCACTGAAAAGAAAAAAAAACAATTAAGATTAGAATAAGAATCAATTTTTTATAAATCGACAATGAAATAATAATATTCACTGGTTGAACTACAGCTTTTCTCTGCAGTTTTTGGTGTGTTGTCACCTGCGAATCCGAGCCAGTGAAAATTACGTGTATATACGTGCGTGTATGTAGGTCATTCTTTGTCAAATCGATTAACCTCGTTCAAAATTTGACGTTACGTAGAAAGTCGAATGAGGTCTCATTTTAAAGCTATATCCATATGTAGTTTATATTGAACAATAACCTTTTTGAAAATCCAAGATGGCGATTAAAACTTTGGAATGTTACCGAAAATTTTCGAAAAATGATGGTAATTAATGTAACTCATCATTACGAATCCTATTCCAAAAGTAATAGTCATGGTATCTTTCTAATTCTAGATTTCAGCTATCTTCTAGATAAGTCATCAAACTTGGTCTTACGTTCGGTGTACAAATCGTCTGAATCATGTATTTGTCAATAGTCGTTTTAACCAGCAAAGTCGTCTGACACTTGTCTCTCTTCATTTTCAATTTTTAATTAAACATATTAAATAATTACTAACATTTAATAAATATTTAAATGAAATTTTAATATATTTTGATAACTGAATAACCCCCAAACACTTGGCCCCTCGGAGAAAATGGCCCAGAACATACATTGGTATAGTACTTCTATGTTTTTTATATGAGACTCCGCGATCTGCTTCTACGTTTTCCTTCAACGGAACATATGATGAGTACGTCGTTAAGTTTTGTTTTTCGCATCAGCTCTAAATCACACGGTTTAGTTCAATTCCGATACATGAGTTCCACCCATGTTGTTGATATACACGGCACGATAGCTGTTGTGTTATACAATTTTAATAAAATTTCATGGTTTTTTTAGGTTTAATGCAAACAATTTAAGGGCGAAAAAGTCGGCAATTCATTCCAAATGGTTTACGCGAAGCTTACGCTCATTATGATTCCAAAAAATTTTTACTGTTTCGTCTCCTGAGTAGGGTTCTATTCTGAAAGGGAGGCATCTGAGAATATTTCTTTTCCGAATTTATATTTTTATTTTCTTTTTTGGATTGGACAAAGCCCTTATATACTAGTCAAAACCTCGGGCATGGGTTTCATAGTGGCATCGAAGTTGCCTATTTTAGTCGATCTCGTTATTATTTAGAATTTCGAATTATTTAATATTGACTGGCCCATAATCGACGGTCGAGCAGTAGTTTTTTTCTAAAAATTTTCAGAAGTTTGATGAGGCTTTCCTTTTTGCCCGCTGTTGGCTCGGTACACATCGTTTCGGAGTCCAATATAAAACTCAACCCAAAAATTGACAGCTGCGCACAGGTGCGAACTTACATTTCTGGTCGTTTTTGCAAAATCTAAGCGATTATAGTAATTTGACTGACAGTGATGTATTTTTTAAAAGTATTTTAAGTATTTTTAAGTATTCCGTAAAGATACTTACGATAAACAGAAATCATCAAGATATATGCACGATCACCATCGCCTATTGCTAAAGTAATAAAAGATTAACTTAAACAGGTTTGTAAATATATATGCGCTAACAGATAAATCAAAAGGAAGACAAGTACATTCGTACAATGTGCCCGTATGAATACAAAGCGTAAGTATTTACGGACATTGATATGGATCGATATGTGGTAATATACATCTTTTCAGTCGAGATTATTGGCCATAAAACACCGTTTTCTCATTAGCTTAGTAGCTGTGCGCATATCCTTCATTTTAAGTTTTTGGATAAATCTGTTCGAGCCATTATTTTTGAGTCTAAGGAAATATGGCGAAAGAAATTGGCTGTTGATGTGATCAGATTTTTCAATGGCCTCTTTCTCGTAGTAGAGCTTCTTTATGCTCTTGTCATTCTCTCTCACTGAATTGTAGCTGGCGTGGAATCATACATAGTTTCGGTCCTTTGAAAAATTCTATCTTGGAACTTGTTACACACTCCTGTATTGACCTGTCTCGTGAGATCTTTCGCCATTCAACTTCGAATAGATGTAACCCATCCGCGATAATGCTCATCTCTACTTCTTCTACTCGCTTTTCTGTTGATTGTCCTCCTTTCATGTTGATTGAGTTGATTGCCGATTTTTCCCCTGAAGAGTGTTCCTGCTCCGATCGCTCCGCTGATTCTCTTGAACGGAACGGCATTGCAGACAGGTGAAAGAAAAATAAATATGCGCATCAGTCGAAGATAAAGGCACTTTATTTGAAAGAAAGGCATAAGAAGCTCAAACTCGAACGAGAGCACAGAAAATAGTGCTGCACAAGGACACTTCCGCATACAAGCAGAGACCTTATTATACGGTGTTGGTCATACGCACTTGTACGCTGCGCAGTATATTGTGCGCAAATCTGTCCGTCATAAAAGCAATGCCAATGGAGTAATTAATCAATGTTAATTAGTTTTATGACGAACAAATTAACATTTTTTTTAAATTTGAGATTTCAATTTCCACTGAAAATTTAATTGTTTAGTTCAGGGATGAATGGAGGAAAAGTTCGAATTACATTTATTTTGAGAACACATTAACAAATTAAAACATTGCGTATTAAAACGAATTGAAATATCGCGCATTAAAAAGAATTAAAAAAATTGTGCTTTAAAATGAAAAACGATTCATAAAAAAATATCAGCCTAGTTTCCTCGACGTTCTCTATGTCTAGTCTTTTTCTTTTTTGATGCTGATCGATCTCTCCTCGCGTCTTGTATGGCATAACCAATATTTATCTTGTAAATTCCTTTCCAAGAGGTTGTCGAATTTCCTGAGGGATCCACTGCATTGCATCGTTTTATGAGAAGAACTGTAATACGAATGAAAAAATTAGTTGAACATAGTTTTCTTAAGGTCCGCCCTAATCATTATATATAGTATACCAAAGTATTGTGATAATGCATTATCACACATAAACCGCACGCCCACCTAAGCCCATGAAAATAAATCCTATTGGAACAAGAGGAAGCCGCTCGACCAGCTGATCCCACTAGTTCACGCGTCTCGTATTAAGGCAGCCCCGAGACCTCGCGAAAATATACCTTTCAGGGTTTGCCAAATAGATGCGCACGACCCTTATACCCTGCACACACACACTTTCACATACAAGAACCCGGACCGACACTTCCCCAGGAAGCCAGGCGACGAAAAAGGTCGCAGCCGACATCAGCTGACCCGGGACACTGGCAGCAGACCACTGGAACATCGCGAACGCACACACACACAATAGAAAACCGCACCGTCCCCGACAGCTACCGAGACCGATACTTGCATACACACGCACCTGACCGACCTCGCAAGCCACCTTACAACGCCACTAAAATTCCATCTAAGTTACAATTTATGCATGACGAAATAAACCCTTAATATTTAACCCTAACCAAAGATTATTGTTGTCATCTTGTGATCTCAAACTCATCCGAGAGCGAACTTATTAACTTTAATTGTAAGCAGAGTATCCGACAGGCAATCTTAAATAGGGGTGTTATGCCAAGAGCGGTAGATATAATGTGAGCATCAGTAACAGATTTTACACTAAAACAGTATGGCTGTGTTCTAAAACAGTGGAAATTGTTTTGCGAAAATCAAAAGAATGATTTTTTTAATATTATGCCTTCGTTGTTAATAAATTTTTTTACTGAGATCTTCTAAAAAGGAGCGTCTTACGGCACATTAAACACCTGTAGAAGCGTTCTATCCTTAATTTTAAAGGAAAAAGTTGGAGAACACGTTGATGTTATCAGGTTTTTGAAAGGTGTGTCAAATTTAAGACCAGCACGTCCAAAATATGCTATAACATGGGACGTAGCCTTGATTCTAGATTTTTAGAAAAATCTTGATATCTAAATTGAAACACCTTACTTATAAGACTGTTACATTATTAGCCTTAAGTACTGCTCAGAGAGCGAAAACTTTAGCTAAGCTAAATATTTATAATATAAAGAAAGATTCAAATGGTGCGTTGTTAACCATTCCAGATATAATAAAAACGTCAGGACCCTTGTTTGAAACTTACTAAGTTCAAGGAAAAACCAAAGTTATGTGTACTATCATTATTACGTAAATATATTAAAGTAACTAAAGAGTTAAGGGGTGAATGTAGCCTTTTGTTTATATGTACGCAAAAACCGTTCAAAGCAATTGAGGCTTCTACTATTAGTAGATGGGTAAAAGATGTTTTAAGAAATAGTGGCATAAAAACGCGTCAATCTTCTCTATACATTCAACTAGACACGCAGCTACTTCAGCAACGGTGGATAAAGGAGTTGACTTTGACACAATAAGATTGACGGCGGGCTGGTCCGAAAGATCTCAGACTTTTGCTAGGTTTTATAAGAAATCGATTGTTTCAGATGGTTGTGATTTCGCAAAATCTATAATTTCTTAAGTACTTTAATAAAGTGTAAGCTGTTCAATGTACATAGATACTCTAAACAACTACAATAAGTTAAATGTATGAGAGCGAGAATGAAATATAATTGAAAATCAAATGAACTTACGTGTACATGAAGTTCGATTTAAATTATACGAAGTCCTCGCTCGAGTACATTGTCATATAAAACTAATTATTGGCCATCTTGTACCTGAATATAACAAAGAATGGATTTTATTAGAATAATAATTTTAATAATATTAAATAACATAATAAATATTAACATAATAATGTTAAAATTAAATTAAATTAAACAATATTGAAAATATTGTTCTATAATTGAAATATCTGTTAGTACTCATGTTTATAAAAGTACGAAATATGAACTATGTTTGAAAATTTTTGACTATCTAAAGGGTTTAAATAAAGCTTTTCCCGATTGGAAAAAACCAAAGTATCGTTTATGTCAACACCACCAGATGGTGTTGTATATGGTTGGATTGCTGTGGAAGATTAGCTCCATGTGTTTTGAAAAATTTCCTAGAAAACACCAACTCTGATTCAATAATCGCTTGTTGCAGGAATTATTTTCTATAATTGATTTTGATAGACTACAAAAAGTGATTAGAAAAAGAATTTATAAAATATATAAGTTTCTATACATTTATGCAAAGTTACCTTTTGCAATGTTAAAATAGAGATTTGTTATAACAATGAAATCAGTAATTTTTGAAGGTAATTGCATCAATATAGACAAGGTTATCATGATACCTCACGAAAATGTTTCTGAATTTTATAAAATTTTTGCAATAATTTATATTGATAATAATAATTTTATGATTATTTATTAACTGTAAATTTAATTGAACATGTAATGCTTTATGAAATTGATCCTGCGAAATTTCAATGCACCATTCTTAAAAGCGAATTACTGTATAATATATCAGTTTCTAATTACATAAAAACTCTTGTTGGAAAGAATTATGTAATAAAAAAAATGATTTTAATATTTTTAGCTGCTAACATTGTTCGTGTATTATTTATTGATAATACAGCAAAATGCATTTTCTAAAATTTGATTTTAAGTAAATGTTCTTATTAGTCATATTTTACGTACATGCTCTTAATGTAAGATATAATGTAAGAAACATCAATTTGCAGTTAATAAAATCTGGCTTAAAAATATAGAACTTCAATAACAAATATGAACATGTTGATTAGGACAAGTAAGAGAATTTCTACAGTGAACGATTATGAAATTTGACTAAGCGTCATTAAGAAAATTATGCGTTTTTCATGAATAGTTTTAGGATTTAATTTTTAGGTGAGTTTAGATGAAAATTATGATGTGTTAATAATTTTTATCGATCAGTCATGAAGTCCCAAGATTAAGGTTACGCACTGTAATTTATGCAACGAATTTCGTTATAATGTTTAAGAGAAATTTCTTTCCGTGCAGTTTCTCTAAGCTTTGTGTTTATTTTATTCATCATCAAACTAACAAATACAACAATTTATGTTAAAAATTGATCTTTAATAGTTTTAAAGGCATAAATAAAGTGGTGTTGTAAATATATCTGGCAAGTTCTTTTTAGTAGTATAACTTATGTTATTTTTACTTTTCACTCTTTTACACATTGTTTTGCGTAGTCTTCGCGAACCTTTCATAACTTTTTTTTACTTTGATAACATAATTTTTTATTCTTGTTTTCTCTATTTTCTAAACAGCTCAAATTATTTATATGTTATCAAAATTCTTTGACTTATGATTCTTTTACGTGCAATTTATCGGTGATTTATTATTACATCTAACATAAGTGTTACGAGATAGGGCGTTTACAAAACAATTATGATACTTCCAAAATGACATAAATTCTGACACATATCTAGACACTGCACAGGCATCTGTGGATTCATCCCGCTCTATGTCGGTGTTGACACCCCTCAGTCAGCAGACACCCAGCACTACTTCCAGTAGCCGTCTGGCTACCTCCTCAACTTCCAGCGCTGCGCTGAGCGCACACTTCCCCGCAGCATAGTAACCCGAGAACAAGAGATTCACTTAATTTTCAGATGCTGATGGCCTCGGTTCAGTTTCCGCTAATTTCAACACATTTCGTTCTGATCTCGTGCATTCATTAAGGCTTGTCTTCTATAATCCTCCGGGATTACAAATTTACTTCGAGTTTTTTAATAAAAAGTGTGCGTATCTTGATTACTAGTTATCATCATTTTCTGCTACCTTCCATCAATCCATTTTATTGCATCTGAATAGCAGCATCACACTTTAAATTGGTGACCCCGACATGATTTTGGCACGTTGCATATATGAGTTTCTGAAACACTCCTCGTTTGTGACCTCTGATTGAAAGACGGAAGCAACACCCCATTCAGACAGATGCCGATCTTTCTACGAATTACACGACTGGACACCGAGAACTCAGCATTTAATCAACCTGGACAAATACTTTACAATGTCGACTCCCGAGAACCTATCTAACATGATATAAAATATTTAGTAAAAAAGGAAGATATATTGTTTTTTGTAATGGTGAAATTTGCTAAATTTATAAACATAAAGACTCTTACGACAATCTACTATGCACTGTTTAACAACATTGTCGCGTATGGTATTATTGCTCTAGGATTCTCAAAAAATTCAAAACAAATTAATAAATTAATTTTACTCAGAAATTCAAAGATTCATGACTACCATTATTTATTAAGGAACACTTCACACTGGAAGTAATAATGAAGAAATATAACAACCTAGTCACGGAATATACAAGGGTGGGTCAATATCCTCAAAAATTCCAAGAGATAGCGCGCAAGGTATCACAACGAATGTTGCTACAGCAAGCGTCACTTCTAAATAAAGTGCTCTCAAAGTTTCAGCCAGACCTATCAAGTGGTTCAGTTTTTATCGTCGATCAAAGTGAACAACTTTTACTTTCCCTTCAACAATGGAAAAAAGTGAGTTCCGAGTAGTGATAAAACATTCTTCTATTTTAAAGATCTTAAACCAAAAGAAATCAAAGCTCCGTTAGATGCAGTTCATGGCGTATCCACCCCTGTATTTGCAACTGTTTACAATTAAGTAAATGAATTTAAACGTAGCCACACATCGACTGCAGATAAACACCAATTAGGACGTCCTGTAAAAGTGAGTACTCTACACATGATCGACAAAATCCACGACATGGTGTTGAGTGATTGAGGAGTAAAATTTTGTGAAATAGTTGAAATAACGGGGGTATTAACAGGTACTATCATTTTGATTTTACACGATAAATTGGACCCGAAAAAAATTTCGACAAGATAGGTGCTGCGTTCACTCACAGTGGAGAATAAACGCAGTCGTTTGGTCGCCGCTAAGGCCTTCTTGGCACGCATCCAACGTAATCTGGACGATTTTCTGAAATAATTCATAACTGTAGATAAAACATGGCTACACTACTACACTCCCGAAATGAAAGAGCAGTCAAAACAGTAGATTGTTAAAGATGAACGAGCTTCAATGAAGACAAAGTCGGTTAATGCGACCGGCAAGATAGCCACTGTTTTTTAGGATGCACGTGGAACTATCTTCATCAACGATTTAGAAAGAGAACAAACAATCATCGAAGAGTATTATTATTGGCGTCATAATTAGATCAGTTGAATGAGAAAATAAAAAAATTCGTCCTCATTTGAACAAGAAAGAAGAAAAGAAAAAAATTCTATTTCCTAGAGATAATACTCGAGTGTACATTAGCATAGTTTCAATGGCTAAAATTCAGGAATTGAAGTTCAAATTAGTGGATCATTCAATGTATTTACCAGATTTGTTTCCTAGGACCTTTTTTTATTTCCAAACCTAAAAAAGTGGCTTGCCGGACATCGATTCATATCGAATGAGGAGATTATGACACAAACAAATGGCTATTTTGATTCCTAAAATCATATTTTTCTAATGGTTTATAAAAACTTAAAGTTTTGGTGAATTTAAAATAAAAATTACAGGTAGCTATTGGAATAAAGAGAAATAAAATAAAATAAAATAAAATAAACTAATAAATATGTAGACAAAAAATGTACACTTATTAGTAAAATGGTTTTGAACGTACATAAAAGTTAAATAGCAGTATAAATAAATAAAAAATAATTAGAACTTGTTTTTGATGTAATTTATTAAAAACTATTTTTTTGATGTTTTTAATACCAACAAAGTAAGATTTGTTTAAAAATTGTTTCGAACAACGTAAATGGTGCATTGATGACAATAAATTATTACAATAAATTATTACAATTAAATTATTACAATATAGAAATAGAATATTTTTTATAATTTTCAGCCCGTTTAATTTAAATTTGAAGTAGTAAAGTAGGATATAACTTTTTTTTTATTTCTATTTGTTATTCAATAGTTTGAATAAACGCATAAGCTCATTTGAAAAAGTACCAAAAATGTTATCTGTAGTTTGAAATTATTAAAAAAAATTTTAAGTCGATTATATAGCAACACCCATTATTATTATTTAATTGTACAAATAAACACAGAAAATTAATTTTAAGAACAGTATTAAGCCAATAATAATTACATTTATAAAATATGGCTGCTATAACTGCTTAGCCAACTAAATTTCAACTAAATTTCAACTAAACTTCAACTCAAACGTCAACTAAACTTGCATTAAAAAATTATTTGACGAAAATTTTGAAACAATTATTATTAAAAGCGATGATTCATATGCGTTTGATAAGAAAAATTCCACTTTTGAAGTAGTGTAAAATCTTTTCATTAATGCATATTTCTACAAGTCTGATTATCTCAACCATATATTTCATAATTATCTTATTCAATGAAAACTGCATTCCATAAAAACTAAAACTTAAATGCAGTATGAAGATTACATAATTATTTAAAAAATAAATTTATCATTGTAGAAAAGTTACTTTTTTAAAGCAATGAGTCACGGTTTCTCGCGCTATTGCTGCAAATAATGTACACCTCTGATAAGATAAGATTGCTGTCACACCCACACCTGCTTATAAAAATGACGTCCGTAAATTCAATCAACGTAGAACACTTTAACTGTTGGTAAAGTTCGTTGAAAGTATCTAAGCGTGCATTAACATGGTATTCATGAAGGGTCAGCTGACTTTCTTGGCCTTTGCAGTGGCCATTGTCGTTGCTGTCAATGCAACCACTATGCAAATCGGTAGGCGTCAAATTGGAGATGGTTTAATTTGCTATGGAGACGTTAACCTTCGAGCCCAATACGGAAAAGTGATCACTGCTCAGAGAATTTGTAACGTGCCTCGATACAATCAGACTATCACTTACATTGTTGCTATTGACATTGGAAGGCCAGGTAGAGGTGGAGTTGCTCGAGTCACCAGTGGAGGCTTAAACCAGAAAACCGTTACCGTCTATATGCAAAGTCAGATAAGTCAGCCACTTAACTTTACTCTTCAGGTCTACGCCAAGCCATATTAATGAAGTTTTACTAGCCATAAAACTACTGATAAAAATAGATTTCTGTATGATAAAAAATACATAGTCTGCAGATTTTATGTATATGATATTTATTTTTGATGCCACTGTGTAGAGAAATAAATATTTATTAAGTGGTAATTATTGATTCTTTGCAAAACAAAATATATATGTTTATAATACGTTAAAATTGTATTATTGATTTTCTTAAAACCTAAAACTTAACCTCATCTGCAGGTAGCGATTAATTATTATCATATAAATGTAAATTTTCGAAATACTATATTAAGGTCTCAAAATTTAATTCCTTGAGATCATAAGAGATTTTTACAAACCCGTAAAGTATTTTATTTCAAAAGTGCTTGTAAAAGATTCCTTTTATTGCGGTTTAATCGATGCTTATCCTAAATCTGCCGTTGTTTTCTATTAATAATTCATTATAACTTTTATTTGATGTATGAATATTATTACCAGACAATTGGAAATTACGAGGAAAATTAAGAAACAAATTTCTATAGAATGATTGCGTATAAGAAATTTTTGTGAATTTCTGATACAAGTAGAAATTGTAAAAAGTATTAATATATTCAGTATATTTTCTGCATTCTTTCATATTTTAATAACTGATAATGAGGTTTGGAAATGACTGTGTTTCGCAACCTTTTAGGCATAGTAACTATATTAAGATTACGTTGAAGAAAATGACAAATGTTCTTGCATTTGATATAAAAAGACGGCCTGGAAATTTTGAGTCAAAACAATTAATTTTACTTTAATATACACGAAACATGTTTAAGCATTGAACATTTTACAACATTGTATATGAAACCTTTGCATTCTTTTAGAACATTTACATATTCTATGAAATTTATTATAAAACTTCAGATTTTCCAAAGTCATGTTATATATTTTCCCATTGCATCGTAGCGATTAAACATGAAATTGGACTTTTTGTTATTCGGTTATTTGATTGAATCAAAAGATGATATGAAAAATCTGTTCTAAGAAATTGCAATAAGCATGATTAGCGATAAAATATCATACTTTTAGAAAAGTGAACGTATTGGAATCGTATAAAAATTGTGTAGCCTTGATAAGATATCGAAATGTATGCGAATCACTGTAGTAACCATACGAGGGTCGTTTGAAAAGTCCGTGCAAAAATAAAAACTGCTTGATTTTTTTTTATTTTTCAACATAGTCTCCTTTTAGGCTTATACACTTCATCCAACGCTGCTCTAGTTTGTTAATCCCTTCCAAATAATAGGATTTGTCCAAGTCTGTAAAATAGGCATTCGTTTCTGCAATCACCTCCTCGTTTGAATAAAATCTTTTCCCCGCCAGCCATTTTTTCATATTAGGGAACAAATAGTAGTCTAACGGAGCCAAGTCTGGAGAATAGGGGGGATGTGAAACGAGTTGGAACCCTATCTCCATCAGTTTTGCGGCCACAACTGCTGAGGCGTGAGCTAGCGCATTGTCGTGGTGGAAGAGGACTTTTTTGTGGGCCAATCGTGGACGTTTCTCTAGCAACTCGGTTTTCAAACGATCCAATAACGATGAATAATATTCGCCTGTAATGGTTTTACCCTTTTCCAGATAGTCGATGAAGATTATTCCTTGCGAATTCCAAAAGACAGTCGCCATAACCTTCCCGGCCAAAGGAATTGTCTTCGCCTTTTTCGGAGCAGATTTCCCCTTGGTAACCCATTGTTTAGACTGTTCTTTGATCTCAGGAGTGTAGTGATGTATCCATGTTTCATCTACAGTGATGAAACGACGCTTAAAGTCTTGTGGATTTTGCTGGAACAGCTGCAAACCATTCTTGCAACACTTCACACGATCTCGTTTTTGGTCAATCATGAGCAATCGCGGCACCCATCTAGCGGATAGCTTTTTCATGTCCAAATGTTGGTGTAAAATATTATGTACCCGTTCGCTCGAGATGCCTACAGTACTAGCAATCTCACGCACCTTCACTCTTCTGTCAGCCATCACCATATCACGGATTTTATCAATGATTTCTGAAGTGGTAACCTCAACAGGGCGTCCAGAACGTTCAGCGTCTTTTGTGCTCATATTGAAACGAATGTAAAACGCAAAGTAATTTGCCGATCTGGCTGAAACTTGGTGTGTGCTCTTCCAAGATATGCCATTAACTGAAAATAACCTTGATGATAACCTTGACTAGTAGCGCCATCTCTCTGACTTTGCACGGACTTTTCAAACGACCCTCGTAAGTATATTTATATATCGAAAGTAATTTCAATAGATTTTCACACATGACTTTTGATAACATGAAAAGTATTGGTCTGCTTGATCATCAGCAAAAAATTAAATTTAAATCCGAAACGTCATATAAGGTGTCAGCGTAATGCAAGTCTTTTTGACTTATTTGGAGAACGGTCTCGGAAGCAATATGCTAAACAGTCAGAGTGTAGCCATACAGCAGGTAGCCATCGAGTAATGCATACATTTGTATCGGCAAGAAAGGATAGATGTAATGTATTGTCCGGTTGAAAAGCGCCCCATCTATTTCCACGTTGTCGAGCGAATAGCGCAAGCGGGGTAAGATACGGTAAGGCGGCTCAGCAAGCCGGTCCGCGTGTCATCCATGCAGTCGCTGCAATATGCACGAGTCGCCGCCCGCATGGGGAAGGTTCGATGCATAATTAAAGGACCGCGTACAAGGTGTCTTGTCTTCGTCATGTCAGGCCTCACGAGCGAGCAACAATAGCCGCCGAGCCGAGACGCTCCCTAGCTTCCGTTTCCTCGGAATCGAGCAAAATGCACGAGTTTATGCATGCAATGTAAGACAAAGTTGTAGGAACAAGTAGCTGATTGGTGCTTGGCTACGATATTACTGTCTACAAGATAATACGTTACTTTTCAGGCTCTAGTGTACCTATGAAAATCGTCATTTTAGCGAGACTTTATTTACAGTGGAACTCGCTGTATACAATGAAATATGTATTATAAAAAATAATAATTTCACTCAAATAATAATTTATGTATAGTATAGATATATGAATGAAAAAATATAGTTTCCGGTTAACTATTATCGTATAATTTCATCAATAATCTGTCCAGTTCTTATCTAAGTTACGTAATTGGTTACTCGATGAAAAACAATACACTCGACTGCGGTAGAGTATCATTCCCTAAAGTAGAATTCTCTTGAAATACACGAATTAACTCTTGTCGCTTAGTAATGTCAATGATATTTTTAGCTGATAAGATGAGAGTATAATATGAGATTGCGATTGCTTATAGAAGTCTATAATAAGGTACTCATCAACGTTTAGCATTGAACTATGAAAGTTTTGTATTCATTATTCATGAAACGTATGTTATATAATCACGTATTCTACGTACATATTGTTACAAAAATACATGAGTATCTATTAATTAAGTTTCATTATCTCATTCTCTAAATCAACAAAATATAACAACTCTAGTTACTAGATTAAGTCAGCAATTTTTTAGAATCTGAAATTCAATTTGTCTAAATTTAGTAGCCATACTCTTTTATTTATTGATTGTTAAGCTTCATTGCGTTTGTTAGTTATGAAAAATTTATAATGTTTAAATATAGAAGTCACGATTAAGATCTAAATATAATTCACAATTACGACATCACCTTAATTAAGAATATGGTGACTTTCAGAGGAAAGTTGACGAACCATTGACGATTGCGCTCGCGCCGCCATCATTCGTGTCGGATACGCTCAATGTATGTTACATAAGATCACAATTACGCAGTTAGGTATGATGACGTTATAAGCACCGTGATTATAACAGTGGTGATGAATCTGATCGTGAGTCAGACTTGATTTCATCTACGATTGATTGCCTACCAAGAGCTGAATGGTTAAATGATGATATACCAAGCATTGATCTGTACAAAAATGATGGCGACCGTGCCCTGCGAGGTACGTCACATCATTAATTTTATTTGCTCCGAGTTTCCTTATAATTTGTGTAATATATTAAATATGTAAAATATGTATATAATTGAATGCCACAAGACGGTCGCGTAAAAATCTAAACTATCGCCAATATATCTCTGGTATATTCGAAAAAATTATTGCTGATATATTGGTAATCTATTGGAAATTTCTGTTGAAAGTCTATTTTGGCAATTGTGCGCCCAAAGTCGACGAGCAATATCTTGCCAACACTTACTAAGTGATCTCAATTGTTGGCACCTATTGGTAACATATTGGTAATAATAGCTTTTTTTTAAATATATGTGTAATATTTTTGCTATATATTTGTAATACTTTCTTAGATAATTTCTTGCAGAAATTTGTTTAAAAGACAGGTTGGATTGCGATCAGATTTCCCTAATTTGAACTCGAATCTGTCAAAGAATCCCCTTTGGATTTCGATTGAGAAACGTACAACTTTTTAACACAATTCAAATTGAGAAATCCAACCTGAATCATGAGAAAAAATTGGTTATTTTCTAACATTTATTTAAAAAGAAAATATATAAATTATAATTTATATTTTTGTTCGAAAACTATATTTTATAACTTTTACAAAAGATTAAATTATACACTGAGAGAAATTATTGTAAAATTTACTACAAATGTAAAATTTACTATAAAACATAACGAAACTAGGGCATACTGTGACTATATAGCAAAAATTGCTATGTTACAATTGCAAATATTATTAAAAAAAGAAATATATTTTATAGCTATAACTAAGTAAAGTTTATGACGGTATATAGCACATTTTGCACAAACATTAAATAAATTTTGGTAATGAAACGTAGTAAAATCAACTAATAAGATATCATAAAGTCTACGATATACATAATAAATGTTATTAGTTCAAATGGAACTGAAACAAATTTTGTGAATGAAATTCCTCATTTCCTCTTTTAAAAATGAGAACCTGACAAAATGAAGCCAGTTTATTCGTGACCTGATTGGTTGAAATCTTCCACCTCTTTTAAAAAAGAAAACCTGACACATTAAAACCTGATTGGCTGAAAATTGGTCATATGACCAGCTGTTATGAAATAGTATCTATTTGTTCTATACGGTCATGAAAAGTTACTAAAGATTTTAGTAGATGATTAAACGCTTGAAAATTTAATCGGTATAGTTGGCATGAATTTAACATGATTTGATTGATTTAATCATACTAATCTCAATAATAATCAACTAACATAAAGTATATTTATTTTTAAGGAAAATTTTTTTCATTTTAGATTTAGGAGTTAAATAATGACAGCAAAAAATATTAGCGTTAATACTTTCAATTAAGCCGAACGTACTATATAGTCCAAATAGAACCACATAATAATTCAAAGCCAATTCCTTATTAACTGAGAAAATTTAATTTGTCTACCCATCTTCTGAAGCAAATATAATAAAGTTTATGAAAACGTTGTAACGAACGATTTGAAATGTTAATAAACATCGGCACGTCAAGTGAAAGTAGATTATTAATTTCACTCAATCAAGGCCACTGAAAATCGAATATCGACGGCGGTCAATGGGGCGGCACACCTTGCATAAATCTGCATTTTGCCCATCACGAGCGAAGGACGAATAAAGCAAAGACCATTTGACGAAATCTAGGAATACACGGCTTTTACCATATTAGCGAATTTTTGAACACGTATTATTTAACTAGAAAGCCGCAAAGTGCCTGGTCCCATATATCGTTTCGTCAAACTCGCGAAAATCTGATGTTACATTGCGTTGCGCGCAACCGAATGTGAGAGAAAAAAATGAGCCTTTCAAATATATAAATATCGTAATTGACATTGAAGAATCAATAAAAGCTTATGATAAATGATAGCATATATTCACATTTGTCGTAAATGAAAACTCATCCCGCTAGTCCCAGAGATTGAACTAATTTGTTATGATTAGTTTTCACTTCTTGCTCCGAACAAAAATATAGAAAAAATTTAGAACCTAATTTTGCCTATCAAGGGAATTAAATAAAAAAATATTTTCAATCTTAGCTTGGTATCATGGTGAGAGAACCGGTATATTTATATAAACAATTATTAGTAAAAATGTGCATACTGGCTACTGCTGTATGTAACAAGGAGATACTTTAATGAAATTAGAAAAATATGGTATTAAAATATCATGCGTGCACAAAATATGATACGAGTAAAAATGATCAAATGAAATAAAGAAAAGATTGTCAGCATCACCATTAATTTCAATCATAGCTCAACTAACACACTGTAGTTTATTTAATTTAATTTATATACTTACGCTTAGTTGGTTATTAACACCGATTATGTCGGCAAAACCGGCCGTTGAACACCCCACTTACCCTAGCCTGCAAAGTGTAATGGACAGTGAAAATAAAAAATACCATTCGAAATATCTCTAATTGAACCCTCCAAAAATGCTCATTATTTTAATTGAACCCCTTTATTTGTCCCAACACAAATTAAAAACTATGATAATATTTTCGTTTTTTGCAACTGTGATATCTTTAGTAATACTTAATATTTTTGCAAAGAAACGAGGCAAAAAAATTGAACCCTTGCTCGTTTTAATTGCACCGCTCTTACTTTTTCAAAATTATTAATATATATATCAAAAACAATAATATAATTTTATTATATGTCTTTCCAAATAGATTATTGGATTATTGGGTTTTTTAGCAAATATTGTTTCAAAATTTTGTAATTTATATTATAAAATTTGTATTATAGGCCCTTATTAATTTTTATTACTGTTATACTAATTTTTAAAATAAGTTTTATAAAATTCATTCTCAGTTTAATAATGATTGTAAAAAATATATTAAAATTATAGGCTCGAGTATGCCCCAGTTTTACTATGTTCATTTACAAATTTTACTATACTTGTGGTGAAATTTAATATATCTTTCTCTCATTGCATTTTTATTCAGCTAAATCTTCATTCAGCTCATTCTTTTTTGTCCTGCCGCCACAATCTATTGAGTTTCTAAATGATTCACTTAGAGAGATGTTAAGTTCGTTCTCTATGATAAAATTTACTTGAGAATCACGATAATTGTTCTGAATAACGACTAAAAATTAATTATTAGGGGTAAGTGGGGTAAAGTGAGAAATTTTTTAAAAGCTTTAAAAAATTCTAGATAGTACAAAAATACGTCTGCACGCGCCAGTATACAATAAAGATTTGCTTAAAGTCATTGCAAATACATGTCAGTAGCGCATGACAAATATACTTTGATAGTTTGCCGGAAAAGTGACATTTCCAACTCTACCCTCTTTCCCACTTTACCCCACTTACCTCTGCTTAAATGTTTATCAATTACTTTCTAAAAACAGTAATTTGTATACTTAATCTTCATAAGCTGAAGACAAGTAGATGACTTAAATACAAATTCTCTATCATTGACTTTTTTCAGAGTTGTAATTTTAAGTATCAATTTAAGTATCAATTTTTAAAAAATTTTATAATATTTTAGTGCAGCTTTCACTGGAGTTGGGTTATTTGCAACTTGTAACGGAGTATGCATTTTAATATGTGCTACGCCGGGCACGGGTTGCGGGTTCGCTTTGTGTATGTGCGCACATGAGCGCGCGCTGCGCGAACGATGCCGCCGCGCCACACAATGGCGCACACTTAAGCGACGCTCGGTGAACTTTCAGAAGATTGCCCGCACAAGCAATCACGAGCGCCTTCTCTTAGGCTTAGGCACTTGTCTCCGGGCGAAGTCCCCGTTGTGTACCACCATTACTATATTCGGTAGGCTCAGCCTCGCTCGGAGGTATTTGGGATGTAATTCGGTTATCTGGAAACGGGCGCGAAAGCACGAAGTCGTTTTGTCACAACAAACACACCGATGATGGAAAGGGATTCTAATAATTAGTCAGACAATGATTATATCACATATAGAATTTACTTATCGCTAAGGCGTCCTTTATTACTTCGTTATCTGTGTTAAGTTTTGGGCCTGCACTGTTATCGCAATTTGCCACATATGGTATATACGGGCGTCGCCATCTTATTCGCTACCGCACATGAGTCGCTCACAATCGCTCCCGCTATAACGCAATATACGCGCGATCGCCTATTCTCGTTTAGCGATCTCACGTGAGATCGCCGGCCACTTCATCTCAAACGCGCGACCAGCTTACCTTACGAGAACAGCTCTTAACTATGTCGGCGCTCAGATTAGCCTCGCTTTGTATCCCGGTCTTGCTGGGGAAATTGCCGACATCGAATTGGGTGTCCGACGTATTCTTTGCACGCGTCCTCTCAGTATGTCCTTCTCAATGTTCTTCACAAAACGGCTGCACACTTTTAAAACGGGGGGAAATGTTCGCGCTCCGTAAGAGCCACATCCGTCCGCCGCGAGTAGCTATCCTAAACTCTCTCCTTTCGCTATCTCTATTTCACTCTTCCCGCGCAGAGCGCGCCCTCAACTCATATCCGGCCGGTGCTGCCTCTCGCGGGCAGTCGTCCTGACGAGGTGAGAGTACAGCCAGCGATGAGCATTCGGTCACCCATCCTAAACTTTTTTTTTCCTATTCGTAACGCATCTAGGTCTGTTGTACACTTGTGGCTATTCTATCATCATACCGTGTCCGAATTCCGCGTTTCAAGTTCGTTTTGTTTGAAAGAGGGAAAATAAGAAAAATCTTAATTGTACAATATGTAGCAATTGTTTGATATAAATTGATGTCAGCCTCGGGAAATACTGATTATATATTTTCAAGTACAATTCGATTTGTAGCCTAGTAGTAAAAGTAAAAGTCCAAAGAAAGAGGTATTTTAACAAATATAGTTTATATTCTCATACTATTTTTTAAAGAATTAAGAAAAATGTAGACATGTTATAAATTGTCAAATCTTAATTAGATTATTCTTATTTGAGCTCTGTAAGTCCATAGGTTATATGGTAAATTTAGTCTCAAATTATTTCGCGCATCTGACACGCCTATGCTGGGGTTTTCCCAAACTTACCTAAACGCGAAATTAAAATAATTTATTGCTAATCGTTTTTATGATGTTCAAGTGTCGATGAATTGCTGGCAAACAACTCTCTCTTCCTTTGTATCGTTGTTCAGTATGCGCGTTGAGCATTTTTTACGTTTATCCAAATCCGAGGTTCGCTTGATCCCATCTAGAAAACTTATGAAAATAGTTACCTGATTTCATGAAGGCATACTTTTGTATTTTTGAAATCGTTATATCGATTCTGAAAATATCAACATTCAATGACTTAAAAACGATATACAAAGTCGTGATAAAAGAAATGAAAAATATTATACTCGAACGTAAAATTTTCCGTACTTTCAGAATCTGTAGTCGAAATTTAACTTTTTGTACAATATGCACATTTGATCTTGAAAATGACCTTGATTCAGCTATATTGAGATCAAACAGACTCTAGATTTAGATTCAGCAACCTTGAAAACCATAGAAACACTCGTTACATTTTTTAAAACTACTTTTTTTCCTGAGTTGGACCTTTAAATGCCCTTGATCCTGATATGGTGGGGTCAAACTGACTGCGGATTCGGATTCAGCGTGGCAAAATACATGGGAATATGTGTATGTCGTTTTTGATACAGATCACCTATTTTTTATGTGCCTGTGTAATTTAATCCACTATTTCACTATCTGATCCATCATTGTTAGATATATAGCTTGCTTGTTATTCTATAAATTTTGCTGGCATAAAAAATGCATAGTGTTATAAGTTTCATGCACTAAGCCATTCAACTACATTCTAGTATTTTTATACATTTCATGTAAGCTGTACCATTTTTCATACTAATTCTTCTTTACAAATATAATGCAAATTGTACTATAACAAGCTGAAATCCTTATTTTAAATATTAAAATACATTATAAAAGATTATGCTACTATCTGCATTATTCCAATATCTAGATAAATTCATTTTCAGGTTATACGCTAATGATCAAGATACAAATTTTTTTCTCATCATTTCTGAAATCATTGTGTCCCTATTTGTACACGTACTAATCTTTTGTGACTCTGCTAATCATAAAGTAATAAACCACTGATAATGTAATACGCTTAATTCTAATCATATTTCACTATTACTCTATAATTACTAAAAATGGCAAAAAAATTGTTTATGATATTTAAAGTTGTCTTTGAGTTTCTCAACCAACTCTTTCTAGCCAAATCTTCTGACCGTCTTAGAAATGAACATGTCGAGCTGTTCTATCATAAATCTTTTTTGTTCTTATTGATGATGTTTCAGAATTTTGTGATAAGTGGTGAATTTTATTGAGTGATGTTTTCAGTTTATACATGTAGTTTCCAGTATCTGTTGATCTGTCATCAGTAGGAGGAGACCTACGCACTGAATCTAGTCGAAGTCGCAAATCAGTTCCAGTTATCATCTCGGCTGGAGTGATCTTTGTTGTTCAGTATATTATAAATCTGTAAACTAGAAAATACAGTGAAACCCAACGATCCCAATCTTTTTGATTATCCGATATGAATATATTTCTATATCCGATATATTGGGATAAGTATTCAAGTATTGTTCTGATTTGTTTTTCAACTTGGACATTTGCCTGAGAATATAGAAGAGTTGTTCTAGTTTTATGAATATTGAATCGGTGAGATAAATCTTTAATTAGTCTAGCATCAAGTTACGCCCCTTGTTCGGGTTAAGGAAGAGTGGAATGATAGTCGATCGACAGAGTGAAGGTGTACTTTAATGTATAAATGTTATTAAATGGTCGAACAAATCAATTACAAAAACAAACTCGGTTAAGTTCCGAAGTACAAAGAAACACTTAACGCTAATGTAAGTTGAGACGAACGCAAAGCTAATTACAGGCTAAGCCGCGAAGGAATTACTAATCTACGCTTGCAATTGTGCAGAACGGCTGCGCTGTATGACGAAACCACCCGATCGTTCGAGCGCCCGATAGAGAGAGCGAGTTCGCTGCTGCTTTCGGCCGCTGAGAGAAATCCTTTTTCGTTTTCTCGAAAAATCATTCATAACTGTAGATAAAACATAAATACGAGATGAAGAAACAGAAAAAACAATGGATTTTTAAAGATGAATGAACTCCAAAGAAGGCTGTTAAAAGCGCGAATGAACAGCGCACATCGTAACATGTCTGACGACTGTCGAACAGACTGGACATCTCTACACCACGTGCAATCAGAGAAAACCTATAACGTGGTCCCCATGCCTGTGCCGCCTGTGTTTATTCAGCGCCGACTGATGTTATCGTGATCGGTTGACGATCTAGTTAAGCGAACATGTGCTGCCGTTCTCGGGAAAATCCCGTCTTCATATATTCATATATTCATCTTAAAAAGAAATATCCTGCCGGGATAATATGACACCTTTTTTTACTATCTAATAATAGTTCGAATAACATTATCCTGAAGATAACAATTTCGCCAAACCAATTAAGATGTTTTTCTCGAAAATAATATGATCTACAGAATCATTAATTACCTATTTCTATATAAAAGCCATATCTACACGAAGAATCATCACAAGGTTGTCTTGAGAGTCCATCTGTAATTACCATAAAAAATTCCTTTGCGATGTAACATTTTTAAGTCATACTGATCAAGGTTTCCTACCCGTTTAGCTAATTGACTATCTAAGTCTTTAAAAGAAAGAAGCCATGTAAAATGCAGAATGATCAGTACGAATAAAGAATAGTCTACTATATAAATAGTACTGAAAATTCTGAACTGAATCTACTACTGCTAAAAATTCGCGATGAGTAATGTAATAGTTCTTTTCAGCTTTAATTAGAATAGAACTATGAAAACCAATTATTCTTTCTACGCCGTCCTGAACTTTAGATAAAATGGTTCCTATCCTATGATGAGATATTTGTATCCAAAATAAATGCAAACTACTACGTGGAAATGCTAAAATCAGTGGGATTTAAAGAGTTTCTTTTAAAATTAAGAAAGATTTTTGACAATCAGTAGTCCAAGAGAATCTTACCTTTCTCTCGGTTAATTAATAGAGGGGTTTAGTAACAGAAGAAAATCTACGAATATAACGTTTATAATAAGAGCATAAAGCCGTAAAACGTTTCACCTGCTTCGTAGTAAAGGAAGTCGGCCAAGTAATCATAGTTTTTATTTTTTTAGGATCTGTTTTCTTCCCTTTCCTTGAAACAATGTGACCTAAATTCTTTTAAACAACGTGAGATTGAAATAAGACTTAATCTCATGTTGAAAGAAAATATACTTTTTCCGGTATAACCTTAAATTAACATTTTGGATTTTTCCGAAAACTATGTGTAGATTATTCAACATCTAATAGAATGACTTTACCATGACGATTACATCATCTAAGTAAATTAACCCATTACTGCCTGAACAGGCACTTTTAGTTGTTCAATTTCAATGCATTACTATATGCACAATTTTATTGAAAAAAATTCTGTAACCAATGCTTTATGTTTTCAAGGGTGTTTTTTGCAGATCCAGAAAATGAATTTTAGTATTGAAAAATAATAAAAAAACGTGATACTTTGATGAAACAAATTTTTGATCACATTTCTTTTGCTTTTATGAATTTTCCGAAAGTCGTCAACAAAATCTTGAAAAATTTAAGCCTATTCTTTGATTGATTCTGAAACATTTTTATTCCTATGAAATTTTTACCAAAGTTAATAGTTTTCTAGAAAAGAAGTATGAAAGCTTTAAAAAAACGTATCTTTGCCGACAAATGGTATTGTCGTTGCCTGTCTTTCACCACGGGTAGGTAAACGTAATGTAGAAAGCCTCTTTTTGTTTTTGTATTTTTTATTCCTTTTTATTCAATTGTAATATTTAGTTGTGTTCATTCTGCTTTCCTATATTGAACGAGACGTAAAATAAGATTATAATTATTATCGAGATTTTCATTATTATTCGTTTAATTAAAAGAGACTCTCTACATTGCATTTACTTAGTATAGTAAAAGTTGGGCAACAGCAATACCATTTGTCGGTAAAGAAACTCCTTGTACAAGCTTTCATAATTTTTTTCTCGAAAACTATTGATTTTGGTAAAAATTTCATAAGAGCAAAAATATTTCAAGGTATGAATTCATTATTATAAGCCAGAAACGAAAAATCTGACTGATATTAATCGATTTCCGAGAGGTGGAAAAAACTATCACAGGAAAATATTACGCTTTATTATTAGATCGATTTAATGCCATATTGAAGGAAAAGCGATCTCATTCAGCGAAAAGAAAGTACTTTATCACTACAACAATACATCGACAACAATATCCACTGCAAACGCTAAATTATTTGATTTACGCTACAAAATACTTCTTCATCCATCTTCTCCGAATTTGGCCTCTTTGGATTATTTTTCATTTCTTAACATGAAAACTTGTTTTGCAGGTTAAAGATTTTCATCGGACGAAGAGGTAATTGCTGGGATAAATGAACATTTTGAGGATATTGATAAAAATAGAGACCATAGAAAAGCTTGAGCACCAATAATAAATGTATAGATTTAAAGAATTTATTAATATTTATTTATTTTTGAAGAATAAATTGGAGTTATTTAAATAGTGTTTCTTATTTCAAAGTTACGGACTAAAGACTTAAATATAAAAAGGCCTTGATTAAGTGTAAGCAGGTCGTTAAATGACAGTACGCCGCAGCAGGCAAGTATATATATTACACCTTTGGCAAAAAATATTCATAAAGCTTTGCAGTTGACGATGGGTGTAAAGCGTGCGTTGCTGGAATGAAAGCCAGTAATGATTTTCAGGGCGTTAATTACGACACACACGCATATCCCCAATGAGGCTCGAGCTGTGCGCGCGAGAACTGCACGACGTGTGGACGCACATATGAAAAATTCTTCTCCGCTTGTACATACGTTCGTTGAAGAAGAGAGAAAGAGAGCGAGAGAAAGAACATTGTGGTGTGAGTGAGAGAGGCGGGCGAAAGAGAGAAGTGCTTGCACAAGCTAGTAGCAGACCCGGCCCGCTTTTATAAACGTACTTTTTATTTTCTTTCTTTTTGAACGTCGTCGAGCCGACAATAATTGCTCAGCTACGAATTTTCGTCTTTTTTGCATGTAGGTATAGCGTAAATTTTACACGTACTATTATGCATGTAAAATTCTTCCTTACGAGCATTCAAGCTGTCGACTACAGAGAAAATTGAAAAATTTACGTTATCGATTATTCATTATGTTATAGCTTTCAATAAACTAGATGTGTGATAATATTCCAATATCCACTGATAAAAACTTTATAAGTTATCTATCGACTCATTCATATATAAAATCAGTCGCGATAATTAATAATAAAAGCTACCATAATATGAAAATAGGAATTATGGCAGTGTAATCAATTCCAACTACAAATAATATAATATTGCAAATATTTCGCATTACATTAGTGAGTGAATGCAATTATATCGTTCATATTTTTCGTTTTTTTTTAATGCTTATGACCCATTAAAACAGTTTACTGTATAAATATTGTTAAAATATAACAAGTAAGGTCGGTTTAACGTTGATAAAAAAATTACGGAAATAATTATTATTATTGTAATAGAGAATTTTTTGATTTATCTAAAAGGGGAATGGTTATAAATCTTGAAGTTTTCGACAGGTATATTCATTATTCATTGTGCAAAATACTTCGCACGTAATGACTCTTTAAATCGCGATGAAAATATTTATAGAAACAATGAAATTCAAGTGCTCTTAAATCCTAAGTGTTATTTCGATCAATCAACGCTAACTGATTGTCGGAAGCGCGTGCTAGACAAATCGTCACGGACAGGTAAAATAGAACATGCAGCGTCATATATTATTTTTATCCTTTGACGACATACGTCGCGCGCGCGGAAACAAGCACAAGCCAAGCACAACCCTCCTCTGCGAGCGTCGACGTTGTCGTCGCGACGGCGCACTCGTATGGGGTGTCAGGCGCACGTCAAAAGTGCACGAACCCGAAAATGCACGTAGTATATGCATCCCCCACGTTTTAGCTTCGTCGCTGGAGAGCTTGCCGCATCTCCATCCTATTCTCACTCCTCTTTTCTCCGCTTTTTCTAAGCTACCATCTTTACCTTTTCATTCATTTTTTTTTTCAATTATACGCTTTTTATAGCCTTACCCAATCCCCTCCCACACATTGGGCGTTATTAATAAACTTTGCTTTTCCATTTGTATAGAATTTCTAAATATTCATATATAAAACCAAAGCAACACCAACTCAGCCCGTAAACCTTGCCATACACGCACTTTTTGTTTAATTAAATACTAATCTATAGGACGTTGCATTTTACATTAAATCAATTCTTGCAATATTGATGAATAAAAGTTTTACAACTATAATGTCTTATAGGACATAACATATATAGCTGAGAAAGTTGGAAGTTCCAAGGATAAAATTTAAACCCATTGGCAATAATTCAATCTTCGATATAATGACATAATGTTAATTTATACAGAATTGTTAAAAAGTTTATTGTCATGGAGAAACTGGAAGAAACACTGCGTTCATTGTGCAATTTGGAATGAGCGCGTTAATTAATAATAAATAAAATAAAGTCCAAAATTTAAGCAACAGACAAATTTGAGGGTTAAGTTCTGAAAAACTTTCTCTAATACATAAAAATCCAAAAAGGAAATTTACTTCTGGCGATAGGTTCCAATGACTTCCGCACGCGCGCCACTCACAATCAGAGGGAAGTTCATTCATAGGGCAACGTCTTTGAAACAGAGCGCGAAGTCGAAAAGTTCCCCTTGTCTATGGCGAAGGCCACGACGGCGGTTTGGTGCCACGAGTCGAGGTCTGTGCACCCTCGCGCGCTCGCGATGCATACACGCGCTCAGCCGTTTGTTGCCGGCTGGCGCATCTCTCCATCGCATCTGGTGCGTGCGTGTGTACAGGCGCTTGCGCAAAGCCCGCGCCGCGCGGCTTCGCCAATTTTCTGCACACATACTAGACACGACGACGTCGACCGTCTCTCTCTGCACTGCCGTTTCAGCCCCTATGCTCGTCCTTCTCGCGTGGCGCACGCCTGTTTTACACTGACGTGTCTTTGCCCATCTGCTCTTTTTTTTTCGTCACAGTCAATCTGCAATTGTCGATTTGTCGATCGAACGGTCATTCGCCGTAAGTCTCAGGCGCATGGTGGGCCACGAGATCGCAAACAATCGTCGGCCGTACTGCGAAGATCAGAGGAGAGTAGCGTGAAAGGGGCCGAGGTAGCGAGGCGCGCGATTAGGTGGCGAGTGCGCCGGTCTCTCGGCGGGTGGCGGGTGGCGGGGGGAAGCAGCGGTGCCTCGGCGCGTAGCGGCTCTTCATTCGAAGCCCGCCAACGGACGAGCGAGCAGCCCCCAATAGCCACCGGCTCTCAGCCTCACTTAACCAGACGGGACCACGATCGACAACCATAATCGACATCCTCCGCCTCAGCGCTGTCCTTGCGACGAGCAACAGTAGCAGCGGCGCCGCGAGATTTAAAAGTAGCGCTCTACTCCGGCTAGCACCGGCTTCCTCGCGAGCAGCCGACTTGTTCCTCTGTCGCTCCTTACGCTGCCCCACGTGGCTGCTCTCTCGTGGTTCTATCGACAACACGATCGTGACAGCTTTCGTCCGTCAGTTCAGTTTACTTTCAACCGCGTGCGATAGGTTCAACGCGAGTTCAACAGGAGTGTGCTTGAAAGCCGAGAGATCGCGTGTTTTGTGCGCCCGACGGCTCAGTCACAAGTGAGATACGTAACCGATCAGTTCTGGGAAAAAATGCATCGGTGAGCATCGTGCCGAACCGTGCGACGTCCTAAGCAAGTGCTAATAATAATATCGTTGAATTGGAGTGATCTAAGTGCGTTTCAACACTATCCATCCCTGGCAGTGTTTCATTGTAGAGAAAGTGTGGCCACGCAACGACGCCAAACTTCAACCTACGACAGTGTGTTGTTCAGTTACAACGTGGATGTATAAAGTGTCGTGTTTCGTGAAACAACAACAAACAACGACGGCGACAACGGTCTGATTGCGGTAGCTGTGCGATCTGTGTGTGGCACTGATAATAAAAAATAAGCTTCCGGAGAGAGGGTCGTGCTGCTGCTCTCGAGGATCCAGATCCGATAAACAAAACAATCGCGGCGCGCGGGAATTAGCGTTCACGCGCGCGAGCCACTGAAAAAAGGGCCGTGGCGTTATCGTGCGCGCCTGCGAGAGGAGGGACCGGTTTGCCGCGAGCAAAAAGGCTCGCGTATACGCTCTCTCTCTCTTTCTCTCCCTCTCGCTCTCTCTCCCTCTCTCTGTTTTTACGTCCGTCGCGTGAGTGCAGGTGTGAGGTGGAACGAGTCTGAAAAAGTCGCGCACGGATTAACCCCCGATTAACGTCTCGCGCCGATTCGTCCGATTAAACTACGTGCCAACGCTATACTTTGGAATTGTCCTCACTGCACTGCCCCATTCGTGTTGTCGTACCGCAAGCTTTCAGTGTGTTTCTCGTTACTTTGCGCTCGGCGTGTCATCCGGCCGTGTTCTAGTGCGCCAGTGACGGAAGTGCGGACGCAGCAACACGCCGGTCACTTGAGAAAAGTGAGTACCTTATCTCATTTCTATGTGTACACAATGTTTGCTTTAGTTCTTTGTTTACTGTCTGCCGGCTTGCTGCGATTGTTTGTTATAAATGCGTTGTTACGTCTTCGTGTACGTTATTTTTTGTATGGCACAGTTTGAGATTGAAGTGAATGTTAGTGACGACATAAAAAATGGTTGAGAAACGCGAAGTTGGCTGGATTAAAATGGATGAGTTAATCAAAAAGTCAGATCGGCGCCTACAGCGTTATATATTTTTCAAATACACACACGGCTAAATGTTCCGCTGATTTTATTCATGAAAGTGACAGGTCATTCGTTGCCTTTTAATAACATCGGTTATCGAAAATCATTTATTGCCGATCATATTTTGGGGTTGGGTTCATGAACAAAATAATTAATTTCTATAAATGTCAATGCAGCACGTATACGTCATAATGACGATCCGTTGATTAAATTTGTTCGTTATTTTTGCACTCATTTATTCTCGTTCATTAATTAAACTTTCATTAAAAAGCATAAAACTCGTCTATAATGATAAGTACAATAAAGCATAGTAATATTTACGATCAATAGATGTGCAATATTAATAGCAATCTACATCTTAGAAATGCATGACCTTTTGCCGAACCATCAGAGGTCAGAATAAGGAAATTCTAAACACTGCAATTCAATGTAAGACTATTTTGTAAATAACAAAGGTTTCAATTACTTGATAGCTTCAGAAGTAGCTACATACGTGAATTGTAATTTCTAATATTCATACTGGCTCACACAGCAACGACTGAATTAGTGTATTAACGTATAATCAATCTGTTGGCGGATTATGTAGGGAAAGGATGCGGTAATTCGCGAAAAAGGCGTCGGCAATTCTTGAAAATGCATTAATCGTCGGGAAATAAAGCAGTGCGGCGCATAGATTGCGAGAGGGAGCAAGGGGCGTGTGAGTAGAGAGCTCGTTATTCATCGAGCCGACTGGCGTACGTATGTGGGCTCTCGCGCGCGCCACAGCGACTAGCACCCAGCCAGACTTTGAATTTCACGGCGCATAGGTACGGCGAAGAGAGAGAAGCATTGGAAAATTGAATTCGTGTTAAGGGGGATTTAGCGTGTTTATGTGCCGGCCAATTGTTCATTCAGTGCTTTTGCCCGGACACAAAGTGCGCGCGAAGCGATCGAGCCAGTGCCACATTCATTCCGCTGCAACCGCGCTGAGGACAATAATAAGGGAGACGCATTCGCTGCCGTAGCTTCTTCGCGAAAATTTATGCTTTGATAAAGATCCGGTTGAATTGCGCCGTGTATGCGTGCGTGCGGCTCCCGCGATGCTGCTGCTGCTGCTGCTGCTGTAGTACAGCAGAGGGCTCGCCAATGTTGCAGCTGTCGGGCAGCCAAGTGCTCATGGCAATCTTCACGCGCAGAGCCATGAGTCCTCTATTGCATGCCACACTATGACTGACGCTTGTGGTAAACTTTTCATCTTCGGTACGCTTTCGGTTTACCTGCATTCTTTCTTCGAAAGCCCTGCTTCACATTGCATTTACGTTCGTACTTTTTTACACATAGTACGTTATTTTTTTCTCATTAATGTGGTCTTATTAACGAAGGATATCTCAATATTAATAACGTCTCTTGGAGAACTCGGGTTGTCATTTCTCACAGCACTTTTATATCATAAAGTTTCAACTTTTTAATTTTCTGCCACATCGATGTTTCGCTGTTGGTGAATTCTCTATTGGAATTTTATACGATAAAGAATTCGAATAAAAAATATGCATGGAAGCTAGCTAAGCGTACATAATAAAGTATGTGAGGTCAACACATATATATACACACATATATATCTGCGATTACGCTGCATATACAAAGTCGTACGAACCCGAGCATTATAAAACTAACCAATTATCACATTGAAGATATTTATCTCTTGCTATGCCTAATATTTTATCTTTGTGGTCGTGAAACTAACAAAAAATTGAATTTTTCGCAAATTTGTAATTCAAAACTATAACCTCGTAATTAATATTTCAGAATGAAATGAAAACTCTATAATCAAATTTTAATTTGTATCTTTCGCTGCCCCTTTTATCTCGCTAAATGAAGGTATCAGACAAATGAATCCCCGTGAAATAAAATATGCTGCTATCAAACGCGAATCCCGGAATGCAAAGAGAAATCTAAAAGTGTGATCGTGATGAAAAAAAGAGCAGAGCCGCGTCCGAACTTTTGGTAAAATTACGCTGGCATTCTGCGTGCGTTTGTCGTGCGCTCGTCATTAGTTGCATGACACGACTAATGATGAGCTGTATAGTAAAATGGAATCACAGGGTAAACAGGCAAAACCGTTGATTTTTCAGTAGAACTCGATTAAGTAGTAGAGAAAAAACAGGCGACCGCTAAATGGAGTGCGGTCAACGAGGGGAAAATGAAAAAGCAGCGGCCGTACAGTAGGTATGCTCGTTATGCGCGGACTGAAAGCGTCTGTTTTGCAGCTTCGAATCTCTCGCGTCGAGGAAATAATAGCGAACGTGCGCGGCGAGGCGGAGTCGCGGATACGTGGCTGCTGCCATGTGCAAATGCTGGCAATCGTCATTGAGTGCTTCTCGATTTTTGCTCGTCGCTCTGCAGTTGTCTTTGCAAGGAAACGACGAGAAAACGGAGAGTTGACGCACGAAAGGGCAATTTGATTTGTCGCGCACGAGCTGGTGCTGCGGCTCCGCGAAGACACGGAATCGCTGCGGGATTTTGGACAAAGCCAGAGAAGAAGGCGACGAGTGTATGGCGAATGTAATTGTTTGCGAAAGCGGGCGCGCGACGAGGAAATTCAATTTAGCGCTATCTAATCGTGCGTCACGGAGCGAGCGAAAGAGCTTTACGCGTGTGGGCGCGTGTATGTATTTCGTCTGATGTTGAGCACGCCGCGACGGGCGTGCAGCGCGCGATTCGCCTTTGGACGCCAGAGGCCAGAGAGTAACTCCTTCTTGCCGCGGGGGTATCTTGATGTGCAGCCTCGCTTCGACGCTTACAGCCCTCCGAGGACTGCATCTCTTCCTTCTCTCCATTGACTTTGCCATTTCTTTTCCTAGCCGGCCCGACTATCTCTCAATTATTTTCTCCGGGCATTAACTTTTTCTATTGGTACGCGACTACACTTTCCATGTTTACAATCAGCTGGTTCTTTTTCTTAAAATCGATTGAAAAATCAAACAAACACGAGCAGTATTCGTTTGAATTTTTTTCTTCCAAGCGATACAAAAACTTGAGGCTTCTGTCGATTGATAGATTGAATAAACACGAAATATACAACATTATTGAAAGCTTGTGATTTGAAATGTAAATTGAAAATTGGTAGGGGAATATACCAGGAATCGCAGCAAGCCGACGCTTATTATTTCTTATTTAAATAACTTTTCGTGCACGCCGTCAATTGTTGAGAAAATCTTTGACCGAAGCTCGTTTGCATGCCATCACTTGTGATTATTCGCATCGCCTAACAACCATAATTTATCGTGTGACAATTCAATTGAATAATTTGCAGCGCACAAGAGTACAAGTCTGGGGATGACGCGTGGTAATCAAACTTATATATGAATACAAAGAGCATCTAGCTCGAGTATTTGAAAATGTTGTTTGCACCGTAAAGAATGACAACTTATATTGCGGATGTAAATCGGCGAAGCAGGCGTGCGCTCATTGACTTGCCGAGGCTGCGTGTGCCGAGAACGACGTCATTAATCTCTTTAAATGCAATCCGTCGGTCTCTCGAGCATCCGGCAAAAAGTTCGCGCCGCAGAATAAGAATCGATTGGCTGCTGCCCGTCGATTTATATAGATACGCGCGTTGCGCAAGCAGTCGATCGATGTATCTGTCTTTCGTGTCTAAGTTGTTGTTTTGTGTGTTAATCTCTGGCAGGTGGCCCGCATCCCACGCAGCAGCTTCCTTCGTGTAGCGGTTTACCAACGGCCTCAAAATTCAGCCCGACATCATGCCCTGGTTCATCCTTTTTCTCTTGCTGCTTGCTGTGATGGAGGCCTTTCCACGAGAGGCCACCTGTTCCCGCCTGCCGGACATCTATTGGAACTCCACCAATCCAATGTGAGTATATTGAAACCCGCCTCATGCCGTAGCGTCATTACGGCTATAATCTAAATGTCACCTCTTACGCGACTTACTATCGCGAGTAATACGCGCAGTGTCCGTCAAAGTTCTATGGATTTTTCTGTCGTGTTGATAATAGCTGCGCGGCTGACAACGCTAGAATTTATGTATATTCTACAGGACAGAAATGAAACGCCATATGCATTATTTACCTTCGGTTTTATCATTTTGCTCGGAAAGTACGAAAAGTAAAGTGAATTATATCGTTTTGTTGGATCTCCCAACATCAAAGTGCCATCGTTTGAAAAGGCTCTACACATACGACCACACGCGTATGAATAGCGATTAAGCATTTAGCAATCACGGCTAAACTCGCGAATAAATCGCGTCCTGCTCTCGAATAATGAGGATTAAACGAGCCGAGGCAAATTGTTGAACACGTATCGTACGTGCATAAACTGATTAAACTCTTCAATCGCGAAGCTTTGCGATGAAACATCGACGCGTTTTAATCCTCGCGCAATGTCATAAGTGGCATGGTGGAACAAAAAATCATCCGTTTGGTCGTCATCTAGCTTGCTTTTTCTAAAACTCGATCGTATTATCTTTCAAAGACGATCGGCGCCAAGACTTTCCAATTGAAGTTTCGATCGAAGTGCGTGTGTTTCGCGCGCGCGTTGAAACGCGCATAACGCCTGTTCTCATCCTCTTTAACGTCGACTCCGTTGGTTGTTGCTGCTTTGTGCGCACGTTCGGCCTCCAGCGCTTTTCACGCCGGGTTAGTTTCTCTCTTCGACTCTCTCACCAAATACTATACTCACTATCTCGGACACCACTCTCTCTCTCTCTCTCTCTCTCTTTTACTTGCACACTCTTCTCCATTTTTTACCTTTTTTGACCTGACGATTGCAGTAGCCTCGTTTCCAAATCAATATTTATACGTTAAGAGCAGACTGTTGGAAACGTAAGCTTAACTGTGATAAAGTATGCAAGCACCGAGTTTTTCTTATTATTTTCATAAATCATTTGCCGTAAGTAGAAAAATTGTGAATATTTCATGTATGTAGAAAGCCATTTACATACTGCAATGGAAAAAATGTGCCATTAATCTTATACGCTCGCCAAAAATTAATAATCACATGGTGCACACAGAACTTCCAATTGAATTCCAGGATTTGGATTATCTGCAGAAAGGAACAATCATTTTTACCGGGATTAGCTTTATCTCGTGTTTATCTTTAGCCTGTTGTTGTTTTTTTTTTCAAATGCAAATAGCGAAAAGCCATTTCCAGCTGTAGTTAGCCGCTCACGCGCGGCTCGTTCGTTGTAAAAACAACACTGGGGCAAAGATCGCCAGGGCGCGCGAGGAAAACAGAGCTGGAAACAGAGCGTATATAGCGCCAGTAAACGCCTCCGTGCTTTAATTGACAGCTGCATAGGTAGAAAATTATAGAACGCGTTGTACCGCTGCCAGTCGTTACAGCAACACGTGCACTGGGTGGCAAAAAATAAAAGAGAGGGAGAGCAATGTAAAACGAGGTAGGTTTCAACTGCTGCTGCCGCTGACGTATTGTGCCGTACGAACGTATATGTTCCTCGCGTCATGGCGTCGTATCGATCAGGTGGCTCGGTCAGTCGCTATTCTTGCTATAAATGAGCTAAATATTCCTCGGCTGTATGTAGCCTACGCGGCTATCGTTTTAATCCTAAAGTTCATCGATCCTCGTTTGCTCAACTTTTGTCGTTAGTCTTGTTTCTGAACACTCGCAAAACTCGTATCGAATTCGAATTTTGGCTTCCAGCCGCAATATCCACGTAAGCTAGAGGCTGGGTAGCAAGCTAAAGGTTGTTTGTGCGCCGATGAGCAAATACTGAAGCAAGAAGAAGGGTTAGACAGATAGGTTGGTTGTAGCTTCGATTTACCGAGGGATTCCATTATTCCGTCGTTCCGCGCCTCCGTACACAGCGTCTCGCGAGGATTTCGCGCCTGCGGAGTTTCGTTACGAAGGAAATTGACTCCAGACGAGCGCGAGAGCGACACTCTGGCCCCAGCCCCGCGAGCGATGAGCTCTCGCACACGCGCACACGTGCACACGCGCACGCATCATCAGGGGAGGTACTGCAGCTCTCGCTCCCTCCTCGCCATTCGATACACGCCAACCAGCCAACCAGTCTCATATGCTGCGCCACCTAAGTGATGAATAAGTGCGCGACGCGCGCGCACACAACCTATCAGGCTGACTTTCAGACGCCGTTCCACGCTAAAAAGAACACCTGAGCGCACACTTCCTCCGGATAAAGCCCTCTACGCAGAGTGTCAGAAGCTGATAACAACGATCAACTTTTTCACCGATCTATCTTCGTTCGGCAAGCAATATGTAATTGCAGTGAGCGTTTACTCCGTGAATATTGACGAAAGTTCGATCAAACATTCTTGTCGTCTACTTTTTCACGCGGAAGCTCAAAATGAGAGATTGAATCCGCATTGATTGCACCGATACCCGCAGCTAGCTGTGACTTTTCCATCTCTCGCAAGACAGACTTTAAGCTCGTTGTTTTCTCTGCACCGTTCGCGGCCCGAACGGCCTTAGCGCTCGCTCAGCGAGAAAAGAAGTGAGACTCGCATTATCCGCTCCTACTGCTACGCATTCATCGCCTTCGGAGCCAATAATATTTTCCAATGGCAATTCAATACTTGGCGTGTCCGCTGCAACGGCGCGGAGTGACGATTGCGTGTAAATGCGAAAAGTTGTGTCACGATCCACTAACGACATCACGGGAGAAAAGGTCTTATCCCGGATCTGGTGTTTCCTCTCTCCGTCGGAGCGGAGAAGCGAAAAAAACCATAAATCAGTCCCGCGACTGGGAGGGTTCAAAAGTGGCTCTCTCGCGAGCGATTCTCCGACGTACAGTCGCGGCGCATGCACACTTGCGCGAAAACTGAAGCAGAAGTACTTAAGCGTATACGATCGGCAATTCAGTTTGAGCAGCAGTACCGGTGCATGGGTGCACACGGCGAGAGAGTGCGAGAAGGGCAGATTTTATCGCGTACACACTGCACGAGCGTCGCGCGCGCTATCTCAATTCGCGAGTTGCGCTCTTGGGCGCTGACGATTTCGACGCGCACGCGTGCTCCTGCTCTCTCCCCCTACCGTCCTCCTCCTCCTCCTCCTCCTTTTCTCTTTCGCTGCGCAAATGACTCCTTTGTCGGGGATGCGACTATGCGATTGCAGTTCGGATTATTTGCGAGAGCCGACAAGTAAATTTACCCGGCCTTTTTCTCCTCTGCATTGCATATCCAGATCTTTCACGGCGAACGCACTAGAGGCCATCGACGAGCTCTACGGTTTTCAAAAGACATATCGGATATTTGCCTTTTCTCTACCGTGCTATATCTCCATTTTCCCTTCCTCACTTTCTCGCGCGCGCTTTCTGTTCCGTCTTTCTCATGCAGCTGCTACTTGCAATGCTTTCAACGCAATTGCCAATTTATGAGGCTTAGACACAATGAGCTTTCGTCTGTATTACATGTTTCGACGACGAACTTTATGTCAAGAGTGCGCACTTGTTATCAGATTGTCGAGGACTTTTCTAATAAAGCCCCTGTTGCTATTGCTACGTTTATTTACATCTTGATCAACTCGATTCACTCTCTTACCTTTTTCTCTCGACTATAATATTTTTCTCTATAATATGGAGTATATCCTGTTTTGGCACTTCATTAAATTTTATTATTTTAAATTGACTTTTGTAAAAGCATATATATGAGCCTTTTTACAATTATTATATTGTTACGTGCTGAATCGTCTTTATTTATAATGAAAAAGAGAATTTTATTTTGCAATTATTGAAGTTTCATCCGTTGCTAAATTATATCGCTGGTCTAAATTAATTATCGTATTCACAATAGTGTAATCGTTATTATTTATCTAGGATGCACTCTCAGTCAAAAGTCTTTGCCCACCTAAACACTAAATCATTAAAACTTGAAAGTTTTATATCTTGATTAGAGAACTACTTACAAAGGTCAGCAGGGGATCATTTGAAAGGACTCTACAAATATTTTCAAATGGTATATACATCACAAATATAAATAATTTCCCCTCTACTATGTAATGACAACGTTAAAATATTTTTCCAACATTTTTAACCGATGTTCAAATACTTGCCATTTCACAGAAAGAAATGTAAAAAACCACTTTGTAGCTGTTTGCAAGTACTTTTCAAAGCACTTCTTTAAATATTTTTTTATTTTAATTTAATTATTTTATGTGCATATTCGATTAAAATAACGATAATTTTCGAATCTCTGTATCTCTGAAAATTCGAATGAAAGAAAAAAAGTTAATTCGAAAGAAAATGTTACGTTTTGTACTGGAAATATGGAGCAATTTTAGCAGAATTTATTTGCTCTGAAAGTATTTTCTTTTTAATACAACAGTTTTGTATACCGATAGAAAAATTTCAAGATATTGTATTTATACATATATAACAAGCAATGAAAATATTGTCATGCTTAAAAAAATATTTTATCACCTAACAAATTCTTTTTGTTAATAAACAAATTAAAACGCAGTAAACTTACATATCCTAACAACAATAGATTAAAAACAATGTAATGACATTTATAAATAATATTAAATATATAATATTACATATTCTTTAAGTTTGTTTACAATTCAAATTTTAATGGGTATTTTACAATGCAAATCAATTATAAGTACTATACAATAAAATCCAACTTTTCTTTCATGAAAATGATTACCTTTACTTTCAATAATAGCTTTGCACAGTCTGAGCATTCTTTAGATCAATTTATTTAATGTTACTGCTGATATCTGCTTCCATTCTTCTTGAAGTATCGACCATAAATCTGCTGCAGAAGTTAGATTCTTCCTTCTTACAGCCCGATCGAGTTCTTCCCATAACAACTCAATTGGATTAAGATCCGGCAATTGAGGGAGCCATACCATTATTTTTAATCTGCCCTGCTCCTCTAAATTAGGAATATGATTTTTGCATAATTTTGAAATATCCTTTGACGTTGAATGATTTGTTTATACTTTCTCTTGCATAAAATTTTTTTAATATGTACAATATTTCCTACTTGTGCTTTACTAAAACATCTCCAAACCATTAGAAAACCGCTACAGTGCTAGTATAATACAAACTTTAGCGACTTTTTTTATGGAAGTCTTCGAGCATGAACTAATCTTTCCAACCAAAAATTTGAAATTTAGACTCATCGGTTCACAAAATTTTCTATTTTCTAGTTTTTGTTTTCTTTGACCCATTTTAATCTCTTGATAACATTTTGCTTTCACAACAGTGGTTTCTTTACAGCAGCTCTTCCAAACCAACTGTTTTCACTGTTATTTCATTAACTGTTTCCTTAACTTAACGGTCAACATCAGCAGTGATTTGTCTATCTGTTAGGCGACTATTGCATAAACTTAAATTTGTAATGTAGTTATCATCATTATACTTCGTAGTTTGCCATGGTCTGGCGCTGTATGTTGTATCTTCATTACTGCCATTACTTTTAAATTGGCTCGCATGATAGTCTACAGTACGTCCAGTAATGCTGAGAATTTGATAAATATTTTGCGATTATATTCACTAACTTTGTGTAATGCTATAGTTTTGATACCATATTAAAAACAATAGATAGAAACGAATCAAAGATAACCACTCAATAACACGCGTGAAGAATAATAAATTAGTCGAATAGGCTAATGCAACTTGACAATGTTGAATCTATGAAGTTAAAATAATTTTATCAAATACAAATACGAATCATACAATAGATTTTGAATTTATGAAGTTTAAAAAATTTTATCGTACGCAGACGCGCCACACATATGTATACAATAAATAGAGAATCATAAGTTTCATGATAATTTTTGAAGATTCACTTTTGATTATTGAAATAGTCTGCATCTAAGACCATTAAGAAAAAAAAAACATATTTGTGTATGTCAAATATATGAGTTGGCGATCAGGGAGAGCGACTTTAGCGTCATCATACGAAAGTTTTCTTGGTAGAAGAAGTATGCTTGACAGCGTGCGGGAAGTAGGAGGAGTGGTCTTGTGGCGGTTGCAACGTTGACGGCTCTCACGTACACGGCTTTATCTTAGTGATTTTTATTCGACTTTATTTATTTTAACTTTCGTAATTGTACTCTTATTATTTGTATTATTCATAAAGTTTCTTACTAATCGCACGCATAATTTTCGTTCTATCTCATCGTGAAGCTAGAGCAATAAACAAATATTCTTAAAACGTTATGGGCCCAGACTACTTCCGCTACGCGCAGGAGTGAAATTTTCTTTGTGTAATGCTGATATAAATAGCAAATAATACCGATATGAAAGCAATTTTGAAAATAGAAAAACTTAGAGACAAGGACAACTGGAATCGATGGTTTTGTGTGGTGCGCATGTATCTTGAGGCTGACAACAACCAATTGGTGGTTTGTGAGGGTGACATGGTGCTACTCCAATCTCTTGCCGTAGAAGCCACAGATGCACAGCAAACAATGTTCAATGCTACTGTAGCCAAGTTCAAAAGAGCGAACAAGGCTGCACGGAAATTAATTGTCTCGATAGTTGAGAAAGGGCCGTTGTACGAGTACCTCCTGATGAGCTGTACGACTGTTCAGCAGATGTATTTCAAGTTTAACGTCGTATGCGAGATGAAGTAGTATGAAAATCTGTCGTTATTGCAAAAGAAATTCTTTGATCCAAATGGGATAAAAGTGAGAGTGCCGTGGCAAATCTTTCAAAGATAAAGAATCTTGCGGTCGAAATGAAGAATTTAAGTAGTAAAATATCGGAGTCAATGGTGCTATCCTGAATTTTATGTTGCCTCCCTAAAGAATACAACCAATTTCATAGTGTGTGGGACTCCAAAATAAAGGAAAAGAAAACTCTACAAAATTTAACTGCAAGACTGATGACAGAAGAATCGAATGTAGATAATTATGGAGAAAATTCGGAGGATCAAGCAATTGCTTTAGTTTCCAAGCAAATCAAGAATTTGAGTTTCTCGAAAACAAACAGCAAAAATGGCAATCAGAAGAAACATCAAAATAGGAATTCTACGCGTGGTAATTCTAACAAGTGTCATTTTCTGAATAACTATCGACGCGATTGTCTGAAGAGACTTCAAGCAAAAAATGCAGAGGTGAAATCAACAACAACAAACGATTGCGAGTAGAAGGTTGAACTTGCTTGAAAAAGAGGAGCATGTGGATACTCAATTCTGAGAGCACAGATCACATAACCTGGCGGATATTTTTCGAGCTATACCGAATATAAGGAGCAAGTTCCTGTCATTTTTGGAAATGGAAGCATGCAGCCTGCGTAGGGATATCAGAATATAAATGTAGAAATATTCGTTGCGGATAAATGTGTAAAGTGTGTGTTATACGATGTTTTATTGATATCTACGTTGCATATTAATTTGCTTTCATTAAAAGCTTGTACCAAAAAGGGGATGGATTTCGGAGTTACTAATAATGAGAAGGTTTGTACCTTACTTAAGAATAATGCTATCATTACAACTTGTTCTGAAGCGGATAATTTGTATGAAGTCAACTTAGAAGTCATCGTGCTTGACAAGTTGAGTTTTACCACGAATAAAGAAAACATGGAACTCTGGCATGAGAGAATGTGCCGTCAAAATAAACAGCATGAACGCGATGTTTTGATAACTGTCAATATTGATCTAAGTCGAGATAATTAATTTTGTGATGGTTGTGCACGTGGAAAACAACACAGAAATCTATTTTATAGTAGGATTAATCGCGCTGAAGAGTTTTAACAAATTTTACATATTGATTTATGTGAGCCGATGAAAGTAGAATTGATAGGCAAAAATATATAATTTCTACTTATTGAAGATGATTATTCGAGTTTCTTAAAAATCTATTGTTTGTACAACAAGTCAGAAGCTTCTGAATATTTACAAAATATTTACATAGAAATAAAAAATCAATTCAGAAATGATGTAAAAAAATTGTTAGCAATAGTGGTAGAGAGTTTCTCAATGATGTAAACAAAAAATTTTTTGAAAGCAAAGGGTAACAATACCATACACTCGACAGCAAAACAGTATTATAGAACACGAGAAACGAACGATTGTAGAAACTGTTCGATCAATGTTGTATTCGAATACAGATCTACCGCGCTAGAGGTCGCTAATATTACCGTCTATGTTTTGAACGAAACTGGTCTGACTAAAGTTCTAGGAAAAACTTCGCACAGTGTGGACAGATGAATCAGCATGTATAGACCATTAAAAAATATTTAGCACCGAATTCTTCGTTCATATTCCGAAGGAAAAGAGAAAAAAACACTAGATGGTAAATCTGCGAAGGATATTTTCGTCGGGTACGATGAAAAGTATAGAGGTTATCGCATGCTTGTACCGAAATTACGCAATGTCGTTTTAGCCGTGATATTAGGTTTATAATACCGCCAAACTATAAACTCAAAACAGTTATTTCTATCATTCTTTCAGCTTCTTTTTCAATCCATGATCTTCGTATTGCTTTTTAATCTCTAAGTAATCTTTTAAAAAGAGATACGTTTTTACTCTATACAAATGGTTTTCCTTATTCTTTTAGTTTTGTATATATTACACATGAACTATTAAATTTTATAAACTAACTATCATTAACTAGTTAATTTCACAAAAACTATTCACATCAGCAGGTGTCAAAAAGCTGCAAAACACCATTAAATAAAATAAATATTATTAATATAACGAATAAAAATAAATTATATAACTTATTCTTTATTTGCAATATTAATACAGTATACCCTTCGTCGTTTTGAGATGCTGCAAGCAGTATCAACCTTTGCAATATTTTTATCAGACTTATGCAGTCGTTTATTCTTCTTTCCTGCAATTTTTCACCCAAATACTTAATTCTGTTTTTGCATTACCTTGCAAAAATTATATAAATATTCATAAGGATAATTATAGACACATTTAAAATCTATACATTAGAGAAATTCATTGGCTCACGGAATTATTCTCTCTTTTTAATTTTAGATAGGATGCAATTATAGTATTCGCAAGGACATTGTAGTCATTTTTGGTTGGCTATTTGTATGTTATAAATATTCATCTAAAAACTTACATAACGATGTATTACATCTTTTGGGATTTTTCTATCAACTAATTTTTGTTCGAGGTCAAAGGACAGAATTGATAAAACATTTAAAAATGCATTCTTACTTGTACTAGGTTTGGTTAGAAGTGGATCAAGAGTATCTTGTCTTTCGATCTTGATTTCCCATGTTATTTGTAAAAAAATGTAATTAATTTCAAAGGGCTCATGACTTCAAACCTATTATAAGTTACAGTATTTTCCACGCACTTGTTAAATAAAACAAATATAAATTCTAAGAAAAATTAAGTCTTATTAAAATAAAAAATGTTGAGTAAATTATAAATTTCAATTTTTAAAATAAATCAAGCTACCACTTACGGGTAAATTTTCATTATTTATGTTATCCTTCATGTAAATTGCATTTATTTGAACTAAATGGTAAAATAAACAGCATTTTTTTATTTATCATTATACAAAACTATTTTATGCTACTCTAACCTAAAAATCGCAACTTTGCCAAACGAAGAAAAGTTAGTAGACAGTTTGATTTATTATACTGTCAAATTCGTCGTAGATACAGAAGAAAATTCAAACTGTCATAAAATGCTACAAAATATGTTATTCATAGTGCTCAGTTTTAGTATCATATTATATGGACGTTGTTATAGTATGTTCCTTTATATAGCTATGAATGACATAATGAATAATTCATAATGAAATGACATAAGTACAAAATCATTAATCCGAATAATTTCTATCGTTTATTTTCTTTTTTTCCAAGAATGAACTGGAGCAAAGAAAAGATCAGGATACAAAATTGTTAAACATAGAGGAAATGAAAAATATTATTCCCAATGAGCACCCTCCTTACCTAATATGGTTTTCCGTTGACAATAAAAAAAAAACAGGATAGAGTTTTCACTAACAATTTAACATGATTAATGTTGAAACTGTTCAGCTGGGTGAAAGAATAAAATGGAAAAACAAAAAAATTAATGGAAACGTGGTACCTCGGTTACAAGAAGTAACTCTTGACGGTTACGTGGTTCCGTTTTTGAAGAACTTGCAAAATTTGTTGAAAAACAAGCCAGTTCGATATAATATTGAAAACCAAATCCCATTTGAAAACGGCATCTACCGGATTGTACAGCATGAATTTTATTATAGAAATAACGAATTTTTTAGAAATAACCTAAAGGTTTTAGCATTTATATTTTATTTTGATAATATCACAATAACCAGCTTTTTCTCTGGTATTACCAAAAATCATTGAATGTCTTTTTTTACTGGAGCATAGCGAATCTTTATCCAGAATAACGTTCTACTACGAACAGTGTACGATTGTATGGTATAACAAGTGTAATACCTGAAGCAGCCAGATGGCTCAGTACATTTTAAGCGCCGTTTTTAGCAGATATAAAAACGCTAGAAGCTACTGGAATAAATATCAATACAAATGTAATATGAATGATATAATAAAGAATTATAAAGGTTTGTAGTTCTTATTCTAACATAATACATTTCGTTTTATGACTTGCTAGAAGAATAGTTGATATGCATGATTAAAGTACTAAATAAACATGATAATTTTAACTGACATTTTTCAGGATTAGTACATTTTTGTACTGGAGATACTCCTGCAGTTGCAGCTTTAGAGAGTTACAAAGAATTGGTCTTAGTATATCGATTTTGTCGTACGTGTATGGCAACAAACGAAGACTGGAGGACAAACTTTCATAAAGAAAATTTCAATCATCGAACTAAAACGCAATATGAACATCATCTTAAAATTATAACGGATCTCACTCTAACGAAAACTACAAGAGATCATCGTAAGAAAAGATACGGTGTTAATAATAGGAGTATTTTATCGATGTGACATAATGTCTTTCGCAAGATCCTATATATAGTTTGCTTAAAGGAGTTACCGAGTTGCATACTAAGCTTTTTCTAAAATATTGTATTGAAAATATTAGTATGTTTTTCAATCGAAGATTTAAATTATAAAATCGATTTATTTGATTAGCAAATGGATTATTCCTCATGAAAATGATGTCTTAAATCGTCACGTGAAATTATTCGTTCTAAGTCTTCAACTGATGAATATGATTTTAGCTTTAGAAATTCATGAAACAAGTATTGATTATTTAAGATTTATGATTAATAAATATTATTGAATATTCCGACATGTGTACAACGTTTTGGACCTTCAAGACAACAATGGTGCTTCCGATATGAACTAATACATGCGTATTTCAAAGAACTTGTACCAATTCTCAATAATTTATGAAATATGGAACTTAGTTTAATACAGACACTAAGCTAGATTGTGTTCTAAACTTGCATCGGAGTCTGGTATGCCAACTTCTACATTTTTTTATACCAGAGATTTTGTTGCTCCCGGAAAAACAATATTGCTTGGAAGCTTGTCACATGTTAACTTATTTCATGAATTGACAGATGAAAATAATATCGAACGAGCTAAAATAATATGTACCAGAAAAATTATATTATTCATGGAACTTATTATACAAATAAAAGTATTGTGCTACTTCAATGTTCAGATGACAAATTACCTGAATTTGGCGAAGTTATAAACCTTTATATCTTGAACGATGTCAAACTGCTTTCACTAGAAAAATGTATTACTTTAAATTTTGAACCAAAACTAAATGTATGTTATATAAAAAATTATATTCCTGTTTATTGGGTTATTGATTTATAAAATATTAAAAACAGATGACCATTTCTTCCATTGACCTATTTCAAAGTTGTTGTTAAAAAACATATGCACCACTTATGAATTATAAGTGTATGGAGTTTTATGAATAAATTTACTGAAAAATGAATGAAGAAAGTAATTAATTTTACTACACGTATTGTATTTCTATTTATTCAAATTAATTTTATTTTGGACTATTTCTTTATTGATTGCACAACTCATGAAACTTTTCATTAATCCATTAGGTTTATTTATGATATATACCATCTTAATAAATTCAATACAGGTTACACATTTAACATGCGTTAATTTATACATTTGATATAAATAAAATATTGAACTTATCTCATACGTGTTAATAACACATTACATATGAGTTATTTCAGATTTATGCGTCTACGTGCATTACTAAAAACACATTATTTATTTTACACACTGATGTGTGTCAGATGACACCCGCTATCTGAGTTAATTTACACAGGTGGATTTGTCGTTAGCTACAAAGTGGTTTTTTACATTTTTTTTCGTGAAACGGCTAGTATTTGAACATGTGAAAAAATTATGGGAAAATTCTTTTTACGTCTTCTTTACAGAGTGGTGGATAAATTATTTACTGTTGTGATGTATCCACCATTTAAAAGTATTTGGAGAGTCCTTTCAAATGAGCCCACATTGGTCTCTGTAAGTTGTTTTCCAATTAAGATATCAAACTTTGAAGTTTTAGTGATTAAATGTTTAATTGAATGGAGTATACTTGTGATAAATGGTTGACAATAGAATACCGTTTACATCAAACAATGGTTATAAATTAAAAAGGTGATGATCATAACAGCTCGCAGATCTAAATAGCCATTCATATGCGTTTTTTTGTTTATCGTTGACCATCCAAATTGTTGTTCATCCAAAGTTACTTGCAGAGCTATGAAAGCTTGACATGTTACAGGAAAAGAAAGCCCATAAATTTTGCAGAACTCGCACATTAAAAATAGAACGAATGCATGAAAACGGAGAAAAGTCAAGCGCCACGTATGCGCAGCGTGAGCAACCTTTTCATCAGACTCGAACTGCTCGACTACGCTGGTTACTGCTGCACCGATGCGTTTATAAATACATGCGTGTGCGTATTCCTTGTCAGCTGCGTTTATTCAGGTTCGCGCACTTTGTACCTCCGCGCACATTTTTCGTTAATGATTTAAGAGTGCACTGGGATACTGTGCGCATCGTCTGATACGCGTACCCGGCTTTTTCAATTGAAACCAGCGCCAGCCTCATAATATTCCATATCCTCATCTGGTTTTTTTTTGTTGGCACCCGACAGCGCACGGATAGCCGCAGTAGGCACACACAGGACGCATTTTTCCAATGGGATTTTCATTTATTTTATCGGACGTTCACCCCCCCCCCCTTCTCTCTCTCTCTCTCTCTCTCTCTCTCTCTCTCTTTCTCTCTCTCTCTCTCTCTTTGGCCCCCGCGAGAACGTGATTTTACGCGTGGCTGCGGCTGATGAGTTCGCGGTCGTGCGCGACTTTTTTTCTTCGTTTACGCTTTTTTTTTTCTTTTTTGCGTCGCGTTTCGTTGCGGTTTCGGCAAGCCCGCGAATGCAAAGCGCTTTGGAATTGGAAATCGCTTGGCTATGAAACTTTATACGATCCTCTCTGACAATGTACAAGCACTGTGTTAGCATCGAAATCGTTTAATATTGCACATTTCGAGGCTGCTGCTCCATAAAACTTTGATCAATGCCGCCGCGACGGTGCATAGATGATTTTATCACCCCTGCCGGCACGCTTCAGTGCTCGGCGATGTTGAAATTTAAATAGCTCCCAACTAATACACGTGTTTCTGTTGTACATTTGTGTTGCCATGCGCAATTCGTACTATCGCTTGTGTAAATCTTGCGCCGATTGAGGAGCAATCCGAAGTATTGCAATTTTATTATATACAATGCAAAAATGTACGAGGCTATCGCATTTCACCACATAGAATAATAATTCATTCCGTGGGAACGAGCTGCCGACGCGAATACGCAAAACGATCAGTTAATAGCCGATTGGTTGAGAGGTAGAAATAACGATCAACGATCAGCTGTGCCGCTTGCACGGAAAAGAGAAGTGCTCGGCCAAGTTTCCGTCGTGCGCGATAAAACTTTATATCCCGGGGTGTAGAGCTCGCCGGTTTCGGAGAGCGTTCGCCTCCTCCTCTTCTTTATAAAGAGCGAGCTGGGCGAAAAGTTGGTGTGCACGCGCGTAAGAGATACGACCCCGGATGGAAAATACCCTGGCCGGCTGACCTCTCGCCTCGCGAGCTCCGCGCGCGCGAGAAACTTGCCTTATAAATATCAATAAACGCTCGTTCAAAGGGCTATTCGTCTGCGCTACGTAGATGTGTGCATGTTGCCTCAGCCTCTACTCCCGAAATATCGCCCCTTCCTCCTCCCATTTTTTTTCGTACGCGCTGCTTTTCTCGCTGCATGTATGATTCATTGCTCGCTTTATATCTTTTGAAAAATTGGGTCAGTCGAGCTTTATCGTTTCCTCGTGTACGCGCGTCTTTCGCGCTTGAAATTTAAATATTCCATTAATAAAATTGATCGCAGCTACCGACGAGCAAAGCAGCCGTAAGATATGTAGTGTACTTTACCCAATTGAAACATTATTTACCTGTCTCATACGCGGCTCTATTTTCACGCTAGCGAGCAAAACTCACTCGTCCGGCGAACAGATTTATTTTCTCTGTTATGCATTCATTGCGTTGAACGACGGCAGTGCTTATGCATCTCTATTGTATCTTGAAAATGTACGATTTAATAAAGTCTGTTTGATTACATCTGCTCGTAATATTGTTTTGGTGAAAATGCGCAGAGCCTGATAGACGCGCGAGCCTGCGTTCGACAAAATAGCCTAGTGAATGCCTAAGTTTGCGCTCTATATTAACATTAAAAATGAAATATTGTAGCATTGTGCGTGTCTAGTTAGAGGGTTGAAGTAGCACCATTTCGCAGACAAATTGCGTATCCGGTGAGCGTACTGTGCAATGCGAGCGATAAGTTGAGCTAATTTCAGATAGAAGATTGGAAATCGCTAACTCTAGAACAGACAATGTGAAACGAATCGCATAGTGATAGCTGAGAGGCGCGAAATCGCTGCTGCAGACGAGGAGATGGAAGCTGGGCCGTTGGTGAATCCGCCGATGAATTTATATCACGGAGAGTTGTACATAATAATTCCCAGTGGATTCTCTGGATTGGTTCGTTGCCGGATAACATGTCCTGTGCCACCCTTCCTCTGCCCGCCAGGGGATGATGCATCCCGCTGATAGTTATGCGCACGTGACCAACTCTGCGGACCTCCGCCTCTATCTGCTCTCTGCTCTCGCGAGTGCGCCAGTGAGTCTACATGCGCGTGTGTGCATTGACCGGCCTTATAAGCCATCGAAATACATTATAGCGGACTGTGGCCTGCATTTCCATGCGCTTGCTCCTACGCGGTAGCGGCTCTATGTTTGCCTGCGACCTATGCCACGCTGTGTACTTTCACGTTTATAAGGTAAATTCCAGCAGCGTCGGCATTCCTATTATTATTGTAGGCATTTGTCGAAACGAGTTTGCAGGGTACATAGTCGTCGAAAGTTCAAGCAGCACACTCTCGTTATAAGCCGCTGCAAAATGAAAGCTTTTCTATCGAGCATTTGCAAATTTCTTTTTGACTGACTCGTTTTTTCTTCGCGGCAGTGGTACAAGTAGATTACGTCAGCCATCCGTCGGTCTCGACTTTTTTCACGTCAGAGCACGCCCGTGGAACATAGAGCAGCTAAACTGAAACCGGACGCGCGTGCTATACGAGTACTGGCGCACCGAAAGCTCGGATTAAATTCGAATGGGTAGAAAAAAGAAAACAAAAACGGCGCTCGTATATACTAGCTTGGCTGCAACTAATGGCAACTGCACAGTCGTGTATAGGAAACGTGCATATGAACGGAGTGCGCATCGCGCTCCGGCGGTTATCTCGGCGGCTTACACATACATACACACACACGATAGGATTAACGTGCAAGTTTCATGCGCTCGCGGGCGCGCGGCGCTACGATGAATTACGCGCGTTCACGCTCATGCAGATGTTTCTTCGAAAGTGCTCTCTCTCTCTCTCTCGCAGTTTCTTCTTTGGGCTAATCAACTTTCTGCCTGCAGGGGGGTGGTGAGGGGTGGTGGGGGGTGGTCGCCGCGACACGACAACTTTGCTCGTGTTTAGACGTTCCTCTTGCTCGTTTTCGCATCGATCCTCTCCCTTCCTACTCCTCGTGGCGCTCGATAGCGTGGCGAGATTTATTGGATGAGTTCTACGCGCAGCTTATAACGCGTTGTTCCTGGCGATGTTGAAAAAATTAAATGAGTTTCGATATTGTATACCTAAGTTGTTGGAACTCGTACTTTCAGATTCGATATTGCTTATAGGAGCTGAGCTGTGTTCTGATAATATCAGTACTTGAATTTTCATGTTTCGTCGAGTTAGCTTGTACTGCTCTTTATACAAGCTACGAAGAGTTTAGTGAGCCATATGGTTTGTACGAAGCTATGCGAGGGCTCGTTACTAAAGAAGGATCAAATGAAAGCACATTTTGCAGGAGATCTCTTCGAGCAAAAAAAGCATGGTGAACCACGTGGCTTCGGCGTTCAAAGCCCGGATGAAAACGTCACACTGACGGTGGCGTGGCACGACGCCGTAGCTAAAGTGAAAAATCTCACGAATCCAGTGTCGACTGAACTACTTCTAGTCGATCGCCGAGCGATGGTGCTTCGGCAGCAATTTCCCTCGGGCTGAAGAGCAGATAATATCTCGCGCGAAAGGATCGCTTTACAAACGCATTCCTCTCCGCACGCTCAATGCACCGGCGCGACGTTGCAACTCTCGCCGTCGCCGCGTCACTACGATTCTACATGTGTACTACTGGCTGCTGCTGCTGCTGCTGCTGCTGCTGCTGCTGCTGCTGCTGGCGCTCTTGCAGCTCCACATTTAATTAGAAGGAAAACGTGCTGCACGCACACGCCCGCGAAGTCGGCGCCAGATCAATAGTCGGCCGAGCCGCGTTAGCTTAATTTTTTTTCATGTCCTCGTGAACATTTCAATGAATTTTCTGGGACGTTGAAGTGAAAATTTTTTGAAATTTTTTATATTTTCTCACGAAAGCCCCGCAATATTTAGAATCAAATACGGTGAAACTCGTAAGTGCTCTGTTGTTTCTTTTTCTTTTCACTATTTACTCGTTTCGGTACAAATTGAAAATTTGCACTCTTCATATTGCAGAATGACCATTATTGACGCTTCGATTTTATTACTCGTTGTATTTGATCGCGCGCACAGCTTCTTTTCCACTCTTATCATTGGAACGGCAATGAAATTGAATTCTAAGAGGGATTGAAGGGTTTACGCAGTCGTAGGCGGTACTTATTCGTACCTTTTTGTACGTAAATATCCATCAAAAATATGGGGCAAGCCATCGTCAAATAAACAAAAAAATTTCCACATATAATACATTGGGGGATCGAACGAAATGATGAAATTCATGGAAAAATCCGTGTTTCGTCAAATCCGGTCGGAAACAGGAAAAAGTCGACACGCGCGCGCGGTCGCTTGTACGGAAGCTGGGAAAAGCCATCGCGAGCGTGAGCCGAAATTCAATGTCCAAGCGTGTGTCGCGTGCGCGCGCGCGCGCGCGTTATTTCGACAGAAGCAGGCACATCGCGGCAGATTGTCGGCGGCGCGGCGCGCAGCTCGGCCATATCGCATTTGCATTGGGAAATTGAGCGAACTCGATTGGATAAAGGGTGCTCGCGGGATTCTCCCGAGGAAAAGAGTCGTCGCTCGTTATCGTTTTCCCCGGCAGCCCTCGCTATTTGGAGCTTTTCTCCAGGCGCATCATCCTTTTCTCGCGCGGATTCTTCGAGATCGCATTTATCCACAATTCCAAGTACCTCGACTAAAACGATCGAGAATCTATCGTCTAATTTGGACGACCGTTTATGTAACGGAAGTAAAAAATGAATCTCATGCATAGGAACCTTCCTCGACAAATCAATTGGTGTCGGATACTCGCCTAATATAAATCTTTCCATTTAACGCCTCATTCTGCCCCTCTTCGTTCTTTATCATCCGCTTCGTTCGGGCTCACTCTCGAACTCTCCGGCGCTTATCGAGGGAGGCGTGCTGCTTATTTTCTCGCAGCTGTCACTTTCGCCGCCCGTCGTCGTTGCTAGGGCTCTTTCTCTCTCTCTCTTGCAACAGCAAACTTGGCGAGAGCTCAACTTTCGTCGAACGACTGACGCGCGCCTCTCGTGGCCCGCGGCGGCCCAGGGCTTCTCCATTATGTAGTTACTCAAATGTTCATAAGATAGCTTGGCAGCGCCCCAGTCCCCCCGGCCTTTCTTCGCGCCCCGAGAACTGCCGCTTGCTCCGCACTGTACGCAGCCGACAACTTTCTGACGCCTGTCGGTTAGAAACAGCTAATTGTTTACCCCGTGCATGGAAGGTCTACTGCATTCTTTCACGCTATCCAACGATATTCGGAAAACACCCAAAGGCAGCGTCTGCTATAGCACTCCGAAGTAGGAGTAGCGCGTGGATAATGCCAGCCAAGCGGGTTAGCCGTAGCGCCTGATGCGATGTGCTCGAAACCTTGCTGCAGAGTTATAAAAGCCAGCTGCCGCTCCACTGCGTATCCGTATCAGCACGCACTATCTCGATCGCTCGCGTGATGTATCTCACCCGTACTTAACTTTTCTGCTTCCGAAACGTTAGCGGCTCCGTTGAATTCCGAATGCGATGCGTGCGATGGTCATGCGCGACTACGGCAACGTCACTCGAGCACGCACGCAACCACCCTCACTCGACATCTTATTCAGAGTTGTGATGGCGAGGGATGCGCATGACCGGAGCCCTCTTTGCAGTTGAGTATACAGTGATATCGAGGCTTTTTCCGCGCCGCGGGTACGCTTCACTGCCTGTCTGGCTTGCCGTTCGAGCTGCCCCGCCGCCGCGAGGCAGAGAGAGAGAGAGAGAATTATGTACTGCGTCTGATTATAATGTATGGCTCGTCAGAGCGCTGACACTCGTGATTTGTCATTGCGCTTACCGCAAGAGGCAGTTTCATCCCCCCCTTCCCACGCACTCGCATACTCTCCGCAATAGTCGCGCAGCTGCCCTCTGTGATACATAGGGACTTGATCATCTGCAGCGTGCGCGCGGTTCCGCGGTTAATTGACGTCAGCGTTATTATCGATGCGCGTGTCCACGGCGAGAGAAAGTCGACAAGCGAAAAAGCAGTTTCTCGCAAAGGGAGGCAGGAAGTCGGTGGCGCGAGTGAAACCACAAGTTCCACGGTACTTGTGTGTTGGTGAGCGACTGGGGTGCGTAACACGGACGCGCGGTCTAAGTGCGCGCGTAACTCGGCAGCGAGTAACGGAGCTAACGGAGAGAATTCGATCGCGGGACCGGCTCTCGTATGTCCCTCGGAAGACGCGGGGCGCGCGAGGACGTCGTGAATAGGCGGTGCGCGCTGCGCAGGAAGGACGCTTGGGGCAGCCGCCGCCACGACCGCGGCAAATACGGTGGGCGGGTACGGTAAATAATATATTTTCGAAGGGGCTCTGTCCGCGTACGGCAGCTCGCGAGCAACAGCGACGAGAAGCCAGCTAAGCGTATCACTAAGTCGTTGCGAGCGCGTGGAAAGAGGGATAGATCGACCAAACCATTGGCTACTTTACGCGGGGATGCACGTCGCAGTCGTGGTGGACTGTCGATTGCACGCGCTCTATGAGCGAAGGTGTACGTTATACGCCAGTGAGACCTGCGAGGGACACGTTCGTTGTACTTTTTTGCAAATACACCTGCATAGGCGTACGCTCCGGCGCACCTATTATCTTATCAAACTTTCATTAAGTCTAACAGCTGCAAGCAAATAATGGGGCGAAATTGCTGGAATCATTCCGCGCTAAATAATCGAAACCCCCCTTCCCGTCGTCCGCCACCCATCGAAACGCACCGAAACCCACCGAACGCGCGACATATTTCATTAGTTATTGTCTACCTGGGGCTCGGATTTTTCTCTTCCTTCTGCCTTATAAAATCGCGGATACTCCGATGGTTTATGAAAAACACATCCAGCTCTAATTTGGAATGACATGGTCGTACTAAACAGCGCTAACGAACATTAAGCTTTTTACGGGCAATGGGATGTAACGATCATCTATAAAGCCAGTAATAGCGCCTATGAATCCAGCGTAGCGTGGCGTGCTGGTGAGAAGCGAGCAACCTTCTTAGAATATTCAAATGCTCGCGGCGCGGCTACAAGACGCGATAAAAACAGCGCGAAAAGAGACTGCTGCTAGCCGGAAATCCGATTAAAAGTGCAGTCGCGAGCGGGAGAGAGAGAAAGGACGACGATAGAGAGGCAAGTTTAATCTTTTGGACAGCCAGTGGCGGCTTGGCGCGACGCGTGATTCATCGCTCGTGTAAGATATTCATCGACGCAAGTGTCATAATCAAATCCAAACAGATGGGAGGCAGCTTTAATCGAGTAACCCTATAAAGCCGCGCGTCGCCGGCACCAGCAGCAGCCACCTCGTCCTCCAGCAGCCGGCTCTCTGCCTCGCTCTCGACCGAGCCAACCTAATTCTAACTCCCCGAGCGCTTCCAGCTCGCGCAGCTGTCGTGCCTCCAGCACCAACGCTGCATCTCTATTCTACACTTATATGTGTATCAAAGGATTATCTCTGCTGGGATTTATACTCACTGCAACATTGACAAACGTTTCGTTTGTAGCGTTCGTCAAATATCATTTCTCCCTTTGCAGTCACAGCCAAATATGTACGTCGAATTTCTTGATTATTCTTTGGATGTAATGAGCGATATAGGCCATGCTCTACTCGCAACCGCCTCCCTAGTTAATCCGACAGCTATGTTAGCGTGCAATTATCGCAGTTTGAGCATCGACTCGGTAATCTTTTCACTGTTGATAATTTTACTGTAAAAAGAACTTTTTGATTGTAGTTATCCGTAGCAAGTACCTTATAAGGAGAGCAAAAGAGCTTATTAAAATTGGGATCAAGGTTAAGCATAATCGTTATGTTACAATTTTTATTTACACAAACTGGTTCATTAAAACTTCAAGCGAGGACTGTATTGCTTTGAATTGCAGCTAATAGTTCCGAGTGCTTTTTAATTTACCAATATTTGTTTTAAAGTCATGTAACATTTTACTTACTATAATTAAGCATATTTAAAAACAATTGAGATGAATTTTCCATTTGAATGTAATAGAAAAACGAAACTCAAAAGGTTCGAGATCAATGAATTGACTGTTGTGTGCAAATGTATTTCCCGCCATGATTCTGTTGAAATATCAAATCATTACTCATAGACGAATAAAAAACCAAATTATTGCAAAAAAGAACATGTTTCACTAAACGATGTCAAAGATCGCTGCATCCCATGCCAGAGCAACAGTAATTTTCAGGAAGCTTCACGAATAAAAGTAATTTAAAAAAATTCGTAGTAAAAAGTTGCAGAACTCTCTTGAAATTTGCCAACGCATGGCTTGCCCATCATCAGAGCTCGTCGCAATGTTTTTAAACGAATTTCCATTGTCGCGCACCGCCGAGCTCTAAATCGGCGTCGGTGAAGCCGAAAAAAAAAAACGGTTATAGCAGGGTGCCAAGGTATAAACGAATATCACCTATTTCCTAGTTGACAAGCGCTCTAGTTCGTCGTTTTTTTCCAGCCTGAAAATTTTTAAGTCACATACACAGGCGCGCGCGAAAAGTGTTATCAGCCAAATCTCTCTCTCTCTCTCTCTCTCTCTCTCTCTCTACGTTGCTCGAGCTCTGTTGCGTAGTGCAGCGCCTCTGTGTACATACATAGACAGAATAGGCTAGAGAGCGATGAGCCGGGTATGATATTGCATCGGGCGTGCAGGCCGACAGCAGCATCGCTACATCGCGCCAGGGCCCTCGGGCTATGCGAGAGCGAGCTCTAGGCTTTAAAAACAAAAACGCTTGGCGCGCTGAATGGCCGTGGCGATCGGTTCTCCCGCTCGCGCCTCACTTTCACGGCTCTGCCGCTATTCCATGGATTTTTCAACGCACGAACGCAATATTATTTCACGCAGTTTCACTCGATTGATCGAACGCACACGCACGCTCACGAGTAGAACGAGCGTGGGCTACACAGGTCGCCGAAAATAAAAGCGCAAAATGGCCGGAGAGGCGTGCGGCCGACTAAAAGCGCAACAAAAGAAAAGTGGAGGTCTTGTCAGGTGGCGCGCGGACGCTCAAGTCGAAGGCACTTATCGTGCGGCTGTACAAAAGAGGCTTGCGTCGCTATAAGTTTTGCATTATAAATGAGGCTCGCCTCCGCCGTCGCTTCGGGATTTTTTTTTTTTTTTTTTTTTTTCGCGCAATTTTCCTCGGCGGCGCTTTTTATTCTCGCAGTGGCTGGCATCGAACTCGGCCGTCCTCGAGCTTGGCGTGCTAAGCCGCTAAATTAACAAAGCCAAGCGGCGGCAGAGCTGCCAACTTTCGACTGCGAGCGCGCGAGCTTCGCCTCGGCAAGATATAGGTCTTTGCGTGCGCCTGCAGCTATCTCTCCACGACGCGCTTTCAATGGTTTCCTCGCGCTCCAGCAGTGTGCAGCGATGCGTTCTTTTCGGCGCGATACTCTCGCGCGGCGACTTTTTCCATTCGTCTTCTCGCCAACTTTGCAATCTTATCTCAAAAGTCTTGTCGCGGCCGCTCAGAGCTGAAGCTCAAGTTCTAATAAAGCTTGCACCGTAAAACGATCCATTTGTTTTGAATTTGGGCGCACGCGCAATAGCGTTGAGGTATAGCGTTGTCGCGGTCGGTTTCGTTTATTTATGTATGATTAGCACGATCGCCAGTGGAGTTTCGGCAGCTCTCAATGGTTGCTGCTCCGCACGCAACCTATAACGATCGAGTCCGCGTCATTATAATCATACGGTACGCGAGCTCAAATGCTATTTTGATTGGAAATGGCATTCAACCATTTGCATATTAATTATCCTTCGTAATCAATAGCTCTAACTTCAAGTTATAACCATTGATGCTCGTTTCGATTTGGCCGTCGCGCTATTCATTACATTGCTATCGCTGCGCTTAATTTAGTTATTCGAACTTACTTCGCACTTTTTTTTGTAGAAAAAGGAAGCGCAGAGCAAGTTCGGCTACGCGCATTAATTCCAGTCTGAGAGCCATTAATTTGGCGACACGCTCGAATACGCTGTAATATTAAACGATTGAACGGCAAGTTCCTTATACTTTGTCGCGATTTTTCGTATTTTGCGGCTCCTTTTTCTTTCGCCCCATTCCTTTTTAATTTCGCCTCTTACTTTGAGTACTCTCTGTTTAATGAACGATTTGTCAATATTAAGGCTCTTTCTCGTACTGCTCTGCTTCTTCTGCTGAAAGCACGCGAAGAACCACTTGCGCGAAAACAATTTCAAATTATTTCGCTAGCTCGGCGGAGCATTTTTCTTCCTTGTTCAAATGCACATCCGCTATCGTAAAACTCGCATTCGCGCAATCAGCAAAGTTCTCTTATCGTTGCGTGATAATCAAAAGCCCGCGGCGGCTCTTTTGAAATAACAATTTGCAGTGTAATGCAGACAGAATGTGTTCATTGCCTGCACGCGCGAACTCATGTGCCGTTACATTTGACTATTACGTTATAAGCTGTCGGCTGGCGTTTCAGAGCCGCGGATATGCGACTGCAATAGTCCACCGAATGTGCCCCTCTTTTGCGGGAGGCAGGCACGTAATAAAGTCAAGCTACTCCAAAGCCAATCACATCAATGTTACTCTGGCTAATTGTCTCGTTGGCGGCCAATGAAACTGGAATTGGGTTCTATTACTACGACGAGCTTTCGTTCGTGCCAAGCTCAGCTTCCATTTGCGGTTATCATCGGCATATTGACGGCCATGACACAACGCATTGTTGCTTATTTTTAAAGCTATGAGCTTTCAGCCGTGCGAAAATAAAATAAACGACGCAGAAGATGTAGAGAACAAGATATTGAATGAGAAAAGGGAAAAATATCGTTGTCCGGTCGAACACGCGCAGACATTTGTCCGAGACGCTTGCATACATAAAGCGTCGATTTTTCCGGTTCAACGCTTTTATCGTTGCACCTTCTTCGCCCTCCTGCCTCTGCCTGTCTCTCATGCACTGGTGAAGAGAAAGAGAGGGGGTGGAGGGAGAGAGAAAAAGAGGAGAGAGAACAATCGATAGGCAAGCACCACTTTGCTGTCGATTCCGATTCAAAAGTATAAAAGTTTCGTCATACGGCGTCGACTTAAATGCAAGGCGTCGTCGCGCGACGACGAGGGCGTGTAATAAAAATTCTAAAGTGTTTGCACCATAACCTAGTTTTGCTCCAAGTCTCTAAGTCATTGTGCGAAGCAACGATCTCATTTCACTTCTAGCTGTTGCTGCCCGACCTACTCTCCCCACTAATTTTATCCATTTCTTTTTCCTTTCCCTCAATTTTTCTTCATATCTATTTCATTCGCACGCGAGCCTTATTTTCATCCGAACGAATAAAGTCAAAATTAAAAGTTGTAGGTCCCTCGCTTTTTGAATTTTTTACAAACTTTAAATTTATGAACTCCCTTGCGTCGAGTAATCATTCGGCAAAAGTTAACGCGGTACTTTATATTATTACGAATGGTCAATGCACATACGTAAAATATCAAGTAAAAATTGGCTTAAATAAAGTAGCTTGCTATCAAGCTTCGAAGTTGTAACTAAAAATTCGCGCAAAAAAGACTGATGGATGTTGCGTTAATCAATCATCGTCGCAAAAAAAAAACACGAAAAAAGAAAAAAAAAGACGAAACAAAAAAGAAAAAAAGGACGATATTTTTCCCATAGCCGCAATTTGATAAATGCAAGGTAGAACCGTGCTGGACATCATGAAAATAATTAATGAACAAACGCGAAGTGCGTTGAAATAATTAATTTTCAGCCAAGCCGACAACAAAAATTGAGAGAGATTCGAGCTCGCGAACGCGCATACAAACATAGAGGAACAGACGAGAGCGCTTCGATTATTTATTCTGTTGGCAAAGATTTCGTTAATCATGCATAATTAATAAAAGCAAGCAAGCAAACGCGGTATGAAATGCAAATGTGACTCTTGGCGGAATCTCGCGCGGGTTACAACGGGGCAATCAATTGGAGTTTTACGAGAGCGAGGGATGGGCACGGCGATTGTTTCCACGCGCCCACGGTAGTTCGAAATTTTGCGCTTGCGGACAAGGCCAAGGGGACCGGTCAGCGGGCGACTAGGCTGCCGGGCTGCGGCAGCGTACAGGCGCATTTAAATGTCGCGCGTTCAATCGACTCATGCATTATTTAGGCCTCGCGTACATAGCCCTCGTTTGCTTCAGTTGCGGACTTTTCTCTCTCGCTCGTTCGTATTGCCGATGCGCCGCCGAAGCATTGTCGCGCCGTGCGCCAAACGGCAACAGACCACATCCCGACCTCGTCTCCCTACAGCTTCATCCGCATCTCACTTTTTTATCTGCTCCTCATCGTTCTAGTTTGCTGCCGACGCAGTTTACGTTCATTTACGCGTTGGCATCTTTTTGCGTTTGTTTTACTTGCAAAATTATGCCAAATTTTGGGACAGCTTCTCTTTTTATGTACCTCACTTACGTTTCATATCTTTTTTTCTAACGTGTTAAAAAAGTGTTCGTTGTAAAATTTGTCATCGCAATAACCAAATCTTTCTTTAAACTTTGCAAAATATTCTGCAATTTTGGTGCGATATTTTGGTTCAGGCGCTGAAGTAAATTAGATTCTTCTTTTCAATATTTACGTATGATCGACGTTGGGTGAGAAAAGTTGTCCTCAGAGAAAATGTTATCATTTACTAACCCAAATTTGTTCCCTCCAAGTACCAAAAATACCAAATAATAACTACTGATGAAAATAAGAAATTTGTTACTCATATTAAGTAATTAATTGCTCAGAAGAAGAAATCAATTCAGTACTCAAAATAGGTAATTCTTCTTGCTCGAAATGAGAAGCTTGTAACTTAATTTGAATAATCGATAGCTCAATACGAAGACTAATTTTTATTTGTGGAATTTGCTTTCCGTGGCTTTTTTTTTATATCACATTATTCAGGTGCTATTGGAAACTAAAAATTAGTGCATTAATGATATGATAGAAATGGCTATCAAGAGTCGCGGAAACGATCTGCAGCATTAATGCCAGAAGCGCGTTTACACGCATTATAACAGCTTCATGCATTCGTAGAGCACATAAATAGAAATAAACAGTATTCCCAGAAGCGGTCTATGTCAAGAGGTCTTTTATAAAAAGAAAAAATATACTGTCCTCATTTGTTAACCCTTTTTTTCATCGCGATCCTCGAAGAGAATTCTTTTCTCAGAGGTAAAACGTAGTTTTCGTGAAAAAAATCACTTACGTAAAATCATCATAAAAGTATGTTTACAGGTAAGACAGGCCATAATACGTCATCATCAAAAATGTCAATATGTACGTATATAGTGCTGGAAAGTATATTTTTGTTTCGCGTGAGGTTTACGCCCGAGCGAAGCGAGGTTTTTGTTTCCAAACAAGTCGTGGAAAGCGCGAATTTGAGCTCACGTTTCTCACCGAACGGGCGTCAAAGTCGTACTATCCCCAGGGCCTGTTGAAAGTAATCATCACTCGAGAGTGCGTCACGATAAAAATCGTCGTGTATTTGACAAAAGGATAGGCACTTCACGACAAACAAAATAACATCAAATTGTGACAGTTAAAATTTGTCAGTATACACCATTTTATTTAAAATATTGTCAGGTCAGGATAATTGCAACCAAGTAATCACAGCTATAACTTAATAAACGTAATTTGATTGTGAAGCTCGACGAGGCAAACGTTATTACACGAAAATTGATTTTCTTTGATCTCATTGTGTACACTTTTTTCCCTCGTTCGCCAAAAAGCGCTCAAAATAGCTATAGTATGCAACTGACGCTGATGCTTTTTCAGGAGTGACGCGTATCGATTCTTGGCGGGCACCGAAGCGATGCTTTTAATTGAAAATAATAAGCGCACGTTATTGGCGCAACGCTGATCGGTGCTCGCATATACTGTTCGCCCGAGTTTTGGCCTCGTAGCTGCGCCCGTAAAAACCAGTTAAAAAAAGTTTGAGTTCGTACCTCCCCACAAGCAACCTAACAATTGCTTTTTGTTATATTGTGCAGATGAAATAAACGATGCATCAATTTTCATTTGATATTTAAAAAAAAATATCAATAACTTGTTTATTTATTTGTATGTGCATGCTACAGCCTCGATTAAATGTTTTTCTTGTAACAAAAAGTCGCGTGGCTATTAATTGGCAACGTGAGTTCGATAAAATTTGTATTCCTCTTTCTGTATACTCAAATATTATTACAGCAATGTGTTTTATCAAAGACTTTTGAGAAACATTCAAATATTGCTAGCCAGAAAATAAGTATGAGCGATAACCCGCGGATTATTGAAAAGCGCCGAAAGGAGATATCATTCGCATACTTAGCGTGTTATCTGGCAGTGAAAATCCGCAGTTCAATTAATAAACAGTTTTGATTGACAGAATATGCAGTTGAGTCTCTTTGAAATTCGAATGGTATATATCGAGCTGCCTCTCTTTCTCGCTCGTGGCGAGTAATTGGATTGCATTTGACCGAGTCGGTAGATCGATGCAGAGCGAGTAGAGCGCTAAAATTCTCTCTCTCTCTCTCTTGCGATTTGCCGCCTCTCGACTCTGATCCGCAGCCGCAACAGCAGCTCGCGGCGATCCCGCCTGTCGATTCGATTTCTCTACTCCTTCCGGATTACGCGCCTCCGGGCCCAAAGCGATTTTCTGACGTTCGCCCGATTTTCGCGATGTCGAATTTTCGTACACGCGCGACACTTGTCGAATACTGACGATCTGTTATTCCGCAGATTTTATGAAAGCACTCGATCCATGAAACGCGTTGCAACATTGAAGGGCTAAAAACAGATCAATGACACGGTTAATTCGGTGAGAATTATAAAGGACGGCTAATAATCGACGAGTAGATATGAAACTATTATGAAATTCGGCGACGGCAGCAGCCGGGTCTGTAACTCGGCAATTATTCACACATTTGTACCCGCAGTGGCGTGGCGGCGGCTCATCAAACTTTCAAGCGACCAATTCAATAATGTAAATGGCGTCGCGCGCGTCGCTGCGGCTGCGTGCCACGCGTAGTCAGCCTCGCTCGGCCATATGTTAGACTTCAATTGGGGGGGAAAAAAAACGAGAGAGAACGAAGGAAAGGGCAGAAAGAAGAAGTGTCGGAGGGCGGCGCAAATAGTCGCACGCGCGCGCGGGCGCGAGGTTCATTAGCCGCGGTGCTGCCTCTGTTGCGTGCACGCGCTCGCAGCAGTGCGAATGCGCCCGCAGAAAGAGACCCCCCTCTTGGCATTGCGGCTGCATCGCCGCGAGAGCCGCGCAAGTGCTGCCGCTGCACTGACTATTGTTGGAGTGCAAAAGGAAAAAAATACAGGAGCGGGTGGGAGGGGATGGCAGCTAGCTCACGCGGCGTGCGCGTTATTTGGCCCGTACTCGACGGGCGATGTGCTGCTGCTGCTTGCTTGCTTGAGAAGTTAGGACCCGCCTATTGCATATTTCGCAGCTCAAGTGCACCACACAGCAGTGAGAACGCGAACGCGCGCATTTGAGTGGCTATTAATTCGGCACACTCTCACCTCCGCTCAGACACAATGAGCGCGAAACGCCAATTCATAATCCTCGCCTTATATGCAGTATATTTTCTCTCGCTTCTTTCATCCTTTCCTCTCTCTCTCTCTCTCTCTCTCTCTCTCTCTCTCTCTCTCTCTCTCTCTCTCTCTTGCGCGCGCTCATTGTTCTCTCGTCCGGCCCTTCGTCGCCTGCGCACGCGGGACAAAAGTGCTGTATCGAGCGGGTGGAGGCTGTTGCTGCTGCCGCTGTAACGTAATCTTTTTCAACGAGCGTCAAGGCGTTAGTTCAGCTGCGGAGCAGCCACGTCGACGACTCTGACGACGAGGCTAATTTGACCTTTTCAGCCGACGCACAATTACTAATATTCGAGTAGGCTACGTGTTGCTTTTTGCTGGGCGCGATACAATGCCAAAGCCCGGCGCGATCGATGGGGGATGATGGTCTGCATGCGGGGCTAAACTTAAGTAGCCCGAGTGTTAAAATTGGCACTGTTCAGCGCGCAGCCTCGCGTGGCTTGTACTTCACTTCTTCTAGGTGAATTTGCTTACCCTTGTACACTTGCGCTTTCAGAGTAGGCTCTATTGCTGGCTTATAATTGGGCAAATTGGACAACCTTGGTTCGAAAGTGGAAGAGGCACAAGCAACGTTCTCGGAGTTGCACTTGTTGCGAGCTGAAGCAGTTGCGAAATAAAAGAGTATCGTCGGACGAAAGTGTGAGAAAGTGGAGGCGAAAAGTGCAGACGAAAGTAGCTGCGAGGAGAGCAGCGACGTTCGACTCTCGGCGCAAGCAAGCAAGAAGCAAAGCCGGTACTTACTGCCGAAAAGTGGCCACATCCGGGTATCTGAGCGTGCGCGCGCGCGCGAAAGAGAGAGAGCATCGAAACTCGTTATCTCATCATCCTCTCTAATTGGCGCATCGATTGTGTACCAATTATCGTTTCCTGCGCGGAAGATTAGCTAATTGCCGACGGCAATCCCAGCGACACGTATATAACGCACCTGCCAGTCCTCGCGCTCTCGCTGCGCGTGCGTGTATTTGCCTCGCAACGGTACACACTGCAGCCGAAAGAGAGAGAGAGAACGATTCCTTTTTCTTCACGTGCTTGCTTTTTTGCTTAGTTTGTTTGCCAGAGCGGAGTCGCTCGTCTACTTCCACCAGTCTACTACCACTACTACTCCTCGCAGTTTTTTGCCCGCTGCGGTGCAACCCTCATTCGTCGCCTTGACGCGCGTAACCCGCGCCTCTGCGTTAAACCGCATCGCTCTTCCTCTATCCATCTTCGTCTCGCTTCCGCTTGTTGTCAGTTTTGATGCATTCACTTGGCTAATTAACTCGCTGCTGATCGATAACAAGATGGCGTGCAGTTTTATCACGCCTTATCAGAGTCTGCTGGTCGATAAAACATTGGGTCTGTTGCCAGTTTTTAAGGCGCCACTCGTTGCAACTCAATGGCTTAATAAGTCCTCTTAAACGCATCGCAATTTCCGTCAAAAGTTTATGAACCGTCGGCTCTGTTGCAGAGCTTGTTTCGTTTATTCCTCTTTGCTACCTGTCCCTGTCCTCTTAGCGAGTTTTTGCTCCGCTCTGGTTTTTTTCCTCGGCTTTGCCTGACACGCACGTATGCGCTCCTGATTCTCGTTCCTTTTGTTTTTCTCTCTCAGATGTACTCTTTCCCTTATTCCTGTTCTTCTCATTCTTCGACGGACCGATAAAAATGGTCCTGTCCAGCAAGCGAAGTTGAGAAGCGTCGCGCTGGAAGAAAGGAGAGAAAGTAAAGTGAGGGAGAATGCAAGGAAAGAGAGGCAGAGAAAAAAATGAGAAATTGAGCCGAGGCTTACCTGTCGGCCGATAGCGGTTAGTGCATTTTGCTAGTTCTTTTATGTATGCACCGGCTGCGTACCTACCTCTTGTTGCTTTCTCGACTTTTTTTTCATTTTGCTCCGTCTGCGCTCATGAACTTTGCGCATGCAACCTCGTCTTGTTTTGTTGTGATTTTTTTTTACCGAACGCGAAGGAGCTTTGGTCTGCAACCGAAAACAGTTTTTTGCTCGTATTACTTTCTGTCTCTCTCTCTCTCTTTCTCTCTCTTGAACGAGCACAGGAGAAGAAATTTCTGTGCATCGCATTGTTTCACTACATGTCTTGCTGTACATTTTTTTATATAATGTAACTTTAACATTTCAAAAGAATTTTTTATAGGGCGTTTGTTCACTTTTGTTATTGCAATACAAGACTCAGTTGAAACACTTGGAAAATAAATTTAAAAATTCGTACCTCGTCCGTTTGAGAGAGTTGAATGTAATTCAAAGTAAGCTACACGTCATTTAATCAGTCGCTGAGCTCGCTGCTCTTAGTAGTAATACACGTCTGGCTCTTTCGTGCGATGGAGTTCCGTGGTAATCCTGACACACATAATTATGATTGCTCGAGCGCGACATTTCACATCTGGCTGGATCAACGGGTCAATTTAACTCTCGTTTACAGGGTACATATAGTCGAATATCGTCGCTCGCGCTTCGTATAATGAGCATAATGTGAACTCGTCGTGGCTATTCAGATCCCTCTTACTGCTGCTTCGTTGTCAACTTCTCCCATTGAATGGACCGAAATGTAGCATATGTTTCCGAATCTGATAAACTTGATTAGAAATGAAAAAATATATATTTAAAAACCAGTGTAAAAATTGTAAGCGTAACATTAAACAAAGAATACAATATCACTAATAGAAAACTTCAATATCTGAAAATTTAAAAAAAACTTTGAAAACTTTCATTGTGCAATTGGTTTGAAGTCAATATTATAGAAAATTTTGGAAAAAATATTTATGTACAGTTCAGTTTTCAATTTGTTGATCAAAACTAAAATTTTGTTGAATATTATTCATCGACTTTTCTCGCTATTTTAAAAGAAAAAAGTTGAACTCATTTTTAGAGAAAACTGAAAAAACTGGCCGTTTTATAGGGGATTTTATGAGACATCAGAGGTGTACGGTGGTACAGCTAATTGGCGCTAGAACGCAAAGGCCGTTTTAAGCGGGTCGTAATCATCTCGGGCAGTTTCTTTTTACCTCTTTTTCTTCATTTCTGTGCTCTTTTTCTTGCTTTCTCTTCACATGCGTTTGTTCTCTAGCTTGTGAAGCGCCAGAGTTTGGATCTTAGTTTTTATGCGCGCGTAAGTCGCTACTTGACACATCAATTAACTAGCCGTCCCGCGCGTTATTCGTAGCTCGCGTTGCGGTTGGAATTTTTTTTAACGTTAAGTACTTACAAGTGCCCTGGTTCTCTCTTTTGAAAAGAAACATCACTCGATGCTGTGTCGGCGTCGACCCACTCTGATTTCATAATTGAAAATTTTTTCATCGAAGAATTGCGGCGAGGTGTGGGAAATGAAAACTTCGTTAGGTCGCATTTTAAAGCGATTTGGGAAAAAAGAATTTAACTCATTTTTCCATTTAGCCGGTTCAAATATAATTCAATTTTAGTGGGATTACTTTGGTTGCCATGACGAGTGAAAATTGAATTGAGATTGCTCTTCGTCACGTGGAAAAGAAGAATTTGAATTCAGAATGTCGTTCGAGCTTTGAAATGGATGAGAAACAATGATAAAATATAAGTAAATTTTTTTTACTAGCCGTGAGAGTGCAGCAGATCACATTTTAGTTCTCTTTCCAACAAAATAAAATAGATAGCGACAACGATCGCGCAATAAACTACTGGCGGATATATGGATTTTTATGTCGTCAATAGATTTCTCATAGGCATACATATTCAACGTGGATATGGCCTATATATCTGATGTTATTTTCTCGTAATCTTCAATGTTTGTCGACCTCACTATTTCACAGGGTTGTTTCTCGTTTCTTCTCCGTAGGCATTTTCATCTGCTGAAGCCTTTCTTCTTCGGGGGCAACACCGAGTCCTTTCTGAAACGTTGGCCTCATCATCCCTCGAAGCGTACTCCTTTCTTTTTTTTTGTTGGAACGACCCCCTGCAGACGTCATCCACCCACTGCTTCTCTCTCGTGCTTCCTTCCTTTTTATAATTACATCGAGTCTCGCTCCCCGTGGCTGCTGCACGCGACCGATCGAACCGCACTTTCACTTGCAAGGGGAAGATTAAAACCATAGCGACAAACACTGTCGGGCGGAAAAGGTACACACAGTCATCTCTCTCTCTCTCTCCCTGTGCAAAAGGGCCCCAAACTTCCGCGAAAATATAACGACTAGGGGACGCAGCTTCCTTCTCTCCTTTTTTGCCTTTCTCTCGGCTTTTTTCTCTCTCTTTACTCCGGTTTTGATGGCTTTGCGCGCCTTCTCTCTCTCTCTCTCTCTCTCTATGCTACTGACAGCTTAGCTTTGATGCACAAACCTTTCGAGGCAGTCGGTCAATATTTGTTGAGCTTTTTAATTTGATTGCTTGTCTAATACAATACAACATTGTTCTCGTTCAATTCATTTATCGCGTATACGTATTAGAAAGAACAGAATGAAAACGAAAAAAGTATATATAGTAAATTAATCCGTACGATGGATATCGTTCGGTAATTATCCCTGATTTTTCATCGAAGCTGAATAAAATCGCATTATTTCCGCATGGCCGTTGAGTTAACAGCACAATTAGACGCGAAGTCGAGGGGGGAAGAGGGGATCGGATCTGATAATACATCCTGCTCTTATTTTCCCTTCTTCTCTTTTTTTCCGGCAACGAGTCTCCGTCCCGACTAAGTAATCACCGAAGTGGCTCTGGAGCGACGTTAACTCCCTGTCGAAGCAGATAAATGAGCGAATGAGAGTCGAGTTCGCGCGCAACGACGACGGCGGAGGCGGCCGATCCGAACGAGAATCGAAGTAGACGAGAGCCCGCGCGGGAAGAAGGGCGGCGGGCGGGTGGGGGGGGGGGGCACGAAAACGCAATATCGCGCCTTTGTCCTCCCGTTTGATGTCTCCGTCTCTCTTCGGTGTGCTGTTTCGCTTCGCGCAGCCCGCTTCTTCTAGACGGCTTCAACGACTTTTTCCTGGCTTCATTATGCTTCTCGCTCTCTTCTCGGCTTATACCTCTAACTTCGCTGTTTCATCTTCGACTCCCTAAGCTCGCAACACTTGGCTGCCGCTGCCTGCAGCTTTTTTATCGCCCAGCTCTTTTCTCATTTGCATTCTTACTTTCTTAACGTTTGCAAGCTTAATCTTTTGCCACTAAAGCATCCTTTCCATCCTACCTGCACTTTTAAATGCTTCAGCCTTGTTATTCGTCCATTCATACGTTTTAGACTGCTCCGCGGTAATCGTACTACACCCATATATAATTTTTCCACGAGCGACACTTGGATTGTCACCGTTTGTAATTCTATCTGCATTAAGCGCGTAACATCGCAGCTCAGTCGAGCATTTCCGAGCAATTTAAAGCGCAGATTTCGCGCAACGTTGCCGCCGCGAGAAGCGATTTGCTCTGCGCGGGCGGTTAACGGCCAGAAATCAGAGGGCTGCGTCGCCGCCCGCCGAGGAAATACTGACGACGCGTACGTTTCCCTTGCGCGAAATCGTTTCGTAGGAAATACGCGAGCATCAGAAAAGCCGTTCGGAAAAATTGAAAAATAAGAATAAGGAAACTTAAGCCCTGGATACATATAGAATCGCTTCGCCAGCTAGGCTGCGTTCTTGTGATTTGTTCTGATTGAATTTCGTATCGATCCGCTCAAAAAAACCGCCGATAACCGAATGTACGTGATCAATCATAGTCCTTCTTGGTAAAGCAATGTGAATTTTACAATCTGATATTTACGGACGACAGTTTCCGTTCCGTGGGCATTACAAGCGACACGCTGGCATAGCGCTGGCGCAAGGAGTGTAAAAAAGCTCTAATTACGTATTGAAAACGCCCATTCAAGTTAGATTTAACTGTTCAATAAATTAACAGATTACTTTTAGTGGGACAGAAAGATCGCAATTAGGATGAAACTCGCCGAGAGAAAAAGAAGCTCACTGACAACGAGAGAGAGAATAGCGTCGCCGTCAGCAGTATCGTACTGCACTTGGCAGTAACAAAAGAAATCAGCTAGCCTGCGGCTCAGCCACTCGCCCTTTCTGACACACATACGGCCATCGGACGACGAGCGAATTCAGAAAAAAAGAACGAGCCGGGAAGAAGAAAGGAAAACCGCGAGTGGAAAAATTTGCGCGTTTCCCCGATCTCGCAGTTGGGCAAATGGCAAAAGGCTATTGTGCCAGCGCGACAAGAGAAGAGGCCGCAGATAAATCAGTAAAGAGGCTGCGGCGTCTGCGCCTTCTTCCAAGCTGCTGGTCCCCGCGGGCCGACGGCCAGCCGTTCGCTCGCCCGCTCGCTCGCGCACCATCTGCGAAATGAGATTTAGCTCTGGGCTCGAGGGCAGCAGGTATCAAAAGCCGCGCGCTAGCTCTGCTTCATACGGGACTCTACATCTCCCTCGTCGCGGGACTTGACGCGCCGGCGCGACACACCTTCAGCCGCTGTCCCTTCTTCCCGCCAACGTTATCGTCTTTTTCAATTTATCAACCATATCTCCAGATGACCGCACAGCACCTGCTTCCTCGTGCACGCCCTCTTCGCAACTTTTTTCTTTACCTCGCAGCATGTCTTACTCCGTCGTGCTTCATTTTTCATTCCCAATTTTTGTCTACTTTTCCGAGGCTAGTCAACGTGCAACAGCTTGTCTTTTTGTTGTGAACGATTCGCTAATTCATAATACAATCGATGCTGCTCGTAAGCGTGCACATTAAAGGGGTTAACGAGGTGACAATGGATGGATAATCGACGATTTCGTCTAATTTTTGGAAACAACGCAGATATCCCCTGTTGTGCGTATATCGTGGCGGTGACCTCGAAATTCGTCAAAGCAGGGGCGCGTCGGTGCACAAGCGTTTAGGGTGCGTGCTTTAATACTCTCCGGGGACTTTCAGCACAATCGGAAAATCGGGTGTTGGTGGTGCGTTTGGTAGAAGAGGGCGCTGGCACAACGAGACGTTGGAGTCGGAGGTTACAGCTGCTGCGACTAGAGGGCTAATCTCCGAAGTGTCGAGGTGCCGGGCCATCTGATAAACCGGCTCCATTTTAACCCTTCCTTTCCGAGGGTACTTGCGCGCGCTTTTTCCTCGACTTAATAATCTATCACGTGATTATATGCTCGCGATGCATTCTGCTTTAGCTTTTCTTTTATCTGGTCAATAAACGAGAGATGATGGATTGGAATCGGATGGAAAGATACTCTTCGTCGTGCTTCCTATTTTCAATATCACACAAAATGATGTTTTATTTTTATGACATGAAACATTATGATACGAATCAGATATTCAGCTTGATTAACGGCCCTCTTTTTAAAGCAGCGTACATTTCGCAGTCGAACAAAGCGGTTATTCAGACGGATTTAATGAGGATGAATGGCGTTGCGATCGATTAATTTGAAAAATATTAAGGATGGTTTTTCCAATTGATTTTGACCATGTTGGGAACGATGACAGTGAGAAAGGGGGAGTACAATAAGCAAGCATGAGAGCGGCGCGAGTGACGGTAGATGTTGAAGGGTAAAGGAAAACAAAGGAGCGAGCTTCAGGTTAGAATAAGCCGTTTATCGCGGGGTTAGTGGCTTACGGGAGAGCGAGAGATAGAGAGAGAGAGAGAGAAAGCAACCTCTTCCGGCGTTACATCCTTCGAGGCTAACAGCTCTGTGATTTGCCTGGCGTAATTTCAATTAATTAATTAATCTTTCGAGCGAACGAGAGCCAGTATAAATCTCGCTTGCTGTTCTAATTAAATCGGGAAAATAGAGCAAGAGAATAGGTGAGCAGTCGTTTGAGAATCACTTTCGGAGATCAAGAATTGATGCCGAGGCGGAAAGAGAAGAAAAAAGCTCGAAAAAGGAAGAGAGAGAGAGAGAGAGAAAGAGAGAAAGAGAGAGAGAGAGAGAGAGAGAGAGAGAGAGGGAGGGGAGGGAGAGTCTCGACATCAAAGGCCGAGCGAAATCGAATCCATTATCCATCGATTTTCTCCCTGCTTTCTCTGGAAATCAGCCTTTTTGCGCAGTGCATCGAGCTTGAGAGCTTCTCTTTAAGGTCGTAGCCTCGAGGGAGCGTGCGGAGCTCCGCAGCGGCAGCGAGTCGTCGCCGTCGTCGTAGGCCCAAGCGCGCAGGGGTGCGACGCTCTGTGTGCCCGCAAAGCCGAACGAGAAAAAAGAGAGAGGAGGAAAGAGACGCGATGCCGAACGCGAAACGCGCAGGCAGCTTCGAGGGCCGGCAAGACGAAAAAGACCAGAGTAGAAAAAAAAGCACATCAAAAGCTCGTTGTGCCACTGATTATGCTTTCGCGATCCGTGCAGCAGCGCACTCAAGAGAGAGAGAGAGGAGGGAGAGTGTAATCCTGTGCTCCGTAAGTGCGCCAAACCAAACGAGGCGAGGGCGCGCACGGAGCAACAGACCCTCCGCGTGCACGACTCCGGCCGAAATTAATCAATCTGGCCGTATGCGGGAAGTGTGCGCAGCTTTTTTTCGGGAGAGCTCCCGTAAATGAGCGCGATTGCGCCTGCATCGGAAACTGCTCGTTCGTAAAACTGACGCATCCACTTTCTCGCTTTGATAGCACTCCTATTCTCAAGCTTTATTTATATTCACGTTATATTACGTCTTCCTGTCAAGTAGATTTATAATAAACTTTCTCATGTAACTTGCGAATTCATCTTTCGCACGTGCATATTTATCAATTAAAGGCATTTATCAGTCGTTACATTGCACACTAGTAACTTCCAACGAACAATACGCTTTGACTGAATCACTTTTACGAGAACTGGCAACAGAAGGAAAATTTATAATTGCACTATTTTGAAAAGGAGTTTCACTCAGCTCAAGTAGCTTCTATCTCTGTTCAATTTCTTTTTGCGCTTGGCTCTTACTTTTCTTTTTTGTTCTCATTTATTTACAACACTGCTTTCTGAAACCTATCAAACAAATTGCTACTTGAAACTCACTTTCATCGAGGGAAATGTTTAGAGTAGTAATACCAAGTTTTTTCTTTGAAGTTTGCTTGTTGCACTTAAAAGTTGTTCCGAAAAATCTCTTCAGTCGCCTTATTTGCACGAATTCGAAGCAATTTCACTGCTACAAAGAAGCTCACTCGCCGCGACCAATGAATAATTTTTTTTTCTATAAACTCGACGATGCACCAGATTGAGCGATCGTATAGAGAAGAGCGTGTAAACAAAACGGCTCGGCGCGTGGTCGTCGCCAGCCACAACAAAACTTTCGCACGCTTTGCCTCGCGCTCAAACAGCACCGCGAACGGCTAAGAAAAAAATGAAAGGCAAGTGGCGGCCCCGTTCGAGCGCGGGCACGCGATGTCCAGCCACAGGATAGCCACGTTATCGTAGCCGTCTCTTATTAAAAACTGAGATACGCGAATCATTGTAGCAATTACTCTGGCTGTCGGTGTGCGGCACGCCGTGCATGCACATTTGTCGCGAGCAGATCTTACAAGCGGCGAGCTGCTGTTGCCGTTGATTTAGTGGCACGCGACTCATTCCTCTTGAACACGTATATGGTTTTATGTCGATAGTAAACTCTCCAAGTAATGTAGCTATTTATATAATTATTTAATAATAATGCTATTTACGGTTATTTTTTTGTTTCAGGTAAGTCACGAGATATTCAATTTCCACTAATACACTAAAGACAATTATTATGGAAATATACGTAAGTAATGTTGCGGTACATCCAAGGGTATATAAGTAGTATACCCTTGAAGTTAAATTTATAAATATTTTGTTATACTTCAATTCGATTAAAGTATAGCTTTATACCAAGGATTTGAAGTCTAGTAATCCTGTGGTATGTGTAAGTGGGAGCTTTGCATGTCATGTTAAATATGCTAGGAAACAATGTGCATTCATAACATGAACATGTAAATGTTGTAAACTTTTCTTTCTTCGTACTAAGTTGAGAGACACAGTTTGTTGAACAATTTAACAACCGGATAACGTCGCGTAACACTAAATTAGATTAGTTGTGAACAGTAATACTAGGATTTACGTCAGATAGTGTATTCAGAAAATTAAGAATGTCACGGTAAATATCTAGTACAAGTAGGTTAAATCGTTTGGAAACGAGCGTAAAGTTAACTAAACAAACAAGCGTAATGCTGAACAGCTTTGCACTGTGGAGTATGCGGTATGCTTGAAAAGCAGGTTGTGTATTGTGCCTATGCGGGCAATGATTGGCAGAGCAGAGTACCCTTCACGCGCGCGGAAGAGGAAAAAAATAGCGCTGACGGATAAACTTTCAGTGAGAGGCTGATTTCAAGAGAGAGATGCCTGTTGTCGAGGCGTTAATTCCGATCGGCCGCTTTGCGAGTAATTACGGCCGATTACGAGCGCCGGAACGCGTGTGCGCGGCTGTTTCGCGAGTGATTTAATCGCCGGCCAACTGGCGCTCACGAATACGCGATCGCGGGAAAGCCTGCTGCCTCGATCGTCCGACTATCGCCGTGCTTACATCGTTCAGTGGACTTTTCGCTTTCCCGGGCCACGCCACGTCCCCGCTATTCTTTGGATTTGCACTGTTTCCACTGCTGCCCTTTGGCACCCGATACTTGCCAATGTCCCGTCGGTTTGGAAAAAATTAAGACTGCAAAGATGTCAGTCGCACGGTTTGTGCATTATGCACTATTGCGTTATATTCTATAGGTATAAACGAGAAGCAAACAAGTGTTAACGCGGATGACTCGGCTGATGACTCGGCTGATGACTGGAGCTTGCAAGCATGAGCTGAACAAGGGCCATTAAAAGCAATTTCGTTCACGCACGAGCCGACTTCAAGTGTTTGATTATCTTTATCTGGTTGTGCGGACATCAGCGACAGTGTAGAATATCTCCTTTCTCTCAGCCACCCCCAATCGTCGACATCATCCCTTACGGCAAAGCATCTCGTTCTCTCTATTAGATGCGATGCGCGTGCAGAAGTGGTGTTTGCGCGAGAGCACAGCGCAAAGTAGTCGGCACGCCAGACAAACACGCGCGCTGTTACAAAGAAGAAAGGACGACGAGAGCGATCGTCCCTCGTATTTGCTCTGTCTTTTTGCCAGCGCTCCGCGCGACATATATTAAATTTCAATCGATGTGTCATCCGCGCGCGGACGTTTCTTAGCCCGCGGACGAATAATAGAGCAGCGCGTCGTCGTTACTACATTGCTATTCGCGTCTTATCGAGGGCGCATCTCGGCAAACGAGAAAGCTGGGGGGATTATGTGACATTTCGAGCCCCTTGTGCGCCCAAGCTATATATGTCTATTAATAAATCTTTGATTGATGCGCCTTTGATATTCGAGTATCACTGTCTTATCGGATAACATCCGCCTGCTTTGTTTTTTCTCTCTGGCAGACTAAATCGATTGTTGACTCACTCGAACATTTTCCTTCACTCTGCTTTTCATAAAAGCCTCGAGCAAATCATTATATGAAGTCTTAATATCGATGTCTTAAAATAAACAACAAATATTCAAAGTATAGACACTGAAATATTAATAACTATTGTCAGAAAAAAAGAGAAGAATGATTTTACGTTATATTTCAATCTTACATTTGCTTTGGCTGAAAGTGTAATGCACATAACTATACAGAATATAACTTGGATGTATCAGGCAGACTAGTGTTGCCATAAATTGATAAGCAAAGTATATCGAAGCGTAAAAAAGTAAACAAGATGCGTGAGCTTGGGGATGTAGCATCTTTACCAACGAAGCAGAGGTCTCTCATCTCGAATTTAACCCTCGACCCGCTCTCATCTGCCGGCAAGTGCATCCGGTCATTTAACCCTTTTTCCGCGACGCCCCACTTCTCAACGCTCGCCAGAATAAAGAAGAAAAAGAAGGAAAAGAATCCTCTCTCATATTTTCCGTGCGACGCGTAAATACGCGTCGAGCGCCGCTAGCGATACAGGAATTTATGGGAGTCCCTGGGTGTTCGAGGAGTAGCAGGAAGACGTCGCGGGGGGGGGGGGGGGGGCTTGCACCCTCGAAGGAAATGAATGATCGGCGCATCTCGTAGGTAGCGTTCGTTTCTATTTGCCGCAATGGCGTTAGTTTTTTCACTTATCAATAGCGTAGCCTTCGTATATTTCACGCTTTGTTTTGCACGGCTGCATATAATAGGAACGTCATCCAATTCTCAAGTGGCTATGTTTTTCCACACCATCGTCTTGAAGCTCTTAATGAAAATATATGTATATATGGTAAAGGCGAGTCGTGTATCGAGGAGAACCCATTGAAAGTTTTGCGATCGATTTGTATTCAGTGGGCCTTCGCGCTCTCCCTCTCTCTCTCTCTCTTTCTCTCTCGAAACTCTCGAGAGTGTATGTGCCGGCGCGAGTCAACCGGTGCGGGGGGAACGTCGTCAAATCAAGACTCCTTCAGCACCCAGATTAATCGCCGCGCCATAGTTTCAATGGGAGGATCAAAGGGTTCTGCAGGCTGGCTCTCTCTCGCTCGTTTTAATTCAACGACAATCGATGCTAGTTCGGCATCTACATTCTCTCTCTCTCTCTCTCTCTCTCTCTCTCTCTCTCTCTCTCCCTCTTTCTCTATACGGGGTTCAGTCTCTCTATTGAACCTCGTATAGACAATTAGCTCTATCTCTTTTCAGTTTATCCTCCACGAGAGCTCCCACGTCCTACAACGACTCGAGTGCTTTTCATAGACGATCAACTAGCTATCTCCATTCTCTGATAACGTCACCAAATTATTCTTTCAATTAGTTTTCTTTGACGCTATCTTGAGCGAACTGGAGAAAATTGCATTAAAAGATTCGTTGTGGAAATGAAAAATCTCCATCTCGGCAGTAGTAGAGACGTGTTCCTATTTTTTTTATCGCAAAGACATACTCGAAGTGATAAAACGCTCCCGAGGGGCAGCTGCCGGATATGCGCCGCCGAATCGCGGAAATGGCTTTAACGGCTTGAAAACAAGATCCTGGAAAATCTCTCGCAGCTAATGCCAGGCGCTCGCATAGCGTCATCCGTGAGTTTCTGCGCTTTTTTCCACTCTCTTATAGCGACGTTATTTATAGTACTTAGAAACACACAAAAGCACTTCGTTCATCACAGCGTATGCTACACAAGACGCTGGATGACTTTTTGCCCCGCTCGCGCTCCCTTTTTCTTTGCAATTCACGCTCACCTCCAATTTCAGTTGTCTACAAAGTTTTTCGTGCAAGCTCTGCTTCCGATCCGACTAATGGTTATCCACAAAAAAAAGCAGTGCTCTTGGTGCAAGTAGAAATATTCGATTATAGTCAGCCGTGTGATATTAAAAAAGTTATCGGAAAATTAAAATAATTTAATTAATTGTCGACCTGATATTTACCGATTGACATTAGATATTCATTAGAAGAAAAAAATAAATGTACAAAAAACAGATGCTGATTGACCTGTAGGGAATGTTGTGGGAAATCTGTGGAGACGGCGATTTCAAAGTGATTTTCAATTAAGCAAAACGAATTAGTATGCGAAAACTTTGAAAATAGAATAATCGGGTGGCGCCAGTTGAGAGACCGAGGGCTTTATTGCGCTTTGATTATCACGTCACGTCTACAGCACTAACTTCGAGACTCGTCGATCGGTGCGGCAATGGCGGAGGCGAATTTGCCGAGCCGAGTCGAGTCGACTTATAGGTCGTTAATTAGTTTGCGCCGGTTAGGCTAACTAGATAAGACGCTGTCCGAGAGATATTCTGGATTTCAGCGTCTCGGCTGCGAGATTCCCGCCTTTGCGGAAACGGAAATCGATCCATTCCCGGCCGCGAGTGAGCGAGCTCCACCACCACCGCCCTCGTCCGCGCGCAGCTATTTGTGCAAGGAATTTTTGCCCTCGCGGGATAACCCAGCCAGCTAGGACTCTACTGCTGATGCTGCTACTGCTGACTGCGTTTGCCATAGCTTGCCCGATTATTCCTCTCGACCACTCAAACAGTAGATGCTGCGAATTACTCGTCAATCTCTCCTCAACGTCACAACTCGGCACTTCCTTGTCATTCCTACTGATCAATCAATGATTTATTTTCTTATGTTCAGCTTCGATCCCGCATACAGCGATAGATGAACAAAAACCGTGAAGACCCGAGAACATGCTTCGCGGTAAAAAAGTGAAGGGAAATCGGGTCGTAAGGCGCAGAGAGGGAGAGAAAAAACAGCGAGTTCAGCTCTTTTGCGCTCGCGCGCGACCGATCGATGAAGACGTCGTTAGAGAGAGAGAGAGAGAGAGAGAGAGAGAGAGAGAGAGAGAGAGAGAGAGAGAGAGAGAGAGATATTTTGACCACGGCATTAGCGCATCCGAGCGCCAGCAGCCGAATTAACTTTCAGCACGTTCGCCCGCCCATATATCTCGCACGCTACATTAGACATCTTCTTACCCCGTCTTCCTCGTCGCCTCCGCGAGTTCTTTCAATCCCCCGCTCGCTTTCGCATTTGCGCCCCGGCACCCAGTATCATGTTTGACAACGGCTTATGACGCGTGCCGTCGCTCCGAAGAAACTGCATTATCCGCAGCCGACGAAAATTATCATAATACATCAAAGGACGATCACGAATTTTTTTTCGTCTCCTTAGATTCGCAAGCGAGCAAGGGAAAAGTGGCCCGAGTTTTCTGAAGCGAATGGCGATGTACATGTCGTTATAAAAACATCAGCTACAAAAGTTTGTTTCTTTATACACAAAGAACTGACTGTGAGAATAGCTTTAACAATTTTTATCAAAAGATTCGCGATCGCACAGTGACAGTTTAACGAAGAAAACCGCTTTTCGTTAATTGGCATCCACGAAAAAAAAGTCAGATAAAAGTTCGGTTAAAGTCGGACTCCGTAAAGTCTGGCAAGAGTCCGACTTTGGCCCCTATGCGATATCTATTTTATACGACAAAAAAAATCTTAGGAAAATTATTATCGAGACTTCTTTTTCTAAATTTCTTTGATTTAGTTGGAAAATTTCTGTGGCATCTTATTCTCATTACTGCAGATATTTCCTCGTAAGTTGAACTTCATGTTGCAACAAATTTTGCAATCTTTTCTAGAATGAATAGCTTGATTAGCGGTAGTTGATGAAAATTTTTGGCACGCCAATGTAGTTATCTAATAAAATACATGAAAAGGAATGCCGTTGTGCTGGTGAAAGTTATATTAATGCATGTATGTATTAAATTATCAGAATAGTATTTGTAGAATTATTTCCTTTTCAGTGATGTCTACACCTATGCAAAATATAGTTGTTCGATAACATAATATGAATGCGTCGATGGGCATAAATATGGCCGAGTAGTAACCAGTAAATAAAATATATGTAATGTAGTAAGAGAAACATTTGCACGGAGCAAATTATTTTGCGGGGCAATGATGTCGCAGCAATCTCGCCTCCGTTTTCGTCTTGCGCACGACGGCGGTCCCCTTCTCGACTATATATGCAAAAGAAGCTAAACTTTCATCCTCGGTATTATATATACGTGGAAGGCGGCGGGGCACAGGCAGTGCGCGCGTCGCGTCTTTCTTCCGTGCAGTCGCACTTGGATTTTCCTCGCTCACGCCCGGGTGAAATTGGACGAGCTTTATGATTAGACTGGCTGGCTGCTCAGCCGCTCTCTCTCTCTCTCTCTCTCTCTCTCTCTCTCTCGGTACATGTCTCGTCGAGTTTGACGAAGCCTTCGCTCTATGTCTTTATCCCCGAGTCTTTTGCTCAGCCGCGTGCGGATTTTGAATTTCAAACGTCCGACTCGTGCTGCCTGCGAGCGTCCGCGGGAAATTGAGTATCGACAGCTTGTTTTTCTATGTGTCTTTCGTTCGTATACGATATTTTTGCTCTCTGTTTAAACTTTTTTGTTGCTCCTGCTTAATATTTTTAACGTGAAAGACGGTGAAAGACGGTGAAAGACAGAGAAAAGTAAATGAAATTCGTTGCATTTAGATGTAAAGCATGTTCCTGACCCAACACCAATCTCATCTCGTAATTGCGTCTTTTGAGCTTTGGAGAAATGTTGTTACAGCTGATTCTCGAGGGTCTCGTGTACGTGTACGTAATTTCGGTCATCAGAAATGTTGTGCCGGTAATATTCATGAAAGCACGTGAATTGCCAGAAGGATAACAAAGATGCCTGCTCGGCAAGGGCGCGCACTTTGCACGATTGCTCCCGAAATATTTATAGCTGAATTTTCATTAGTCGTCTTTCGCGCGCAAGCGACTGGCTGGCCCTAGCCGCTCTCTGGCGCGCGCGCGTCTATCAAGCTCGTGCTAAGTGTATACGCGTGCAACAATATACGTATATAGACGCGAGACAAATATGCCTTGAGCGCTGTCGATGCCTATATAACAGGCGCACCGCCGCGCCGCCGCGCCGACTCAGCTATAAACAATATGCTAATGGAGTCGTAGCATTTAGCCGCGGCGCTACAATTATGCTAATTTATTAACAAAGGCCGAGGAGGAAAGTTTCAGTTGGTTAGTTGCAGTGCCGAGTGCCGCTACTGGCGCCCGAGCTCTCGGTTAATCGGGCGAAGCTCGCGCGCGTGAGAAGTCAACTCTGCTGGCGCGGTTAACGCAAACACGCCCTTGGGCGCTAAAAACCGGCTGCCAAGACTCTCTCCAAGCTTTATTCGCGCGGCTAATTCTGTTGTTTTGCCGCTTGTTTATATCCACCTCACCTGCGTCCGCCTGTCGAATGATAACGATGCTATGGTTGCAAGACTGCCGCGACGAATCGACGGATTGTGCACACATCTAAATACGCGCGCACTGCCTCTAGTTGAAAAGAGATATTTAGATCGTCGAGTCAACCGAAAACACAGAGGCCGTGATACGCGCTCGGCCCTCTGTTAATATTTGCAAGTGATTAAGAGACCCTCGTTTCTACGTGATAAATCGGCTCGAATTCAGCAGCAAACGAACGATGCGAAAGCTACGTTCGTTGGCAGGCGTGTCTACGTATGTGCGCGACGAAACTGTTGCAAAGACGATTAATTACTTAGCGCTCAAGTGCTTTTTTGGACTATTGACTTTTCTGGAGACGAAGGAAAACTGGGCCAGAAGTGTCAGTAAATAGAAAGTGAAAGCAGACCTTCGCCGCAGAGGGAATACGTGCGTTTAATTTTTCAGCGATCCGGGAATACACGGAAAACAGAATCGATAATGCTGAGTTACGATGAAAAAAAAGCACGTACGTGTGCGTACGCGTGTGTATGCGAACGTGATCGGAATCCCTACGGAGAAACACTGACCGGATATAGAGCCGCGTGAACATTTTCTCAAGAGAGAGAGAGAAAGCATCTTGTTTTTCGAATTTATTTGATAGTCCCCTGGCAAGCTCTCGATTTAATCTCGAAATAAGATTGGTCGATCGAATTTTCAGCCATAGAGGCTCGCGCGAGCGTTTACGCCGCGGCGAAAAGTCATCGGAATACGGGGAACTGCTGCTTATAGCGGTGGTTAAGTCGCGAATAGTCTCGACAACAAAGAAAGAGAGAGAGAGAGAGAGGAAGGCAGAGGTACAAGAGGTCGAGAAGGGTGAGAGAGCGAGGGAGATTTGATTCATCGGACATACGCGTTATGGTAGCTCGAAGAAAAACAGCGACGCTAGTCCAACCAAGGAAATGGAAAGCTGGGACGCGCTGAGGCTCTCAAAGAAAGTGTCGAAAATGCAGCAATGAAGGGAGAAAAAGAGTAGGTGCGAGAGAGAAAGGAGGAGCAAGTAGATTGAAGAGCAAAGTGCCGAGAGAAGCCAATATCGATTACGAGCGGACCGCATCCTCCGGTAAATCAGTAATGGAGCGTCGCTCGCTCGCTCGCTGGCGAAACGACGTCAGGTAGACGCGATAGGTAACCACGTTAACTTTATGCGGCCACCTATCAATCGCGCGCTCGCCTAGTCCATCGCACATGAATATATATTGCGATATTAAGCCCCGCTAGCGCGCCGTGTTCTCTCCTATACGTCAACGCGAAAGACATTGTCCGACTACTGCTGCGCTCTCGCTCGCCGTTGTTGTTAACTTTATGTTAATATCGCGCGCAACGGGTGCCGCCGCACTAGCTGATGACTTTGAAAGCCAACCAGTGCATTCGCGCGTATTGTATACGCTTGAACCACGTAGGTGCGTGCGTGCGCTGCGTAAATGTGTTGATATGGTCGCCACTGATAAAACAGGCCAAGAGAGAGAGAGAGAGAGAGAGAGAGATGCAAAGGCTTGCGCTCCACTGATAAAATAACTTCTACAGTGTCACGTCCGGTACACATAGTTTATCCCGGTCCTGTGAAAATGTTAATGCGCCAACTTGTTGCATTAAATCCCTCTCGTAGATTCAAGCTGTATGCACGCTAGCTTTCCTTCTGAGAGATGTTGCAGATTTATACGGATAAGAGATTTTTCAGGGTTTCGCTGTGATAAGATATAGGTCGATTCTTTTACCCATGCGCTTCAACCACAATCGAAGTAAAGGCGCAAGATGCAAGTACCTCGACGACACCGAACGCGAAATAAAAAAAAATCGATTCCCAACTGATTCGTCTGACCGCGTTGCTGCCGCGCACGAGCGCCTCTGCCAAATTAGTGGCGTGGCCGCGGCGCGCGCTGCGATGGGAAATAGTGCGCGCGCGACCGTCGTTATTTGCATAGGTAATTGGCTGAACGCCCACGCTACGTTGATAACTGAATTGGCTTGGCGCTGATTTTATTTTATTTTTCTGTCCGACCGGGCCAACACCGCCGACGCCGATTCATGCGCGCGCGATTTTCCGTCGCCTTAAAAGCGCATCTGTATTCCGATCTCGCGCGATATTTTTCTTTTTTTCTCTCTCCTCGGCGACGCTCACACAATCAAGAGATCAAACTACGCGCCGATCTTCCAAATAAAAAAAAGAGGTAAAGTTTGCTCGATCTTGATTGAAAAAAGAATTTCTTTTTGTATTTGTAGTTTTACTCGATATCCCATTCAATTGCTGAGTTTGTTAGTTTTCATTTGTTTTTACAGTTTGGTTGTTTATACGAGTGTTAGACAAATTTTCAAAGCAAAATTGCAGCGTGCCGCCTAAAATGTCGCAATACCCGTTTGGACATTTTTAATCGTAACACGCGAAAATTATTAATTCTAAACTTTAAATATCTTTTCGTAAGATAAGCTATTGTTACTTTATCATTTGGACCTACTTCTTTTTAAAATCAATAAATGGTATCACTATTCAGCTAGTTTTCACTCGAGGTATGAAATCGTTTGAATAAGAATTTATTTGTAGATTACATTAACTTGTCGTAGGAGCATGTGCCATCATCATAACGTCAGTGTATATGGATTGGAGAGGTTGGGGTGGTCTGAATATTTGATTTGTGTAGCTATCAGAGTCTGGTATAATATTTTGACTTTATTTTTGTTTATAAAGTAGAGGAGAGTGAGAGAGCTCTGGGTAGGAAGTGTCTGTTATCTAGCTGGTAGGATAATAAACGGATAAAATAAAGGAAGATAGGGAGGGACGGGTTCACAGAAGCGCTGGTTGATGAGAAAGAGAGAGAGAGAGAGTGAGAAAGAGAGCGAAGAGCCACTCGGTGCCGGGCAGCGACGCTCTTGAGAGCAGCAGAGATGGAAAAGCGCGACGCGGGCGCGCGCGTCGTAGCTTTTATGGACTTAGAAGGTGTTCCTCGTCGGATAATAAAGTGAAATACGACGAGCCACCCGTTTATATATTTTAACGAGAGAGAGAGAGAGAGAGAGAGAGAGAGAGAGAGAGAGAGAGAGAGCGCGAGGTATAGCTATTTGTTGGGTGTGCGTCGCTGAATGAATTTTGTCGCCTACGAGAATTACGATGATGTGCTGCCAAATTTTCCCTGCAACTTTTCATCATCGTTTTACATCACTCTGTAGCATACTTTTCGAATCGAATCCAATGTACTTTTCATACTCCCAGCGATAAACATATCTTGGCACAAAATCTATACACTCGGAAATGAAATTTCATCAGCAGCTGCGCGCATCGCGCGCAAAGACCAAATAATGAACGAGCTGAAATCATTGCAACAGCAGCATAAACGAACGTGTCGAGCGATATTTGTAGCGCATTCGACGAACCGATGCTTCAGCTGCGGCAGCTGCGAAGTGAAACATAAAATGCTGTAATGTTTTCGTGAGCACTCATGTAGCCAGCTCGATTCCCCAATTGATATTTTGAATACGATGTTTGTTTCGTCGTCGCGATATCCGTCGCGTACGCACGCCAGTAATCAGACAGATTGGAGAGCCGAGCTCTCAGTCTACTCGTAGAAGACGTTTACGGCTGAAAATCTTGGCCGATAACTCGATCAAACTGGTGACCAAAATCTGGACGTATATGCGTGAATGGCTGGTTGAGGGGGGAGGGAGGCGCTACATTGTTATGCATGCAGCCAGCGTTTCCGCTTGTGCGCGCACTTCTCACGCTCTCCAGATCTCGTTGCAAGATATATATTCCCTTGCAGAGAGAAAGAGAGGGAGAGCGAGAGAGAGAGCTAGCTCGCGAGAATAATCGCGCCCGGTCCAGCAAACAATTGACGCTTAGATTCGCTCTTGCGCCTCTTTGTTTGGCCCCGCGGCGCAAACAAGCGGTTGCTTCGGCTCGACGAGTCGCTGAAAGAAGCCGAGCCTGGGACCTCTTTGTTGCGGCTTTCACGGCTAATTGTCGCGGCTGATAACGATTCGATTGTGTACGCACGGAACTCGGGATGAATGATAGCTGCGCCGCGCATTCCGTGCAGCGCGTCGTGCTCGTTGTTGTGCAGCTCGACAACGGTTAATACAATATTGATAGTGACCGACAGACGTTACCTAGTACCCACTTGGGGCTTTCCGAATGTAGAGCAGTTTCTAACTCTGTTTGAAATTCATTGAGCTGGTTATTAGGGGGCCAATAGTTCGCCCAACTGAATTATCTTTCGCTGCAGCGACCTCGTAATCGAAACTTGAAATCCTTTCTACTGGAAAATACAGTGTTCGAGTTGGTTATGAGTTGTGCAAGTTCTCTCCAGCTCTGGTTGTGTGTTGTAGCGACGCATGCGAGGAATAAGACTTTAGGGACGTTCCGAGGAGGCTATACATTCCAGTGAGCAGTTTTTTAGGGCGGCAATGGAGGCTCGATATCCTTTGCCTCCGAGTGCGAGAGAGGGCCATTCAGGCGTGCGATCTCAACGCCGTTGAGGAAGTCTCGACGCCGTGGCTTATGCGTTCCGTGGCGAATAATCAATGCGTCCCATTGTTCCCTGGGCGGAGCTCATGCCTCGCAGATAAATGCATCCTACCCTGCATCCCGCGCTTTCCATCTATATAGCTCCTTCACGACTTAGCCGGCTGTTTTGCGCCCGCGCTCATCGAAATTCCATTTCGACATTTAACGCTCAATTGCTCGACTTCTTCCGTCTGTTGTCTACCTTTCTTTTGGCAGGAATATGACAAAACAGCTGCATTGATTTTGTTGCTGTCTCGAAAAGATTAATGTCAGTCTGGCTACCCGACTGCTTTTTACTGTAGCAGTCTCTCCGAGTATCTAACGGCAGAAAAAACTACGAATACTTTCAAAGTTGCAGTAAGCAGCAGTTGCTTTCTTTCTATTATCGTTTCTGTCTCGTAGTGATCAGGGCAAGTTCCTCTATATATCTAATGCTTAAAGAAGTTTTAATTTTAATTAATTATCGGCAGCTTCAAATTAACAAGTGTCATCATGAATTTACGAAAATCGATTACTTTCGAGACGAGACGCTTAAAATACCTAAATTGCGAATGATAAACGAGCGTATAGCCTCTGGAAGAAAAACAAAAGCAAGTAGCTCATCATTGCTGTCAAGTTGAAAAAACTCACAAAATGCCAAAGTTATTGTCGGAGCGCTCATAAATAATAAAGCCAAAAAATGTCGAGCAGGCTCTCGGACAGCACGGCAAAAATTGTTCAAAATTTACGATAAAATATGCCAAAGTACATAGCTCAGCCGAAAATATATAGCTGTGGGTGATGGCGCGCGACCTTTATTATCCCGCGAGAGCGAGCGAGGTCAGCGCAAGAGACGCACGTCGGCTGGTCCCGCATCCAGCAAGATTTAGGGTCCTCCACGCTCTTGCTCTCTCTCTCTCTTTCTCTCTCTCTCTCTCGCCAGCTCTGGGTATACGTGCAATACTGCAGCGTACCGTCTCTCGCTGTTTAACGCATTATGACGGCCGGTTATATTGGGCGGACAGTTCTCGCGCTGGCGCGCGACACGACGTACGAGCGTTTTCTTTCCTGCTTTCTCATGCGCTCTTGTTTCGCTGTACAGCCCCAATCATAACTTCAAGCTCGGCTGCCGCCTTATATCGCTTTGTCAGACAAATTCTGCTTGCGGCCTGTATTTTTACGCAGGAATAATATTTACAGCGCGAAACAATTAGGAGCCTAGTTCGTCATTTCTGCCTTTTGCGTCGCAAAGCGCGTTTCATTCGGCGCAGCGAATGAAAAGGCGAGTGGCTGACTTTACAGTAGGTCAGCATGCGTAGAGATTTGGCTCGGCATTGCGTAAGCCAAATCCGCGACAGTGCCGAAGAGAGCGGCGCGGAACGCTATAGGTTCCGGTGGTGAGCTGCTGGTTGTTAAGCGAATCGAACGCGCTCGCGTGCGCGAAAGCCAAGATGTGCAGCGTGCTCGACAGCGCGTACTCGCGCGAACCTTTTAAATGATCAATCCGAGCAAAAGTTGAGACGGCGCTGCGCGGCGAAAGTAGGTGTGCGAGCTCGCAAGCTCGAAGCCGCCAGTATTTTGGTGGACAAAACGAAAACAGGATTTCGCACTCCCTCTTTCCGGCGCCCTTATTTACACTCCATGAAACTGCAGTTTTGCCGGAGCTCGGCTCGCTTAGCTTGGCGTGCGAATATAGCTGGTACATACGTTACACCCTCGCGCATCGCCAGACAATTTTGAACTCGCGTATATAACTGCGTTAGTCCTGGGAGCTGCGCTCTGCTACGTACTAAACCGTGCAGCCGATAATAATAAAGATTAAGCTCACTGCGCTTTCTCTCTCTGCTCTCTCGGGTTATAGATACAGCTAGCTGCGAGCGACCGACCGACCGACCGACCGACCGACCGACCGACCGACCGACCGACAAAGAACGACGAATAGAGTTCGACGCCGATAAAGGACACGCGCGCCCCCAAGCAAGCAGTCGATATCGCCGCAGCGTGTAATGGCCATTCGATGTCCTCGCCTCCGAGAATAGACGATTCAACTTTTTATCCCACAGTGAGAGAGAGAGAACCGGAGACTGCCCGGTCATCTAATCGTCTATTCTACGCGAGACTCGCAACTTGCCTTCTCGCGGGCAAACACACTTTTTACATTGCCGTGCTACTTCACATTGGAAACGTACCGCTGCCGATCGATACCGCTTTTCACTCTCCGACAATTCATATAATTCCAACGTGTGCAATGCCATTCATTTGAGCAGGAGCTTCAAAGCTCTGGCGCTTGCAATTGCGAAATAATGAGGAAACGCCAAAATGACAAAGGGCGGAAGGACAGTGAACAAGTTGATTTTGCGTTGGACAAAAAGGGGTAGGAAAAACAGTTGATTAACCGTACGAGTGCTCTCCTAGCCTCTACCTCGATCCAGAGAGTCAACGTCCTAACGAGCTAAGTGGTTTGCTCGCTCAACTTGACCGACGAACGCTCATCGTGTGCAGGCAGGCTGCGCTACTGCACCTCTTGACCGGGACCCGCTCGCTCGTTTGCTCGCAGCTCTCTCAGTGCAGCGTATAGTTGCCGCGCGACTTATTCCCTTCCTCTCCCGTCTCTGTGTACACACGCGCGGCAAACCCGGCTCACTTGACCTGTTTTCCAGAAACGCAGATTCTCCTGGCTAGACCTGGCGCTGCTTTTTCTGTTTCTTGCTCACCCGGCGATATGAGCAATCTGTCGCTATACTTTTTAATTACGGACATTTATTTTACTTGTCAATTGTCTCCTTGTCCGAAAGGTCACTCGATATAGTCGATTACTCATTTCTGCGTTGAGCAAAGGGGGAACATTGTCAAAGGCGAATCAACGGATTCGATTCTTTTGATCGGGATACTGGCGCCGCGCGCAATCAATCCGAGTGTGCAGTCGTAAGACACGGTGGCGGCGGCGATTTACTTCATTCCGATTCCTCGATCCGCTTAATCGGAAAAGCTGCCAGTAGGACGCAAGGGCTTTGGGACCTGTGTGCAGTCTCTCAATGCTGAATGGAAGCAAGGCGAAGAGAAAGAGAAAGAGAGAAAGTCGAATGGCCCCGGGGCTTCGGCAAGTGGGAAAGTTTCCGCTGTATTTACTAGTTTTCACAGACTTTTTGACGTTCTTCTACGTCTCTTTTACTCGCTTTTTTCCCTTCGCTTCCTATTCACCCCCGCTCTTTCCCCTCCCGATTCACTTACAGCCTAAGTTTTATTCGCTCGCAAAGTTACGGTGTCACGATGCTACTTGGCCGATTATGCAACTTACCCTATATTTTTTTTCAGCGCCCCGTTTCGTCATTCGCTCTTCCACTATTGTTATTCGATAGGTCACCGTTGATTACGTTGAAAATCAATACATCATACTTTGATTGAATTCAAATGATCGATGAATTAGCTGTCTAATATGTTTCCATTCCTTTTTCTGGCGTAAAAGATTTTTACCCACAATATAATAAACAAGTTTAATTCACGTAGTATTGAATTTTTTGCGAAATATAATAGTCGTGCTTGCATTATAAATGTGGGAGGTCTAAATATAGTATAAAAAGTTGAATGTAAAGTATTTAAATTTGGTCAAGATATTCATTTTTTAAATCGAATCCAAGCTTAAATATCACGGAAAGTCGAATAGTACATTACCCAAGCAGTGCGGGAAAACAGAGTACACGTTTCACGTTTTTTGCCGAGCACGCGACAAAGTGGTCCTTCTTCTTTTCGTTGAAAAAAATGTTTCAACACACCACGCGGAGATTACGACTTTGTCGCACGGTCATCGAAAGGCTGAAATTGGCGTTTTATAGACGTTGTTTCGAAAAATAGGGTAGCTAACGTGTCCGAGAAAGAGATTCTCGTCTAGTATGCCTTATAAGTCTCGCTATGTTGTTCAAGCTTGAAAGACGTACAAAAATTTGCAAAGCTTATCATAAATTGCGGAAAAGCAAAATATTGTCGCTTCCGTTCAGCTTATAAAGCAATTGGTAGTCTACTTAAGCTAATGGGCAAAACAGTGGAGCTGTATAACCGGTTGCGTCACTATGAAAACGAAAAAAGTGAGGATTACGAGTTACGTTGAATTTTAAACTCTGCCAAGTTTTGGCTGCGCGACGACTGTTTTTTAAGCTTCTAATGTAGTCGCGATGCGCATATTCGCCGTGACTCAACTCTTTTTGTGCTATTTTGCTCGAACGTACATAGCATGTGACGAGTCGCTGCATTTAAAATGAAAAGCTGCGCGGTCGGCGTGAAATCTATCGAGGAAGGGGTTTAGCGCGCCAATTAGACTGTGCACTTGCGAAACATGGCATAAGCAGGACGCAGTGGGCGTTCGTTAGGATCAAGAGAAAGAGATGATTTGACGTCGCAAGGGTGCGGAGAGGCAGCACACGTAGTCGCACGTATACGCGCAGCGGGTACGCAGGCCGAAGAACTTGGCAACTTCCTGGCCGAGATCCCGCGAACTTGTTGACGAGTAAATAACGGCGCCGGGTGGTTTGGCCTTCGAGCAGCTAGTTGTCCCTCACGACCGAGCTCACGGTCAGTTTCAGTTTGCCGCAGCGTATCTGAACTATGTTGCGCACAAGGCCGAGAGCACCGTGTGGCCACACGAGTCGCACACTTTTCGCGCAGTTCGGCGCTTTAATAACGTGTCCCGTAATAACCTCAGCGAGCAGAGAGAGAGAGAGAGAGAGAGAGAGAGAGGGCGACTTTTGGCGCCCGCGCTAATGACGACTTCCCGCGGTAGTTATGCTAGTTTGCGCAGGATCTCGCTGTATACGTGTGTACCGAGCAAGTTTCCTTTGCGGCGCCGCGGTAGCGCGGCCAAAGAAAATTGCGGCCTGCTTAAATTCGTTGTGCGCGGCTAATTTAAAGTTTTTTGCTCCGCCACCGGCAACGAGGGAAAAAGAGTCGAGGCAAGAATGCTATTGCGCTTTTAAACTACCAGTATCTTTCTCGACTGCGGCGGTAAACAGCGCTAATCCCTGCAATTTATTAGGTTCGCTGGTCCGACGCTCGCTCCGCGCAATCACCTCGCAAACAAATGCCGTCTGTCGGTCGAAAGCGGCAACGCAGCGACGAGACGTTGAAGCTGCTCGAGGCCAAGCGATAGATGTGTATAGCTTCGAATAGTCGGCGGGAGCGTGGCTTGCCGTCAGCATCGGCTCGCTTCCGCTCGCCCATTCAAATCAGCTAATAACGCGGCAAACTTGGGCGTCCGCCTGAAGGAAAAGACGACGAGGGGCCGCCCCGACCGCCACCCATTTTCAGAACGTTGCGGACGGCGCGGCCATTGTGCGGCTCAAGGAGCTGACGTGTTGTTAAGTCCTCGGTACACGCAACGTAAGATGAGCGCAAGTGTGAGAGAGACGGAGAGGCGTCTCCCGAATAATGGATGATGGCGAAACCGACTGCCCGAGAGTACGCTAGAACGTAGCCCTGGTGAACGTTCGCGAATTAGCTCTTCTGGGCTGTCTTCTTCGTTTGTCTGCTCCGATGCATAATTACAAATACGCTAACAAGTAGATTTGCCAACGAAAAATCAGCTTAATCTATCGAGTATCAGTGCTTCGATTATGGATTTTGGACAACTTATTTCCAAATATATTGCTCTTTCATGTATCAATTAGAGCCCGCAGTATTCTCGCAGGGCTGATGTTTGCACGACTAAAAACAACACGATAGGCCGTTTGGAATATCAAGTGGTCGGTAAGATGAGAACTGTTGGCTGTATTCGAGCAGAGATACATTAGCTATTGAAATTGACGTTGGTCTTTGAGCGGGGTGAAACCGAGGAAATCTGGCAGGAAGAAAAATCGGAAGACAGAAAGGGGAAGGGAGATAGCGAACTGCTCGCGGAAGCAAGCTGGCTGTACGTGCAGGTACGGGCGTTCGCTCGTTTTACTCGGTGTCGCGCGCACGTACAGGTAGCTGCAGCTGTGGGCCGGTATCGTAGGTCTGCGGCGCGATAAATTGCGATCCTCATGGGAGAGCGAGGCGCCTCTACCTGCCTGCTCGTTACCTACGTCGCTTGCCAAACGCAGGCGAAAGCCCACGCGCGGGATATTAGTCCGGGATTACGGGAATATGTGACAGGGACCAAGAGTGAGCGAGGGCTTTGGGCTTTGAAGCGATATTGGATTTGCTTCATCAAACTCCTGTCTGGACCAGCGCTACTTGATATTTCGCTAAATTTACGCTCCGGGCTCCGGCAGTCGTTGCCTCACTGCCTTGAAAAACCAAACAGTGGACCAGTTGAGATGTGCTCTTGTGCCGACGGCTCAACGTGTCTCCGCAGTGGTTCGACTTTGAAACCGTTGCATCTGATTCGGCAAAAGGGTGCACTCTTGGCTTGGCACGTCCCTCGAAATGAATAATCAGGGAGAGCGGACACGTTCGTCCACGGCAACACGACAGAGTGCGTACGAGCGAAAGATCGGAGGCCCTCGAAAGAGAAGACACGAGCGAAAGAGCAGTGAGAGGGACGAGAACGCTGAAGTATACGTGCCGGGGTATCGGGTGTCGCGAATGCGGCGCGCGTGCTCGCGCATGCCGAGCTTGGCTCGGAGTATTGGGGTCTTCGGGGCGCAAAACAGAACGGGACCGCTCAGCTCGCGCGAAAGAACGTAAAACGGTAGCGTTTGCCGGAGGCACGCGTGAGAAAGCCGAGCCATCTCTCTGCTGCGATGACGAGAGCAGACCTCTCGTATTTCTCGTACAGCCGCCGTCGCTGTATGCAGTCACTGCGCCCAGATCTCTCTCTCTCTCTCTCTCTCTCTCTCTCGCGAAAACAACCTAAGACTGATTGATTTCACCTCTCTTTGTATTGTTTTCCCCATCCCTCGGCTGTTGCTGGTGTATTATTTCCACGCGCTTTTTTCCAGCAAGCTCCCATCGTTTCGCCGTTTAATCTCGCACGCATATACGAGGTTATGATTGCCTGTTGTAACTCGAGTATTTATAAATGTTTGGTCTGCTGCGCAACAGTGTATTTAACCGATGCCCTCCCACTCTCGAGGCGATGTCGCGTTGTCTTTTATTAAAGTATAACGTGCTTTTCGCGGAAAAACAATGTTCGAGTGTTTGTGAGCGCGGAACACCAAGACAGCACGATATTTCGTTGCGCCGATCATAAATCGCAAAATGCTACGACAGAGAGAGAGAGAGAGAGAGAGAGAGAGAGAGAGAGAGAGAGAGAGAGAGAGAGAGAGAGAGAGAGAGAGAGAGAGAGAGAACATATAATTACGTGCGCCAAGCAGCTACGCGACGTGCACTTTAAGGAGAAGAGCAGCAGCACCGTGTGGGCACGATGACAAATTGTCGCGAGCAGCGGTAGCAGCCAGCCGAGTCAAGCCAAAAAAGTAGCACCGCCAAAGACGGCTCCGCTGGAAAAAAAGGTAGGCAAGTGTGCGTACGTGTGTGTACGTCCAGACTGCGTGGCGATCAATCACCTGGCGATATTTATTTATAGGAGCTGAGCGCAATACGGCCTCGTCGTCCTCGTCGTCGCAGCTTAGCCGCGTACGGCGAATTCGAAAGGTATAGGCGGTCTCCAGCTACTCGGTTTATCACGTGTATACTTAGTCTGCCGGCGGCCCGCCGCACCAGCCTGGAATGTAATTGAAGGATCATTTTTCAACGGAGCTTTTCCTTTCCGCTGCTCCTGTAGCCATACTCCAGCGACTGAGGCTTTCAGCAGTCAGCCGCTCACGATTGATGCTCGCGCCCGATGCGTATTCGATCGCCCTCCCCGATAAGCGCTTCCATTCGTTTGCCTCTCTCCTTTCTTTTCCGCGACCCACCTGCAAATGCTAATTTGACACGAGGTGTGAAGAATCGTCAGCCGACCGACGAATTTATTGCCATTGAGAGCATTTGACGTGATATCGATGTCGGGGCAAGCGCGAATCTGCTAATGGTTTCCATGGCATTCCAGCGAGAATATAAAGAAGCGCATTTATATTCCATACGGAGTCGCTGCCGCGCCGACGATGTTAAACAACTTGGCGCAATCATAAGTTTCGTACTCGACTCGCGGGGCTTTTGCTGGCACAGTCACGTGTTACCCAGGCGAAGTCTACTAAACATTTAATAGCTGTAATTTCTGTCGTTGAAAGAAAAATCAGTTTCACCTGGCGTGCGTGGCCTGAATTTCAAGAACTGCGCTTTTCCTCCAAAGCTGCTGCTGCTGCTGCTGCTGCTGCTGCTGGCTCAAGCTTTTCTGCTTGGGCACGCAGCAATCAACGATTTACAAATTTACGTTTCTCAGCCACATCCGCGCAATAATTCCAGTACCTCTAGTTATTTCCACTGGAATAATTGTGTCGCTGGCCGATGCAACGAACCTCACGGCTTACGAGAACGCTTTGGGATATTTACTTGCAAAATGTAGCCGCACGCAAAAACTGTAGTGCCAAGTTGGTTGGAGCAATGAAAAAATGGAAATCTGGAGCGTCGGGAATAAATTTGAGACAAAGCACTTTGTAGCTAGAAAGTCCTTACATGTCTTTTTGGGTCGAATTTCGAGCCGACGAGGGTAGCGACGTACGTGCGGAAAAATCCTGGCCACCGGCGTTGTCCTCCCTAGCCGCCCGCCGGCGGCAACGGCGGCCCAGCGCCATTAGTCACTTGGCGCGAGTTCGCCTCGAAAAACTGCTCGGCTTATGCGTTCAAATGAATATGTAGGGGTTTGCGCCCCGCAGCGCTTCAACTTTCGGCGTCATTTAATTTGGCCAAACCCACTCTCTATCTCTCTGTCTCGTGCCCGCGAGCATTCATCTGCATCTTGAGCGTGCGGAGCCGTTTTTGTCCAGCGTACCGCTAAGGTAAACAAGCCTTTTTTGCTGCACAATCCTGAAGCGGGCAGCCTTCGGAATGTTGATGCGTGCGACATATTATAAGATTATATCGAGTGGAATTGCCTTCGTTGAAATTTATCGAATAAGGTGTCGCTCGTCAAGTTATATCGAAACTTTGCTTTCCAGCGAGCAGAAGCAGTAGCAGCAGCAGCAGCAGCAGCGCGACTCGTCGATTGATTGTCAGCGGGGCGTGAGCGAGGTTTTCTCATTAGAGCGTGCGCGGGCTCTGCTTTTCGCTAAGTCGGCCAGGGATTAGGTCCCGTTTAATAACGCGATAACGTATCAATTTCACGCAGACACTCGCTGCTGCTCTCGCCAGCAGGTAGCGAGCTCACCGCCGCCGCCGCCACAGGATCGTGTGCGTAAAATAGAGAGCTGCACACACACACACACACACACACACCTCGGGATAATTAATGCCGAGAGCCGACTTGCCTCCCCTTTCCGCGCAGCAGTGCTGCGCGTCCGTAATTGCGTTTGCTCTCTGCTAATTGAAATGTTTATGCGAATCGAAAATGCCCAGAGCACTCTTTCAAGTACAGAACTCATTTAAACATTGAACTTTCGAGGCTGCCTTTGAAAACTTGTTACGCTTTGCTGTTTCGACTATTTCCATTTGAATATGTATACGCGTCGCTTTCATCAATTTGATTTTTCAGCGAAACTCACGCACGTGTAACCAATTGCAATTTTTAGCTTCGCAAATGTTGGTTTTCGTTACACGTAAGCATTTGACCATTCGCTGTTATTTCACATGACCATGTAATTCAGGTTTGCGTGGTCCTTCTCAGTTTGGGCTGCGATTGAAGTAAGAAAAAGAAGTTGGTCTTGCAGTGATAGTAACTTGTTTTGATTGGAAATTCTAGCTTTGAATTACATGGGCGACTGAAAAAGTCGTCGTAATATTACTTTATTACACGTAGGAAAGTGCATCCAAAAGAGTTATTGGTGAGGAGATAATGCTGGTATCCGATGTGTTTACAACCGAAGGCAAAAAAAGAAGAATGTAAGCGGAGATGAAGAAGCGGTCTATGAATCAGTAGCGCGGATCGGTATTGGCTAGTGTAGCGTAATAAGTGAGAGCGCAGTGGCAGTTTTATCATTAACCCCCGAGGAAATCGGGCGGCTGACTGCGGCAAAAGAGAGATAGAGCGCGGGGGATGAACAGTAACCGCTCATTGGTATTTTAGTGTGCCCCGGGCAATTGTCGATTTCCTTCGGAGATAAACGATATACGCGCGGCGGCGCTGGCGGCGGCCACGGGCTTGGCCCGTAATATCCGTGCGCGCTGGCTGCCGCAGCGAGTGGATTGTTCCGAGTTTCGCGCCGCCGAGCTGGCAAGCGCAGCTTGCACCCTATCGCCAACCCGAGTTTACGGGACTTTCCAACCTCGCGCCGCCATTTTACAACTCATCGAGCTCATTTCCGCCAAAGTACGCCTCGCCCGAGCCGCCGCTAACTTAACCACTCAGTTTTACGCGCAGACCGTTCCTCTCTCAACGCCTCCGCGAATCACTTTAATTCCTGCCTATGTACTCTCTATAATGCACTGCCTATGTACTCTCTCTTTCTTCGTCGTTCTCGACCACGTTGAATTTCATTCTTCTCAATGATATTCCGAAATGTTCAACCCTCGTTGTTATTCAGTCCCGCTAACCTCGCAACTCGCAGTGTTTATTCGTTGGCCGGCTTTATCCGATGATATATCATCAATAAGTTCCCTTCACGTGTCGTACATCTCGTTTCGAGAATGATTGATACGTCTAGGTATTACGCTAGTCGATCGAGCAGAGTAAGAAGTCCCGGGCCTGCAGGGCGAAACTGATAAAGAGTAAAGTCAAACAAATCAGTAGCCTATGGGTTGCCTGACCAACGCTAGATAAGTTTCTTTTGTAATATTTACTCTGGCGACAAGACCTGACAATACCATGAGCCTTATTGAAGAAAAAGGAATCTTTGACAATGATCGAATTTAGAAAGCAGATATATTTTTAACAAACACTTTTTTTCAATATGAATATATCGTTCGTTTATAAGTATCGCTTACAATGCAACTTCATTGAGGAATCAGAAAATACAAAGAACCTGGTGATTGCGTACATCGCTACGATTTCACTGTCAGAGAGAGTTCCGTTTTCAAGAAATGTAAAGTTCTTAAATCTGATACTTTGATAAATTATAAAAATTTAACGGAATACTTTGTTCAATATTCATTTAAACTTGACCATACTAGATAAGATCGAGTTGGAAGGAAGTGGTGGAAGAGAATATGAAAAGTGCAAAGGGTGTAATAGAAAACGTACGCATAGCTCGAAAATTTGTCGTACTAGGCCATAATGAGCGAGAAGTTGGGGTTACGTTTATGCGAGGGTCAACTAGACGCACGAAAACAACGTTAGAGGCGGCTTCGGTCGTAGTGCAATAAAAGCCAGCTTCATGAGCGCCTCTGCTTTGCTGAGCGCGAATCGTCCTTATATAGGAGATGAGGAGCTCGAGGCGGCGCTGCAACACAGCAAATGTATACATTGGTAGCTGCGTAGACGTTATACTCATACACCTGCGATATCGGCTTGCAAAAGTTTCGTGCTCTCTCTTGCTTGCGCGTTTGCGTTCCGGCCCGTTGAGGAACGGCTCCGTGGCGAGCTGCGCGCGGCCCTTGGCTTGGCAACGACACTTAAGGGAGGCCATCGCCACTCGGATATGGCCCTCGTTTATGCAAACGCTTTCGGGGCACTCTCTTCGTGTAGAAACGCGATTGCAATGCATATATAGTGCCCCCCCCCCCCCTATGTTCTCCGTCCGCCAGAGCTCTAATTTATGCGACAACGCGCGAGCTAATGCATAACGCTGCTGCTGCCTCCGTTACCGTGACACGGTGCGCTTTAGTCGATCGCGAAAACTGCGTATTTTTCCTCACTTACTCGCGGATTTTGCTGTGTTATTTACTGCTCTCTGTGGAGAGTATACATTTCGCGGGATATGATATCGCTATGGCCAAAAAGTGAATTTCAAATAGCTCTTTGTCATCAAACGCTTCCATTAAAAAAAATGTTTTCTCTTTATTTTTCCGATAGAATTTCTGAAAAATATTCTGCTAGAATTGAGTGAATTAAGTAAAATCAGACTGATGCTCGACGCAGTAGAAAAATATGATTTTGAATTTCAATGAGAAATGCTCTTGTAAAACATTTTTAATAGAAGATTATATACACGCATTAAAGATCCAAGCAAATCTATAGCGCCGAGAATAATATTCTGCTAAGCGTATCCGTCATAGAAAAATAATTTATTTCATTTGCGGAGTACACGTGAAACTTTTTAGCCTGGTGGGAATTATTCATCCGTTCTTCATCGTATTCTACTCTAGTCTCACAGTCAAGGCCTTAAAATTTTATCTTTCAACTTTTTACATTACACTCTGGCTACCCAGTCCTGTGTCTCTCCTTCCCTTTCTCTTCTGCCCTTTTTCTTCCTGCTTTTCCCTTCTAGCCGGAAATGCCGCGCAACTCAAGGCGGGAAACCATAAATTTTTCCCTGCTCGCCGTACTTCAACGTGCAGTGTACAACCAGCACCATTTGCGAACGTTGTTGAGATCAATTGAGAAAAAAGGTTGACTCTTTGCAGGGCCATCGCTCCGATTTGCTTTTGTCCAATAAAACGTTCAGCCATTTGAACACTGAATTTTCTACAACTTGCATTTTTTTTTACTACCTACTCGCGTTGCAGGAATGACGAGTCACCACCGAGAATAACAATTTTTTTATGGGAACTTCAAATGTCATTACAGAGAGAAGAATAACCAGTTTCAGTTTCTATTTTCTAAGTTTTATATGGCAGCCACAAAAAACAATCCAAATTCTACCATCTAGAAAATACACTTGCATCGATATTTCTAGGCTTAAAGTCGATTTATTTGCATTTAGAAAGAAATATTCGCTCAGGAGGTATACTTTACGGAGACAGGAGAGTTTTTGTTAATTAAAATAGAAAATCCCTTATCCAATCCGTTTGATCTGTATGCAAATCCTCTAGCAGTGTCAGATTATCCTTTGCTCCTCAGCGTCGTGTCATTCGGCTCTTCGATTCCGTCTGTTTCCGACGGCATGTTTACGGACACTCGGCTATGTCCTTTTGCTACGCTCTCTCCCTCTCTCTCTCTCTCTCTCTCTCTCTCTCTCTCTGCCTATGTCTCTCTTTCGTCTAGTTAATCTTTGTGAGCGTTTGATGATTAACGATGCGAACTTTTGAAGTGTTCATGATTGAAACGAGCATTTACCTAGTTTGTAGTCTGAGCCTCCGATAAAAAGAAGCAAAAAGTTCCTATATGATTTTTTTTCATTTAGATACTTCTCACATTCACGAAGTTTGTCGTTGATTCTAATTAAATAGTCTTAAATTTTACGACTGTATTTTCATGATTTTATGTAATATGAAACTCGTCTTTAAACAGGAATATCCCTCTAAACAACAAGTTTATCATAATTTGATTATAACCAATAAAATGCTTGAATCAATTACTTCATTTTCAAAACAACATTTCATGAGAAAGATTGAATTATTCTAAAGCTTTGTTACGTTAAAATTAGCAAATAAAACTTAAAATTAAATGTATTTTTTTAATTTGCTTATTATTTAATGAAATTTTGTTGTAGCGGAATGAACAGTTCAATTATGATAGACTTATTATTACAAAGTTGGTTGGAAGACAAGCTTAATTTTCTTGTCTAATGTAATAGTATATGTAATTATAATTAGTACATTTTGCCCAGCAGCCCGAAAGTAGTCATGGTTCCGTCGGTAACATGCTAATTTCGGCCTCGTTGCGCAAAAAAATAGTATACGTAGCATAATCGAAAATTTAATATCGATTATCAATTCTCACGTGTTGTAAACTTACCAATAATACTTTCCAGGCTTAAGTATTTAATCTACTAATTTTTTTCATTTCACGACTTGGTTGGCTCGTACATGAGGTACATGCATATAAAGCACTTTGTATACTGAAATGTATTATTTTGTTTGCCACTATTAAAAAATATAGTACCTATTTCAGAAGAGAATGCGCAGTAACGCAGTCGAGATTCTTTGTTGTGCGAGAGCCCATGAACAACAGTTGTACAAACAATTGAATGCTAAATAATGCATTGCTAGATAATAAATAAACAAATTTATCACCGTCAGCAGGGAAAAAATTTTTGTTTTAATCACAATTAAATTTTTTAAGTAGATATATAAGTAGAAGCTTGGTGATCTTTACCTTTATGACCATGCAAAAAAAATGTTTATGTAGAATTTTATCAAATATTATAGAATGATTGAAAGAAATATTTTAGTTTTACTGCAACTACGTATGTAGTAATGAAGACTCAAAAATCATTAAGTGTGTTACACATACAGATTCTGTGCTACATTAAGCTTTCAAACTATGCATAATTTCTTATAAATGTTTTGAAAAAATGTTATATCTTTAATTCTATTAAAATATTATTATGTGGATGAAACATATCACATTTCAGAAGTACGGATCTTATTCAAGCTTTTAATTTCCGAGTCTAATATTTTAATAACGTATCAAGTCCGGATGAATACTTAAAAATATTAGTTACGGAAATGAAAAACTCAAGATAAGATCCGAACTTCTAAAATGTTGTACATTCATTTGCATGAAAATGTTCTCAATAGAATGAAAAATACTGTATTTCCAAAATATTTATACAGTTTGAAAACTTAATGTATCGTTTCCCAAAAAATGTATACGTGTAACACACTTTAAATGATGACACATTTTATATGATGCGAAAGTCTATGCTTCTCCACTGCTTGTAATATACATTATGATTGGATGACTTATACTTTTATCGTTAGTATTACAGGTTCATGTAGGCATATCAACTGATTTGTTACGGTAAATAAAAGAAATTGTTACTATAGTAACAAGGTGTTTGAAAAAACAATCCTGACATTAAAAATTATAGGAATTTTGACCCGAGACAAGATTAATTTGACGCAGAGCTGTCTATGCACATATTATCTGAAGACTTTAATGTTTAAAACAAATAATATTAACTATATGACATTTACGATTAATAGCAGACTGTTTATGAATAATATTAATTGCAGTAGCAACTGCACCTTCAACACATTCGGCTAACTTACAAGCTAATGTAACGATCCATTTTACAGTGTAGATGCGTAATACACTATTAATATTGGGTTTGCATTTTATTCTTTTGCGCATGCATGCTTGTGAATGGATAAAGTCTTCCGCTCTCCAGTGTCTTTACTCAACCCTGAACTGTTGACATTATGTAAAATTATCGTATGACATATGAAGTTTAAGATAGATAGAAAGATGACAGATAAATAAAAATCTATGTACGTTATACACAAACATAGATCGGTAAAGCTATATGTTTAACGCTTTTACATAATTGCCAAAATCACAAACGATTATCTATGGTTAAATAAATTATATGAGTCTTATAAACACTCGTTTGACAAGATAGATAGTAAATCAAAGTCAGCTCACTCTCATTATGACATAAATATAACAATAACCCCTCTATAAAATTAGTGCTTTTTCGTGTGACAATACTGTGTAATAAAATTCTGAACAATAAATATTAGTTGTAAATTGTATGGTCTTATTTAGAATAAAAAATAATTTAAATTATAAAACAGCTCAGCATGTGTTGCAGCTTAAAATTCCGGGTGAGTCGTCGAGTTGCATGCTGTACGAACAGGGACGGGGGTAGAACTGGTTAAGAAGTTTTTGGGAGAATAAAAGAAAAGTTAAAGAGTAAGACTTATGCTGGGCAGAAGGAGGAAAAAACGACCGATAAAGATTAAAGAATAACTCAATGAGACGCGGGGAAGAGGACAAAGAAAGATTACGACTAGTACGAGAATGTTGATTGGTCTGAAATTAAATCTCCCCCATTTATCACTTAGACCTGAGTTACGCACGCTCATGAGAAAGGTGCACATTAAATTCAGGATAATGGTACTTACGTATTACATTTACTTTTTTCAGTTTCGTTCTACTGTACTACAGATATATACGTTATGAAAATGTTATTATTTATAAAAAACAAAGATATTTGAGTGCTAATTGACCTGACATAATGCAAATATTCTACTAGTTGCATAACCATTCAACTTCACAATTGCATGATTATTTAAACATATATTTAAATCTTTTTTAAAAAAACATATCATTTTGAATATATTAATTATTTAGTTGTAAAACACCGCGTTGTAAATCTTCTGCGTACATTCTTCGGTTTTTGTAATTTTCTAAATTATACAATGGCAATTGTATTACTTCGTGAAAATGCAAATGTTAGTTTAATAAGTTCAATATATTCAAAGCAGTTTTTTTGGATTATGGATATAGTACAAAGTACACCAGAATACAAAACTCAGGTACGTTGTACATACGTAATTATAAAGTAAAGAAGAAGTTGAAAAAATTGTTTGCTCTGCATACATTACATAGTCTGCAGTTTCATTAGCTATATGTTACTTTTGAATCGTTTATTAATTTCTTTTTTACCGCATTCTTTCTTCCGAGAAAAAAAGTTGTAAAATAAGCTTTGAAAGATATAATTTTACTAGTATTTAAAAAAAAAAGAAAATTAAATAATTTTCCGTCCATATGATGTGAAATTTTGCTGATGTTAGTTTAGATACTGTTATGTAAATGCCCGTTTGCTCTATTTCACTCTCAAATCACTGTTACAACGTGAATTGCTTGATTAATCTGCACTAGAACATAATTGTAGATTTGCCACGTCAGCATTATCATTTTGAGCGCGAGGATAATTACGGCGCCAGCAGAAAGGAAAGAGAAAACAAGCGAAAGCAAGGACAAGAAAGTGATAAACGTGGTGATATAAGGTCATAAATCCGCAGGCACGTCGAAATCGCATGTACACGGGAAACATAGACGCAGCGCCGAGCAGAATCACTTAATCGCGTTGGGCGAGTAACGAGCAGCCGCGGCCCATAAAACGATTACACACTGGGCGAGCGCGCGAATATCAAACGAGCGACGAGCGCATGTAATGGAGTTATCGCGTAAAGTCTGTGCGGTGCTTTTTTTTTTTTCTGTCCGCGTTGTTCGCACGCGCGCATGCGAGGATATGAAATATCGCTGTGGGTTTTCGGGACGGGGCTGCGCGCGTAATAATGCCCCCGGGCACTCGCGCGCGAAGACGCCACGCAGACATTGCATTATGCAAATCGCTCGTTTTTTCTTTTGCTCTCGTTTCTCGCGCCCTTTTTTCTCCTTCACTTTTTTTCGCCGAGCCGCGCGCCGCGATAGAGAGACCGTGACTTGGCCCCGGCCGGCCCGCGCCGCTCGCACACCTGCAATCCAACTTTTCCTCGTTCGTTCCCCCTGGTTGCCTATATTATTCGCGCTTCGTGGCCTCACTCCCACTGTGCACCTCTTTTGTTTTCTTTGTATTCGTTTTATCATTAAAGGTGAGTAGACACTGGACCTAATAAATATTAATTAAAAGTTTAATTGAAAGCTTGCTCGCTTGAAAAATCCGAGTTTAGTTTATTTCATAATGCCGAATGACTTCCACTCAATGTCAGTTGAGAAGCTGCCCATATTTTTACTGTTCGCTGTTTAGTGTTCATATAACCGAGCTTGTGTTTCGAAAGAGCCCCGCTGATGTGCAATTTGAGTGATACCATTTATGCAGAATACAAGGCGGCGTGATGTCGTGATAATGAAATGGAACGGGTAGCATATTCGACTAATACTCGCAAGATATCGATTAGTCTAATCAAGTCTTATCCCATTGACTGTAGTAACTAACTCCTCCATTACGCTAATAATCGTATTAAAATTGGGATCGCTAGTGCACAGATGCATTAGCTTAATGCATTTTGACCCTTCGATCTTGGCTTGCATTATCGGAGAGATCTTAATCGAACGCAAACAATCTAATTATAATAGCTCTCTGTAAATATTAGACCTACTCTTCAATGACTACTGGCATGTTGTGTTATACTCGTATTCTATTTATATTCTTATTTAGTAATAATTTACCTACAATAAACATTTGGAGATTATAAATGAGCGAACAAATGAAATGCGTTCGATCTCTTAGGTTGACTAACGTAAGGAAAAAATAAGAAAATCAAAGTTGTAATTAGCTTGCATAATCATACGTTTCAAACTCACTTAGCACAGCTTTCTATGCGGTATGTGCCGTTGGAGAATGAGTCTTTTTGCAGAGAGGGTAGGACGGGGTTGGCGCCCCAATCAGCTTTATTAAACGTAATAAGTCGATTTAACATCGGAGCAGCGTGCGATCCTCGAAAAGTCCCTCGTTCTCAGGTACGTCACGCGGCAATTAAGTCCCCCCCCCCCAAGTCTTCGACTTTTCTAGTTCGGATTTAATTACAGCTAGTACGCCAAGAGACGCGTGCTGTTGGTTGTGTGCTATTGCGTCTTTTCCAAGCTAGCGATTACGCGCGTGCAACCGGTGCGTTCTATAAGGATCATAGCGAGCAGCCGCGACAGCGGAGAAAAAATTGTTATTACAGCTCGCGTATGACGTATTTGCTCGTACCTGCCAGCTCTAAATCTCCTAGAAAATAAACGCTTGCGCGCGCGGGAAATCATTATGGGGGCCGAGTAGGGCGGACTGGCAACGCGTCCAACGTGACAAGTATCGCATTCGATAACGCGAAAGCTGCATCCGGGAAAAATGCTGCCGCAGAAAGTTGGACAGTCGAAACGGTGGCAGTGGAAATCGGATCGGCGTAATACTCGCGTGGTGCAGTTGACGAACACTATAGCGCATTATTCCGAGTGATTTATTCATAGGCGCAAGGCTGGGAGTGCGTACGTGCGCTCAATCTTAGGAGTAATCGGCGCCCGTAAGACCAGCCTGCTGCTGGCACTGCTGTGTTGCGTTTCCCCTCGTGGCGTCCTTCGCGAGTAATTAGCACGCCGGCAATCGGCGGTCCTGAAAATATTGGCCCTAATGACAGAGCCCAAGATCCTCGCGAGATAGAGCGCCAACTATAGATTACGCCCCGCGAGACAGGATAATTATGTACGTGCCAACAGCCAGCAGCTGAGACTGAGCCCTGCACCTATTATCATTGTAGCGCCTCGCCAACCAAAAAAATATGCCGCTTCAATTTCCGTCCTGACGACGGCCAGCCACCTATAAACTATACACCGGCTGACTTATTGTTGCAGCTACCTACTTGCCCTATGCCGGTGTCTTTCTCCTGCTTCGTGCGCGCAACGCTCGAGTCGTTCAGAAAATTATCCTACGTTCTATAAGGCCTTTCTTTCATACAAGATAAAAATTACTTTATTTGTTTTCAGGGCCAATCGAGTTTTAAAACCATGACTTTTCAGAAAAATTAATAAATGAAATGATCGAAGAAAATTTTGCTAACACGTTAAAAAAATATGGACATATATAACTCGTAAGCAATCTCAATTTCAGTTATAATGTGCTACCATCTAGCGCTTTCTTTCCCTTTTTTTATCGGTGTGCCAACATAACGTTTACGTTCGTGGCTCAACGATTTGGTGCTCGAGAGGGAGGGGGGGGGATACACCACCACGAATTTCCTGGCAATTTCAAGGCACATAATTCGGCGCAGAGCGACTGTTCGCTGGCAGTACGAGACGTAGCTTTGAAAATTTCACCGAAAGTGAGAATAAAGCGAGAAATAGCAGAAAGAGAGGGAGAGACAAAGAGAGAATGAAGAGAATGAGAATAGCTTCCGAGGCACGTTTAAGTGTCGACGTTTCGTATTTTATCGACACTTGCTAGCGCTTTATCGCGCAGCCGCATTTCCATTGCACTCACGCGCTCTCCGGCGCGCGTCTACCTCTTATTATTCGCACTTTCATTTTCCGGATTTCAGCACTATTGACTCGTAATACATGATTACGGCTTCTCGCGCAAGTGTGTTCGCTCAGCGAGCCCGATATTTATTATATCCGCGTTTTTCATTGCACCGCCCGCGGAAGAATGCGGCGGAGAAACGGATGGCAATAGAATTTGATGGCGAAGAGCGCGGTGGACAATGAAGAGAGAAAGAGGGAGAGCAAAACAAAGAAAACGATGCACTTGGAAAAGTTCACTGGAGAGCATCAGCTGGTTGACATTTGGCAAAATCAGGCGAGTTGTTTGCAGGCACGGTTGAAAACAAGCTCGTAAGGCGAATTGGTGATTCTAGTCGTCTAGTCGACGACGCGGTTCGGCGGGCACGCCAGGGCGGACAGTCGGGGACGAAATTAGGGAACTGCCGAGCCATAAAGGCCCGCTGCGCTGGCTCTGCGGATATCGCGGCCCTCGAGCCAGCTCCGGCTACTCGCGCACATCCTCTCTACCGAGAATTTCCGATCGCATGTACGAGCGAAAGACAGAGACGCCCGGGCCGTCTTCCCCTTTATATGTGCGCGCTGTTTGCCGACGAGCTGACCCTCCTCGTTCCGCGCTTTCTTCTTTGTTTTGCCCTTTGCCCGGCTCGCCCGCTCTTCCTTCGCGTATCCATTTTGCGGATAGCTCCACGCTCTCGATAATTGACCCGCTCGTTTATTTATTGCATTAGACCCTCGCTCTGCCTTACAGCGCGCACAACCACCAATCGTTTCCCATTTCATTACGCTGCCTTTTCGTCTGGCTCCGATTATCAGATTTATCCCGAGCCACGACAAATCTGATGAAGGTACAATCGGTTACTTGCAATTCGTTTTCCCGCCTAAAACAAGCGCGTGCTTCCTTCGAGTGCTTTCCTTCGGAACCGCATGACAATCGCATCGCGAGTCATGCACGTGTAAAAAGACGCGATCAGCGCCGAGAACTTTGGTAATGGCCAAGAGGCCGATGCCACGGAGCAAATGCGCTCGGTCTCTCGGCGGCTATATATCCGCGCACGAGGAGGAAACGGCGGCGCGCTCGCTAAATTTTCATTTGCCGGGGCGTATCAATTACCGGGCGTTCATTGAATCCTCGGGCGTGCACTCGCGCAATTCCGCGGTTAAAAGCGCGCCGGCGACTAGCCGACCTCGTTCATAATACTTTTTTCTTTTTTTTTCTCGCTCTCTCTCTCTCTCCCTCGAGCGCGTTATTCAACTAGACGCTTTGCGCGAACGAGCAGAGAGAAAAGAAAGCCGGAGAAAGAGCGAGCACCCCCGCGCGCGAACGAACGCGAGCGAGCGAGAAAGGGAGAAACAGCGTTTTGTAATGTTGCGCTTCCGCCCGTATGTGGTGGTGAGCGAGCGCGTAATAAAATACAAGCGCGCTCGGCTAATAGAGGATATACGATACTTTCGGGAACTGGATAGCGGGTCGCTCGGGATCCGTAAAAAGCCTTCCATTACGCTTCTGCAACTGATTGCCTCGCGACACCTACTCCCCCCCCCCGCTCTCTCTACCATTAGTCAATTAAACCTTTAATTATTCCAGTGCTAATCTATACTACCTTGATAGTTTCATTTTGATCAATCACGGCTGGTCTGCCTGCTCGTGACAAGTTTTATTCAGGGTCAGAGTGGCAGGTAATGTTCACAAAAGACGAAGGAAAACTGGCAAGGGCTCTTGAAAGTAGCTTCGATAGAGTTGCTTTCTGCGCTGTCGCTTCATCATTTGTAAGAGGTTAACGTTAAGAGAAAATGTCAGGCCTCAGCTGAGACAAGAGAAAAAACGTCTTACTCATAAAAATGTCTTGATAAGCTAGGGTTCGGAGCTGATGCGCGCAGGAAACCACCCGCAAAAAAAAAAAAAACAGAAAAAAAGTGGCACTGCGGGCGTTTGAAGGAGAGATGCTGAGGTAGTGGGAAGGAAAGCCAAGCCTTACTTCGACTCGACCGCGCATATCTCTTTTGCGCGTCGATCGCTTCTTTTTCTTTCTCTCGTGCACTACTTTTTCTTTCTTTTTGACTAGTGCTAGAACTTTTTTTTCTCCTCTGTCTAATTAACCTATACTCTTCATTTTATGCAAGCTTTTCTTCTGTTCGTTTAGTACCTCTTATCCGAAAAACACCTCTCACTTGATTCCTAATGTTGATGAATAGCCAAAAATTAAATATAAAATTAATCTAAAGAAAGCTAGCATTTATTTTCCGAATGTTGTATCAAGTCGAATAATAACCTCGGCAGTTCGACGCCATGCCAAGAGAGCTGTCTCAACAGAAGCAGCTTCTTGTAATTGTTTTCGACTTTCCTCCCGTTGTGATGCTTAAAAACGTCGGTAGACCCCTTACCAAAGAAACGCCGCAAGTAAATTTTGTGAAAAAAAAAATCCTAACCCTCTTCAGATTGAATCTACCTTTAATTTGTTTCCTATGCTTTAAGTAATTAATAACCGAAGAGTAAATGTTTGGTAGAAAAAGTAAAAATAATATATAGGTAGTTATAATTTGATAACCAAATGCTTTAAAATAATACTCTTTTAATTGACGGATTAAGAGGGGGAATCTTAATAATCCTCTGGAAGTGCACATATGATTAGAATAATAGCCCGTAGAAGTCCATTGTAAAGTGGATGAAAGATCGAGAGAGGAAAAAAGCCGTCCATTTAAGCGATTAACTGAATTCTTTGTTGGGCATTAGAGCAGCTCTCTGAGGCAGACAGGGGATCGGGAAATGCTCGAATGCGCGAGCGCGCCTACGGGGAGTGCTAATACCTAAATAATTGCCGGCTGAACTTGATATGATTTAATAGCGGCGGCTCTCGCGTAAGACCCGTAAAAAAAAGAAGAAAAAAGAAGGTTGTGGAGCCGCTCGGCGCAAAAAAATGCTGTGAAAAGCACAGGGAGAAAAACGAGCGGCCGATGGCCCATGCATCCTGATAAACATTTATCCCGCTAGCGTCCAACTCCGAACGCTTTGCTGTATGGACATTGAATGTTTTTGATAAATTTGTAATAACCCTCAGAAATCCCATCGTGAATACATGAATTGAAAATCCAGTTGATTGATGATATGCTATGACGCAGCGATCAATCATTCTCTATTTATCGCAGTTTTTCGGGCTTTGCATGCGAATTTGAAGCTGAATAGTGGCCAAAAACGTTAAAGTCGTAAAATTGTTTTGCATTGTTATGAAAATTAGCATGGCAGAAGAAGAATGACGCTGCGCGGTAGTAGAAATATGGGCGCGAGAAAGCGAGGGGCGAGTATCAACAATGGCACGCGACGATCAATGGGAAGCGGAAATTGGCTTATCGGTTATCGTGATTACCGTAGAAGGCTAGGTCGAAAAGTTTGCGGGGCTCCGTCTTGTTGCTTCTTTATTGCCCGAGGCAAGCGAAAAGAGAGGCGCTGGCTTAGTTCGCGCGGTGCAACACGAGCTGCCATGCAGCGGCAGTCCGGCCCCGAATGTAACACGCACGCGAGGAGCAAGCATTGGCGCCATCAGCCTGTGCATGCGTGCAGTCGAGGTAGTAGCAAGTCGTTACCTGATATTATTAGCCATTAATATCGAGCCGCGATCCGCTTGGCTACGCTCCGCCAAAAGCAATCCCCGAGCAACAAGGCCCTACTGGCTGCTTCTGGCGCAAACTCACGCTCCGCGAGCTCCGATAATATTTTGCTGCTCCTATTCCTTAAATACTTCCCTCTTTTGTTTTCCTTCCGCAGATTACCTAGATTCCTCATCCAATAATTTCTACCTTCTTTCTCTTCTTTTTCCGGTCAATCAATAAGAAATACCGTCAAAGTAGGGTTGGGATTAACACACTAAAAATAAATAATGATTAATTGGATACAAATGAGGGATCAGTAGGGCCTGAGATATCTTGCGTCTTACGTGGAACAACTTGTACGCTACATATGTTTGAGCGAACGAAAAAAGGACCGAGTTATGTGTCTTTTTTTAATTTTGTTTATTGTTCCATGATGTTTTCCAGAAAAAGTCTCCGAGTGCGAAGGAAAAACTCCACTTTAATTTTCATTGCGAGCAGTTCTGCTGCCACGCAAACACTCAGCGGCTGCTGGCGGCGGTGGACTGCAAAATCAATTTCCCTAATAGAATGTCCGGCAAACAGGGTATGGGTGGGCGCGCGCGCGCGCGAGAGAGAGAGAGAGAGAGAGAGAGAGCGAGAGGTGCAAATTCCGGCGAAGATTTAAATCAATCAGAAAGTTTGGGGTGGGCTGCGGCGAACTCAGCGTAACACGCGAAACCGCGGAGGCTCGTTTTTTAAGCTCGGCCGACGCCGACGCCGACGCCGCAAAAGTTGCTCGCCTCCCGACGACTTTGTTCGAGTGCTGCAGCATCAGCGGCAAACAGCACCGGCTAGTTTTCCTCTCGGGTCAGCGAGCTCAGACCCCCTTCCACTTTCCATCACAGGATAATCTGAAATTGCTAATTCCGGACGGCTAATTCAATTAAGAGATCGGCTTCCAGCTCGACATCGAGAGAGAAAGAGAGAGAGAGCGAGAGAGCTCTCTTACTTCGCTGCGATTCTCGGATTGGATGCGCCCTAACTGCTGACAGGTTGCGTGTTGGCCGTTCTATCCTCTCCTGCACGTCCACAGAACTGGACTCCATTTCAAACTCTCCCCCTCTCTCTCTCTCTCTCTCACTCACTCGGCTGTTTTATCCGCTACTTTGTTGCTTCTACACTTTCATTCCCAACTTTGCTCGTATCACTCTTTCTGCTGGCTGCTAACTAGCATGCACTGAAGCTATCAAATAACTGATGAAATACATCATTCTTGCTGCCAGACCTCATTGAGCTCGTACTACTGAAGGAAAAAAATGTGTTTTGAATAGAAAAATAGAATAAACGTTAGAATCTCGACAGCTGCTTATTTTAAAAAAGGTCTTGTTCAATTCCATTTCCTTCTCATGGCAAGCATCCTTTTTCGCTAATGACATTAAAATGCCCGACAAGCGATCCTCGTTAAAAAGTTTCGATTAAAATAAATCCTTTTAGCGTGAGCGCGGGAGGCGGCAAAAGAAGCCTCTCGGTGTACATGGCCAGGCAATCTTGACTCTTTGCATTCTGCGTTGTCTTTCGGACGATAAGAAAGAATAAGAGAAGAAGGGCGGAGGCGTTGCTCTCTGGGAAAAATCTAATTAGAAGTGGATTAAAATTTAATGAGTCGCGCGCTCGACTCCGCCCAGGCATTATTGGCGCCTTGCGTCTCTTCATTTAATTGCAGACCTTCGCTTTGACGCCTTCTTCATCGCCAACTGTCCAACTCTCGGCTTTTGTTTCCCATCTCCAGTTTTGTTGTGATGTTTCTACCGATAAATACTAGTCAACTTTGTGTATACTTTAAAATACGCCATTTGAAGTGGCTGCTTAGAATTTCATATTATTTAGCTGTTTTATAATTATTTTTTCGGCAAATGTTGTTAATAAGATACTTACTAACAAAGAAAAATGAATAAAATTGTAAAGACGCTTGTATAGCCGTCTCTGAATGAAAGTTGGACGAAACGTAGCTTAAAACAAGACTGAAAAACAACGGGCCATCAAGCAGAGCCGCGTCGGGACGAAGTCTCGAGTTTCTTTTAATAGCGTGCAATGTCAGTACATTTATTTACGTGGGTGTATACACCAGTATTATCCACACTTTGAATTGTGTGTGCCAAGCTTTCTCTAACCATTGTAATCGAACGCCAGTTTACTCTCGGGACAATCATTAATGCGCGCTATTTAAACAACTCTCCATTATTTATTTCCCACCTCCAAACTTTTTTCGCGGTCGTCTTTGCAAATTAATTGAAAAGTAATGAAGCAACAGCCGACAGCTGCTTAGTTAAAGTAGTAAAAAAAGAAATTGATTGTTTGCCAAGCGTACTAGCGGTGACAAGGAACAATCTAAAGCTCGAGTGCAATTAAAAGAGGAATGTGGGCAAACGACTGCGCGAGGATAAGCGCGAAGTAGCTCGTTTTTTTCTTTCCCTGGCTTTATCGTTAAATAGCTGGCGAGCTAGTTTCTTCCTATCTGTAACCACGTCTTGAGAAATTACGCGGGTTGTTAAGAAGTTAAGTTCATGCAAACTTTAAGTCAGCCAAGGATAACGTTTTTCTCTCGTATTTCCTTTTTTTCCCTTCGCGCAAGGATTAAGTTTTGTTTTTTTTTATGCAGCACTCATTTCTATCGTGGCTCGTAAACTCACCTCATTTACCCGAGCAATATTCGGGGAACAGGCGATAAAAAATGAGATTTTCGTTTAAGAGCCATGTAAATCGCATATTTACTTTTGAGGTAAAAAAGACTGACTTTACGTAAATCTACGGTGGATTGTGGAGTAGTACCTCGCGGGCCTATACATTATTTATTATTATTAGTTTTTCCAGCTCGGAACAATAAACTCTTAGAACACTGGATTTCTCAAGACATCTGGCTTTCAGAAAATAATCTCCAGCGCAAGATTTGCTGTTCGAGAGCCAAGTCGCTTGAAATAATTGAGAGAGCAAGAATGCGATCGACGTTGAAAAAATTAATGGTCGATTTAAGGTGGTTGCTCGGTCGATTGCACATTCGCCATTTGCTGTGTGTTTTGAGCTGGTTGCTCGGTCGAAATCATTTCGCGTAGAGCGAGAGAGAGAGAGAGAGAGAGAGACGGCAAAGTCGGCGCTTTTGGCCTCGTTATCGCGTCGTTGCGGGATCGTTTGTCGCTTGCGCACGCGCGCCCTACACAACCTAACTCTCCTACGTGGGATTGCATTCTACCGGTCCCTCATTGAGCTCTATGAGCTTGTTTTGTATGTCACTTCGTGTTGAACTAGATCCTTTTGCTTTCTCTGTTCTCTATCATTCAAAAGCTCTCGGTTAGAAAATTCAATTGACCTAACTTTGGCTTATTAACGAATAATTACTCGGATTTAGGTCATGTCGATTGCAACTATTCACAATTCTCTCTCTCTCTCTTTCTCTTTCTTTCACTCTCTGCACTAGCTCTATGAGCTATATGCGTCAGTGCATTCTCATTTTGCTTTGATATTTTATGCTTTTAACGAACGAACGTTCTCATTTTCAGTTATAATTATGCTCGCGAGCTACAACCGAAAGAGCTTAGGTGAAACGCATAGGCGAAAGCATAAAAGTTTGACCAATGTGACGGATTCCATTAAAATATCTTCTTTTCTGAGATCTACGATTGAATAATTCTATTTAATGGTGTAGTATAGTATATAACTATATGACGTCTAAAAGCTCACGATGTGTAATAAAAAACCAAAAATATCGAATATTACATTAAATATATGAAATCGTTGCAGCGATAATGCGATAAAACGTTCATGTAAAAATTGGTAATAAAGTTGCGGCTATTGTAAATAATGAAGCAGGAATGAAAATATTGATAGTGTAATCTTGAGGACGATTAGCCGTGTGGTATAACGATCAATTAAGCGGTCGCTTATAGCTCAGAGGTGTTTTCTCTGGCGTGAAGCACGTCCGCATCATATACATTTGCCGGGCGTTTCCACTGCGTGGCGGCGGTCGAGGCAAGTGGCGCCGGCGTCCGCCTCTCCACTGCTGCTGCATCAAAGATTCAAGAGCTTAGTACGCACCTATGCGGTTCGGCCCCGCGGAGAACCTCGTGTCGACCCCCCAATTCACGAAACGTATTTAAGTGTAAATTTAAGCGTACCCACCGCGGCAACATTGCCGTCCTGTACTACCTCCCCCCGTCTCGTTAATCTTCCTAAGTGCGATAACGAATTCGACGCCTCGTTTTTTCGCAGCCCTCGGTCGCCCATTTTGCCTTCTGGATTAGTCGTGTCTGTGGCTCCCTCCCCGACGTATGCTAAGCCCGCTGGACGCGACGGAATAATTAATAATGCGACGACCGCCGGTATTTCTTTTACGCATATCGAGAGGATGCGATAAATAGTTACAAGGCCAATGGTGGAATTGCACGAGGTATTCCACGCGTAAAGACCAATGGGCCCGTATTCTCGGGGGAAAGCAACAAACGAACGAGAAGGCGAGAGGAGGGGCAGAAAAGGTTCGGAAAAACGGAGCTAAAAAATAGTCGGAGAGAGATTGTCGCGTCCCACGAGCGGCATTTCCATGGCTCGTAATTACCCCCGCGTCCGTATCTCGTGTACGTAGCAAGCGTGCGACCCGCGGGACCAACGACGACGAGTGCTGCTCGCGCGCGCAATAGAAGCCGGCCACCGCGATGGATATTGCGTGGGTCGCGGGAGCACGCAGTAAGAGGCAATCCGTGGCGCGAATACATCAGCGGGCCTGCCTTGTAAATAGCCTACAACTGCCAGCGCGACTCGAATTAACCTTTCCTACCCTCTCGCCTGCTGTTTTTTTATTACTTCGTGTCTACACGCTTTTCCACTTTTTTGCCGACATTACAGTCGTGTGTGCGCGCGTAACTCTCGAGCAACGGCTTTGCGAAAAATAACCAAGCTTTCGCGAGTAATCGTAATCGTGCAGCAGATGTGCAAGTGCACTCAACTAACGGCATTTACGGAAATTAGTTTTGATTGAACGTAATTATTTTTATCGGGTTATCGCTTGATTTGCTCGCAATATGCTCGAGTCGCGGAGGGTCGGATAGTCGGAGCAAGTATCCGCGCATGTTTTTGAAAGTGAATATCCGCAAGCTGTAGATAGGGCTGCATATCGGGAATGCAGAGTATGGTCGCAAGTCAAAGTCGCCACCGCGAAAAGTGCTCGAGGCGAAGGGAACTTGCTCTCTCACGAGAGAGCGTACAGGGCATGTGCAGGTAGAAAGCTGGGACGTACGCGTATGCGGACTAATCTCGATTCCGGTCATAGCGGGTACGTATATAGCGGGGACGCGGCGGACCTTTAACCCGTGAAGATAAAGACGTGGAGGAGAACGGCCAGATTACCTGCGACGAATTAACGTGCGCCGTACGCGGGCCAGTCCCTTGACTGGAGATTAAAGAGGTTCTGTCTCGCGCGCGCAAGCGCCGGCGCGGATACGTGCGTCCAATTACTTGCCGAGAACTCGCAGTCTTTCCTTTTTCCTTTTGTTTGCAGCTTCTCTCCTCGTTCTCGCCCCCTTATCTCCCGAGTAACCTCGCGCGATAAGAAACTCGCTCCGCGCGCCCAATCGTTTCTTTCAGCTGGTCGACTTATATTCCCTTTTCTGCTCGGCTCCTGTCTTCACCTTGCTACATAATACGCTTCGTGATTTTAGTCCTGATTTATAAGGAGTTTGCTCATTTGAGTGTTTGCTATTTTATTGCAAGTGCGTTAAGTATATTCAGTCTCTTGCAACCGGTTGTACCTAAGTAAACACTTCGTATTCACGCTGTTATTGTAGCCCACATGTGAATAGCATTGATTGATAATTAAGTTCCAGTGAACGACTATGTTTACGAGAAATAGTCCAAATTTGATAAAAGTCTACCTTATCAAGTATCGTTTATTTGAACATCTTACTCGAGAAACTTAGAACATGAAAATTAATGACGAGTTATTCAGCATAAAAATTTGACCTAAGTTATGATATGTAGTGCCTGAGTTGTAATGTGGAATATGAAGAATATCGCTATCGAGAGCAAAAAAAGGTGAGATATTTGAAAGGAATCACGATCGCTCGGTGAAATATTGTCCCGGTAGGCGGTGATTTTCGCAGAAGAAGGCGATTAGTTTAATGGGTAGCAGCGGCGGCGGCGGCGGCGGCGGCGGCGGCGGCGGCGGCGATGGCGATGGCGGCAGCTCGATCGTAATTTTTGCGGCGCCTCCCTTTATCTTGTGCCGGGTGCCCATTGCTTCTACACCTCGCAAAATGCATACCTCGATAAAGCAATATACATGCCGATGCCTAGAACCGAGCGTCGGATATGCTGCAAGCCAGCCTCAAACGATTCATCTGGCTGACTTCAAAATCTTCGATCTGCGTGCCTGATTTTACGCGATCGAAAAGACTCTCTTGAACTTGCCAAGTCGTTTCTTTTTTCAGCGTAATAACTCTTTATGTTTTAGTTGATTTTTACTGTGCCGTGTTTCTTACTTAGATTTATGGTTTCAATTTTTATTTCGAACACAATCGAGTTGGCACTTTTATTTATGAAAGCGACACAACTGCTGGCATCTTAATCGAGTTATTCAATTAATATAAACGTTCGATCGTAATGAATCGTCGGACGAGAATCAGAATTTTCAGGAAATGACATGTCAGTTTTCAGCCGAGCAAATTTACATTTTATTGACGTTTCGCCAAAGTATCTCATCTATCGCGGAACTTTATAAATAAAATTTTGTTAATTTGTAATTGCTATTATAATTTATATGAGCCAACTTTTTAGATAAAATACAATTTATATATTTGATTAACCATTCAGGAGGATATTAATCGAAAAATACCGTTGGATTGACAACTTAAGCGATAGGCATTCAATTTCCGTATACGTGCATTCATAAATGTATTTGCGTACGCCAGCTGTAGCAAAATATTATAGGGAAAGCGCAGGAGAGTTGGCGTAATGATCGATAGTCAGTCGTGCTGGGGATACGTACAGGTATAAGGTATACGTACGAGTACGTTGAGAAGCGCTGTTTTGAAATAAGTGAAACATTGTCATTTCAGCTCACATATTACAGAGTAGAGGAGCGGAGTCGACGAGTGGTGTTTAACGTGTAAGTCGTATAAAATCGATTTATTTTCCGAGATTCCAATACGTTCATATAACATTAGTTGTTCGTTTTGCAAGCTAGGAACTGACGTTTCCGTGGCGAGCTTTCAATCAATGTGATATTACAAGCCGACTAAATAAATAAAGTGTCGATGGGTAGCATTAGAATGGTTTGTAGCGAAATTTCGTTCTATATTTAGGTAATGGCGTATTGGTTTGAAGGATGAAAGTCGAGAGCCGTCCGTTGGAAGTACTCGGCAAATAACGTCATCCTGATAAGCCATATCGTGCTCGCCCGAAGACTCGGATAAAGCGAGAGAAGTAGGCGGCGTAGAGGTGGATGGTGTATATGAAATATGGGAGTCGAGGGGGCGAACGATCTCATACAATAACATCGCAGTGGATCTCTTAGCGGCTCGTTCTTGCTCTGTCTCCTTTTTCCGCCTTTATCGCCGAGGAGGAAGGATCTGAGCTATCCACTATTTCTGGACATAAATCGACGTGTACTTACCGAATTGCTTCCGAATCGTTTCTCTATACCTACCTCTTATTCCCGTTACTGCTGCACTTCGACACGCTAGCCTCTCCTCCTTCTTCCAACCCCCGGCACACTTTCCACTTTCTTCTGGTTGCCACCCGTCCTTTTATCTTTCTGCTCTGTTTTATGCACTTTAACCTGCCGCCGCGCCGCCGCGCCGCCGCTTCCTAAGATTACTCTGCTAGTTTAACCCGTTTAACGAAAAACTCTGCGAACGTCGCGTCGATTATCAGAAACGTCGAATTGAAAAGTAATTGAAAAATATCCAAGTAATCTGGCGCGGCGAACGGGCCGCTCGACGTGTTGCTCTCAGAGCAATCGATCATTCGCTTGACCTCTGAGATAGCTCCCGGACACGCTGGTCTATGCATCTCTTCGCGTAGATGCATACGCGCATGCACACTTTCGTATAAAGCTCAGCAGAAGCCGAGGAGCTGGCGACCTGCTGCGAGACACAAAGCAGCGAGACGAACGAGAAAAGTCGACAGGCGCGCTAGCAAGCCGGCCGGCCGGCTTTCAACCCTCTGCTCAAAGCCGCTGCGCTGTCCAGCTTTTGCGAGCGGAGTTCCTCTCTCCGTAAATATTGAACTGTCGGCAAACATCGGACTTACAAATAGGTGACCCTGTGGGCCTTGGCTCTCGGCTCTGCTTTTGGATCTTTGATTCCAAAAAATCACTTGGATCTAGTGGCAGACTGGGCTCGCCTGAGTTTTATCACGATTATTCCCTTGTCATTTTGCCAACGCCATTGCGACGCGGGCGGATACACCGGGTAAAGCAATTCAGTCTTCTCTTGCGATTCCGCTTGTCAGTGTTGTTCAACTGGACTTTTGATGCGTGCCTATTTTTCAAAACATCATATGCAGAAAGAACAATACATTAGAGATGGTCGCTGCTTAACCATTGGTAAGGAGCTTCATTATAGAGTAATTTGACATGGTAGCCGTGATGAGCGCAATTGAGGAGGCATTCCGTGGATGGTGTTTATTTTTTCCGTCTGCGCAAATTGATCCGTCCACGTGCAGGCTCAGTTCGTTAGAGTTGCGGTCGTGTTACGCGCGGAATGCTGTGTGTGCAGCGGCGGCAGCACGTGGACCTTCAAAATGAAACGCAACGTTCCATTCCACGGGACATTCCACTTGGTGCATGAGCTACGCGCAGGGGCTTGCGTTATATTTAATTGAAATTGAATTGCTCGGCTTCTTGTCGCACTTTCATTGTCCCGCACTCGCTTTTGTGAATTCGCAGTCGATATGCCGCAGTCGGAACTCGCTTCAGTAAATAATGAAAGTTTGTCGTGTCGGCCAAGTGGCGAGTGAGTGCGAGTAATGACATCGTCTGTCTGTCTGTCTGTCTGTCTGTCTGTCTGTCTGTCGTTTTATGGAAGTAGTACGGGAGTAATAAGCGTCGAAAATTTGTCTTACATCGTCGCAGAACGAGTCACTCAAAAGTTTATTATCCAGTAAAATGCGCCGCGCGCTCTGCTTCTTTGCTAGCTGCTGGGAGAAGAACTCGCAGATTGGAAGCCTCCTTGAGAGGTCGAGATCTCTCGTTTTCCTTCCCTTCCAGCGACTTTCCTACAGGGCGCTCCGTTCTCCTGGCATTTTATGCCTCGCAGCGCTCGTAAAAATTTAATGGGCTACGGGGAAATTAATTTCACTGTATGCACGCGCTCGCTCGCTCCGAAGCAAGTCAAAGTTCCAACGCTCAATACTAAAAGCTCCGGAGCTAAGGGCTTTCAATAAGAGTTTGCTAATCCTCGTTGAATTTTTTCTCTCGTCTCTTCCTCCCCGACAGAGCATTGGGCTTTTACCGAATAACAGGCGAGATTTCAGAATCGGCTTTGCACTGTTAGCTGAGCGCGCCTATACCGGTCAGAAGAGCCCGCGACAAACGTGGCGTAACCGACTGAAAATCATTGAATATCTCTTCTGCTTGCTTTCGCCATTGCATCCAGCCTTCGCTTTCGTCTTAGCAGCGACCAGGCGATCAAGGCGATGACTTATCTCGGAGTCGTGGCTCTCTTCGAAATCGAATCAGCAGGTGGCACGAACATGAGTTACTGGATCATACCGTCTGCGTGAAACTTGCGCGTGAGCCTCTGTTTCGAGAACGCAAACTCCATTTCCGCATTTTACTGTCGACGGATTTATGCTCGAGCTCCTTGATCATTTAGCCTACTCGAGTGTTGCGCGCACGTATCGAATGTGTAGCCTTGTTCTACCGCGGCTCTGCGACGAAACTACTCGCTCAACTACTTTAGTCCCGACAGAATCAGTAAAGCCCTGTATGCGCGAGTTTCTAGCTTCAGCGAGCTCTTCTTTACTTTTTAATGCAAATCGAAGCAGCCGAGTCGGGTATTACGTAGGTACGTGGGATATGTGACTTTATTATTATCGCGTTCATAAAGCTGCTGCGCTGGTCGTCAAACTAGCGATGGGGTTATGTGTAAATTCGATGGTCAGCGAGTAAAGGTGGGGGAGGGCTTGGCATTGTGTCCCGGGAAAATTAAGGACCGACGATAAATCCCGCGAGTGAACGGTCTGCGCTGCTGCTTATGGCTCTTTCTCTCTCTCTCTCTCTCTCTCTCTCTCTCTCTCTCTCTCTCTCTCTCTCTCTCTCTCTCTCTCTCTCTCTTAATGCCCCTCGGCACAAGTTGGCCCGAGCTTGACGGCTTCACGAGCAGTTAAGCGTCGAATGGCCGAGCGAGCTCGAGCTAAGGGCTAATGGCAAACAGCGAATTCTATAAGGTGATAGTCCCTTTTCTTATCTTATCTCCGGCCGTCTCTGCACCGCTACGCCACGCCGTTTGCTCGTCCCAGGGTTACCACTCGCTTCTCGATCTATCTATCGTTATCCCTAATGCCTTCACTTTCTTTGTCTTCGCGCGGCTCTAGTTTTATTTTTTGCTTTGCTTTTTTCCAGTCCCCCCAGTCGATTCTCTTAATGGCAACGCAAACTCCGCGGACTGCTTGTTCTGCACGTTCCCGCGCAAATCGCCGCGACGCTTGGCGCTGCTTTGATTAGTGCACATTTTTCCTAGAGATAGTCTCTTATCATTTTATTCTTCATTGTTGTTTTTCTTTTCTATGGTTTAGTTTCAGGATACATTTTCGATTTCCAAGGCTCTAATCGCAGTAGCTCTTTAACCTAATATGCATGGAAGAATATACAAACATTCCAAACTTCCACGAGCAAAAAGTAATTTTAATGACAATTTTGTAAAGATATACGTCATTCTCTCTGATAGTACAGTGAAAGCTGATTGCTAAAAATTATAGAGTAATGATACAGTAGATTTCCAAGTATTGCAAAGATTTGCACCTTTTAAATAAACATTTTAATTTAGTTTACGGCAACAAAGCGTGAATATTGAATGATATGTCTTCATGGTATTTTATTAGTAACGATAGACCCGATGCAAAATTAGAGCGTCGTACTTATAGTCCAAATTTTTATGCATGTTCGTACTTCCGCGTAGCTAATAAATTGATTAAAAAAATCTATGTAGTTCTCTGTCGCTCACTTGTATGCTGCTTTATCTTTTTTCATAGATGTTGGCAGGGGAGGGAGATTTAGTCACTCCACAAAAATCATAAACGTTCATAGACACGCATGTTAATAATTTATTCAATGCTTTGGAAAAGCCTTTACTCGCTCGTTGTATATATACGCATGTACAGAAAACTAACGACTGATCGTAATACGTATAGTTAGCCAGCATCTACACATTTAATACAATTTTAAGTTATATGAACGTCCGAAATATCAATTTTCTGCGCATACACATAGCAGTAAAAAGCAGATATAACATCTACATATTTTCTTATCTTTCACATGAAAGATATTATGCGCGTTAAGTTTGAAGACGAAAGATGGGTTTTTAGGAGACCATAAACATAAGCATACAAAACTCTGTCCTCTTGAATAATTTTCTCAAAACTGCATTGATCTGACCGATACTTTTAGGTGGTAATTTAGACTTATAACTTCATTAAAAACATCCATATCTACTGAAATTCAATGGACAAGTAATAAATATCTAATGAAAGCTATTCATACAAATTTTCATTTAATACGAAACACACGTTTCGCTTGAGCAGGAAAAGATTTTGAGAAAATACAGATTTGAAAATATTTTGCACGACAGTTTTCTTCTTGAGGCTCGCTTTAACCGGAAAATCATAAGAAGTGGAAACTTTGCAAATAAATCTGAAGCTTAAGCGTAGTACCTGATCTTAAGCTTGCAAAGTCAAAAGACTCTTTATATTGGGCCATAATATGATGGGCGGACGCTCTCTCGCAGTTGGGGTATTAAGCTTTGGCGCACCCTCGAAAAATTTGACCTTGAAGGTCTTTGCGGCAATATTCGAGGGCTGCAGCGTGCGCGCTGTAATTTTGCGCCTTCCTCTTCCTTCTTACACTTTAGTGCTCTATCGTCGTCGAGACTCGCAAGATATTGCAGACACATAAATCAAAAATATTGTTTTGGAGAAGAAAAAATCCGTAGCTATTAAAGACTGAAAGAGAGCGCGCTCTCGAGTGAGAAAGGCTAAGATTTACCGCATTGCTTCTCTATTATTTTCCAGCTCCGATGTATAAATTGTCGACTAGATTCCCAAGTTTTTTTGTAGCTTCGATTTATTCCACTGAATAATATAGTCTAATAAGTTGTCACCAAGTCAATCGTTTTCTGGATAGTAAGAAACAATAATTTCCAAGAGTATACGCGAAAATTTGGAGCGTAGCACAGAAGCATTGCAGCAAATCATGACAAGCCTGTCGATTCCTCTAACCCCGAATTAACTCGTAAAACTCACTTGTAACTTATGGGGCTTCTGGAGTGCGAGCTTGTATGGCTTGTCCCCTCTAGCTACAAATGATTTTAGTTTTTTCTTCTTTATATTCTCTCCAACTTCGTTCCTTTATTCCTCGCTCTCTCTCTCTCTCTCTCTCTCTCTCTCTCTCTCTCTCTCTCTCTCTCTCTCTCTCTCTCTCTCTCTCTCGTGTTTGATGTTAAAGGAGTGAAATGGAGAGAAACGAGTCATTTAGTCATAATGGAATTGCAGTATTAACTAATTAGTTTAGATTTTGTTGAGCTTCCTCGCAAGTTATCCGCATTCAAAATGAATGGCTCGGCAGCTCTTTACAGCAGGACTTCTGTATCTGTGAAACGTCTAGTGTGCTTATTTAGCAAAAATATATCTAAATAAGTGGAATGAAAATGAATCGCCACACTTTCCATTTGTACATATACGATTAATTAAGACTTGACGCCCGAACACACGCCGGAGTTATTTTCCATAATTGTGTCTGCTCTGAATTTCAAGTGCACGTCTTGCACTAATCTGAGAATGCCACATAAAATACTAAAGTGGAAACTCATGTTGCAAGTGAATCGAACTATTTGTCCAAGTCGCTCAGTAGTTAAATGCATTCATATTGAGGTGATTGACTCGAAGTGCGTCTGAGGAGAGAAAAGAGAGAGGTGGGAAGTGTGGGCTGGGGGCTGGGGATGAAGAGAAGCAGCGGAATTAATAGCATCCTTAGTGAGTTTCCAGCCTGGCATAGTGGCTATTTAGTCCGCAGGTGGAAAATGATAAAGAGCTTTGAGCACGATCGAGCGCCGAGGAGGCTCCGTTCACCATCGTTGTGCCAAAATTGATAACATTAATCAGCTGACCTCGCGAGATGGATTCCTCTTTCGATAAATCAAGAAACGCCGTATCTATGCACTTAGGCTCTTAAGCTGCCGAGCCATTTCCAAATGTATACTTATTAAATCATTCGAATGCTACTTGCCGAGACTATTGATGCCTTTGCATCTACTCAACTGCTAGCTGTAGCTCACAGTCACGATTGTTATTATTGTTGGTCGCTAGCCGCGCTGTTACAGGAGGTCAGACGGTAACCGTCCTATGGGGATTTGGAAGGCCTATGACGCAGCCTGACGTAACCACCATTGACGCTTAGGCTGCTGCTGCTGGAGGATATTGCGATCGATATAACCAGCTGCTGCTACCGTCCCTGCTGCTTCTTCGGGATATTGTCTCGCTCTGAGAGTCGAGCACGCTCTGCGAAAAATTTATATTCGCATTCGCGCGCGCGCATCTCTGAGATTCTCGCTTATAAGCGTTAGAAATGTTCACATTTTCCACGCTCTTTATCACTTCCTTTTGCTCTCTCGAGATTGCTTTCACCTTTCAGATCTTCGAGTTTTATGTTGCTTCAAACGTTCGTGGCTTATTAACAATTGCCGCGCAACAATCGACAAGTATCCTCATTGATGTATATACACGATCTATTCGACGTTTGCTCTGAATTCGTAGTAGTTAACGAACATATGCCAAGCGACATAAATTTCGAACGTTAGAAGAAAGTACAAGTATTAAACACGGTGATCTTGCGTAGTCCCGCACTGATCAGTATGCCATAACCATAACAAAGTTTTGCTTGATAGCTTGTGTAATGTTTCCATCGATACGCCGTACCGGAGGTCGTTAGATAACTCAGCTACATAGCGAAAAGCGTAGCCACGATCAAACGGATATATCCAGTGCATTATTTGTCACGAGCGGATATAGCGACATTCTTTGGGAAACGTGTACCTGAGTAAGATGACATTAGGTATCCTTCATAAATTGTAGCCTCGCGCGTTTCTAAATAAATAAAGCCGACCGCGTCTAAAAGCATGCATCGCTTAACCGACATCTAACCTGAACGTACGCACGCGCGAGGCTTCGCTAAGACGGAATTACCAATCCCTAACCATTAACTCCGTATCATCTACTATGCGCGGCTTTCACATGCACGATTTTATGCATTTGAAAGCTTTATGTGCACTTTTGAGACGCGTTCATCGTCGCAACCCATGCGTGAATTTATTTGATAAATACCAATAAATAAATCGTTTTTTGAAAACGTTTCTTGACGTCAAACTCAAGATTCTCACAGTGAAAACAAATATAACGTATCGTCTTCATATTTTTAGTTTTGCGCATACTGAATATTGAACGATTGAACTTCGGGAAGCAGAAGTCACAGGCACCTCGAAATAGAATGGAACTAACCGAAGTTCTGATTGTTTGTCAATGTTGATTTATGATCGTATTACCTAAAACTTGGAATATAACAGCCACATGGTGACATACCTATATCCACCTGCGCTACACACAGTCTGAACTTCGACAGATGACCGGAATCTATATGATCGTATAAATCAAGTAGGAAAGCAATAAAGACTCGAAAAGGGGATTGGGTATAGTGACTGGTCATTCGGTCTGGCCGTATACCGGTAGGCCTTTACTTCCCATTGATTGATCTTCATCGGAAAAGTGTTCATTGAATTCTACTATTATAACAATGGGCATTTTGACGATTGTGAAAAGATCTTGGTTAATTGTTATTTCTTAAACTTTTGATGACTTGGATTAATTTTATAAGAAACATACATTTTACATGCTGCGATAAAACGTTAATGTTTATGTTTTCTGTAAGCTTTTGTTCAATCGCAAGAAAGAGTTCTGAAAGCTCTAAAATAAGAAACACGAGAAAGAAAGAAAGAAGGAGCTTTTGATGCGCCAAGCCACGAATTCACAAAAGCTATAAAACGAGAAAATTCCGTTAACAGTAGTTGCCTGCTAAACGTCGTGCCGAGTACAGTAGTGGCAAAATCATAAAAGATCGAGGCTCACGTACCAGTGTCCAATGCCAAGAAGAGCAATTTTCCGGAAAAAAAAGCCATAACGCCCGAGAAATATATAGCGAGGACGTATAAAATTTGGTCGAATAAACGATGATTGTTATGACCGTGAGTTTGATTGGCAATTTACCGGATATTCCGTTCAATATATAAATCGAGATGCGTGCGCTCATATATAGCTCGTACGACATCTGCTGATTACTAGTAGTAGTCGTCTTGTATACCAATTAACCGGCTGCTCCAATTAAGTCTTGAATTGAGCTGTAATCCACGCTCTCAACAAGACATTCCGCTGGAATGTAACGCGCAGCGCCAGCTACGTCTCTCGATTCTCTCTCCCGCCACAAAGATCTACGATGAGCGCTCGCTCTCTATAATCAGATGCTGACTGCCCTCTCTCCTTCTCTCTCAATCTCTCCGTAAGTGCTGCGCCTCTAACTCACGCTGCCTGCTTGCCAAGATAATTATCTCGAAAAATTATTTATGATACAGTCGTCTGTGGAAAAAAAGCAGATTTATCCGAGTATGATATCATGGGCGTCAACTGCTATCGGCTCGTCAATAATTTTTAATCAATCTGATATGTTTCTGTAATCAAATCAAAATCAGATTGTTCAGACTAAATATTTTTCTGCTAGATGAAAATAGATAACATTGTAAATGACAAAACAAAAGACGCAGTTTTAATAGAAATGGCAATATAATTGACGTAAAATGCAAATGTAGGAGCATGCGAGAAGATTTAAATGAGCAAGAAGTGATAGGCCAATTTGGAGGAGACGCGGATTTTGTCGCCAAGGTAAAGGCGATAAGCACGCAGTTACGTACGCGCGCGAGTTGGAAGCCGAAGTTAGCGCGCCATAAAGAAAGATTCATTACGGCGATCTTTCCATTATCGAGCGGTGAGCGAGCATCGACGACGCCACCGCCGCGCCGTGACTCTCGCGTCCCCGTTAACTTTGATAAGGCACCACTTGTAATTTCGGCAAGTCAAATGGACTGCAGTGCCAAGCTCTTATATTGAAATCACCGCTCGTTCTCTCAATGAGATTGAATTCCATTTGCATCGAGACAGCTGGCATTTTTGTTCACTTTTCCAGGCTACAATATTGTGACTGTTTTAAATTCAATAAATTAACTTTATTCATGATCTAATGTGCGAAATTCACAGTTCATTTTTCAGCATGACTCAATTACTTTAATCACACTTTCTACAAGAAGTATGAGTACATAACGTGTACATAAGGATCAGTAAGCTTCCATTCTAAGCAATACTCATGATGGAATCATCGTAAAGGTAGAAAAGATGTCTTGATTGCAGATGTGGGGAATGATTTGTTCCAAAAAAAGTGCAATCTTGGCAGATATAAGAATCACATCAAGCGCGTGAGCGCGAGCTTTGAAAAATCGGTAACTCGCTCGAAAGAAGAGATAAGCGGCGAAAATGAGATCGCAATAGTAGAACGGAGTCGTCCATCGATTCCTTTTCGCCTTGCAAAACGTTCGGATTTTATTTAAGAGCGTTCGAGAGTAGAGCAGAACGCTCGATGCAGATGGGTAAAGGAGGAGCAGAAAGAGAGAGGACGACGGAACGAGCATCGATGAGTGCGCGCGCGCTGGAAAGGATGGCCCGATGTTTCACACTCAATCTCCTTTCCCCCCCTCTCTCTCTCTCTCTCTCTCTCTCTCTCTCTCTCTCTCTCTCTCTCGCGTCCTCTCGATACCTTTTTCGACGCCTGGTTCCCTCTCTCTCTCTCTCTCTTTCTCTCTCTCTCTTTCTCTCTCTCTCTCTATCTCTTGCTCTTCACTTTCTTTTTTCAAAGGCTTGACGTTACTTCTTCCTTTCAAGAGCTCCAGGCCTCCTCACTCTTTTTTACCACAGCTCTACCTCAGCATCCAAACGGGGATCATTTTCCGACGGAGCAATTTTCACTTGCCTCTCTTCGCTTCGGCTTTCACTGCTCAAGCTCTCCTCGATAAATAATTAAACAAAAGCGACTTTAGTTTGGACGAAAGTGGTATTCGATCGCAAAAATTGAATCTTCCAAAAAACGTAAATCGCCTCTTGTTCTACGCTTTTCGATAGCGGATTAATTATGAATAAAATTGTACTTAACCGCAAATAATTAACAATGCATCTACGAATGTCGGTATTCAATGAAAATTATTCAACTACCGGCCACATTGAATGTAATTTTCATTCGAGCTAGCTAAGATTTTGATTACGTGAGTCGAAATCCGACACGAGCTTTTACGGGCGACAAGCATAGAAAAGTTCAAATCGCCGCTACGTGATCACCGCGGCGGACTATTAGGTGAAAATATGTAGCTACATACAAACTTGATGGCTCACTGTGTCAAATTGCGAATAGAAGCTCAAAGTTAGTCTCTTTTTCTCTCTGGGCTTTCTTATTTTGTTCCGTGTAGCCTGTTTGATTGAATTGAATTGAATTAAAAAATATCTCGTCGTTTTAGCTAACATAAAAATGACGACGTATCCAATTTCCGCATTCAAAAACTTTTCGATGAGCGGTACGATATAGAAGCGTCGAGTTAGTGAACTTTCACAGTTCAAATTTAATCGGCACTTTGTAACCCATTTGTGATAAAATTATTCGAACTATCATCGTTTACAAATTTTCATCTGCTCACTGCAATTTATATACACTAAAAGCAATTGATCGTTCAGAGATAGATTTTGGGCAGCCGAGCATACTGTGGAAGGGTAAAATTTAACGGCTAGACATTTGTGCAAATAATGACGATAAGATCTAGGCTGGTAGAGCTATGAGATGGCGGAATCAGGTTCAACTTTTTCCGACACTGCTTATGACTGAGGCATTCATCGTCTTGAGGGGGCATCAAGCATTTTTTCCTGTATCAAGAGCAAGAAAAGCATAGTGTCAAACACATGCACCCGAAATACGAATGTTCAAAACGATAATCGTCATGACGGGTGGGCACGTCGATGATACACTGCTGCCGCTGTGTGGTTACACATGCTCGATATTAAAACGAGCCAAAAAGAGTATGTATTTTAATCGTTTGAACTCATTATCGGATAAAGAAGAATAATGAACTCCGAAAGTGAAAGTTACTGCGAATTTATGAAGGAATACGAACAACTCGGTCACATGTGCCTCCTTACATCATCAGAAATTGATAGACCGTGCGGATCAGTTCACTATATCATTTATCGTGACATCTGACAGCGAAGCGATGACGAGAAAAAACTACGGGTGATTTTTAATACATCTCGTTCAACTACCTCGTTCTGTAGTATCAATGAATCATTGTACTTAGGAATGATACTTTAAAGTGACTATAACTGTGTTGATCCTGTAGAGAAGCTAGAATTCTGCTAGGATCTCAAGATGATTAAAATAGATCCTAGGGCAATACATCTTTAAAGAATTTTGTGGAGTTTTTCGTCTGATTTGCTAGCATAGCAATACGTGCTTTTGATGGTTACTTACGGGATAATCAGCACCCTCACCTCGCTTTATACACCTTGAAAGAGCTCTGCGTGATTTCCGAATGCTACTAAGGCAGTCGAAAGAAATCTTTATATGAATGATTTTTGCTGCAATTTTCTACAAAGGGACCAGTAAATGAGTTAAGAGTGGACTAGGATCCAGCATCTGACCAATTCAAGTTTCGTCTGCCTTCTGCAAGCTAAGATACGCTACCTACAAAAAAAGACCTTCACGAAACTTACAAGAATTTTCGACCCAGTTGAATGGCTAGTCTTCTTGACGCTCGTCGGAAAGATGATCATTCAAAACCCCTGCAGTATCAAATTGGGAAAATTTGCCTTGGTTATGGATCGACAAGTGACTTGACCTTCCAACTAAGCATGTATAGTTTATCGGAGATATCGATTTCACACTGGTTTGAACTCACGTTGTCGATGTCCAGTAAATTATACATATTCTCAGACGTCAATCACAGAGTAATGGCTGGAATCATCTACTGTAGAACTAGAAAACAGCAACCAGAGATATTTCATTTTATTTATCAGCGCCAAGACCAAGTTGAATTCTTTAAAGGGCCTCATACGGTTTTCTGAAGCAAGTCGTATGATGATTACTTGATTAAAACTTTGAGCTACTGTTATCATAGCATAAATTCTTAATTAGGCTTTAATTACACTCAATATCCCTATATCTTCATGTCATTTATAGAATGATTTGCAAATTGTAATTTATTGATCCTGCAGGAAACGATTTCGTGAATAATTACGTTAGGAACGTCGAGGAATTAGTAGCAGGAGCAGCTTGGCATCACGTTCCGACCAACAGTAATTATATAGCGATATAGCGTAGTACAGCGCTGATGCATCGAAGCTTATTCCGTATTCATTATGATGGAAGGATCTTGAATGACTTTCAAGACCCGAGGAAGACTGGCCAGCTAATGAACTTCCAATTTACAGTGCGAGTGGATCGCTTGACAACGCCGATTGTTCAATGTCTAATGTCGCAAGAGATTAGCCACTTGCCTCGAGATCACATACGGAACTTCTCAACTCCTAACGCCTTGTTATATGGAACTGATCGTGTGCTTTGGTGTAGCGATAAGAGAATTTGTGCTACCACTTGAAAATTTCTTGATCCTATTATCTTGAACGAGCTGTGACACGTATATTTCTCGTATGTGTGTATCATTCAACACGTAATATTCGCTTCAGAAATATAACTCCATTAGCCTCGGCTCTTTAAAGACTTTTCAAAGCTGATTCACTCTAAAATTTTTCGAGCCATTACTGGATGAAGAAGGAATTCTTCGAATGGGCGGTTGACTCAACAACTCCACACTTCCTTACGACAAGAGACACCTCGTGCTTTCAGATAGCCAGTCCCATCTGGCTTAGCTAGTTCTTAGCTAGGCTCACGAACAAAGTTTGCAAGACAGTTTCCGAGCTACTTACGCTCAAGTTCTTTAAAAGGCATGGATCACAGGTAGACAAACCAGGACTAAAAGATACATTTGACAATGTCCCATCTACGCTAGCATCTCTTCTCGTGTGGCTATTCAAACAATGGCTCCTTCGCCCACTGTCCGGTGTTGATTATGCTAGGACGTTCTCATCTGTAGAATGAAAGAAAGAAACATGTCGACATTTAAAGGATATATCATTTGATTCATTTGCAAGAGCTTATATATTAAGGTTATTTATCTGGTACTCGCTGGAGACCTCACTACTGCCAGTTTTCTAGGCAGTCTAACCTCATTTGTGGATAGACGTGGACCAGTCAAAGAGGTCTGGAGCAACAACGTAACAAATTTTCAAGGAGCTTACCTTGAATTTCAATGATTGCTTAAAGAGGCTAAACGCGACTAGAGCTTCGTTAAAGGATAACTCGCTAAGGAGGGTATTATTACGAGTTATTTTATTTCTCCAGGGGCTCCTCATTTTGGTAATCTTTAATTAGCTGTTATCAAGTCTAAGAAAGCTTATCTCTAGAAAGTCATCGAACCGTGACACCTTACATGATATACAGTACACGCAACTCTTTTAATATCGATTAAAAGGATTCTCAACAGTCGACCACACATTCGATCTTTAAGCGATCTAAGCCATCTTGATACTATAACTTTTGGTTGATTTTTCAAAAGCGCTTTAGATACAACTTTACCACAACTCTTAAGAGAACCAGCCAGTGTTAAATATTAAATATTGAAAGTTTTCTTTCTTGGTATATAAAAATCGTCCTAATAAATATAACGTTATGAAATCTTTTAGATCTTGAAGGGTTTAGTAAGAGCTTTCATTTTCTTGCTCATGAATACCAAAATCTTATTTAGAGATCTCAACAAGATCCCTTAATCGTAACATCATATTTGTTGAAAAAATTGACTTTATCACGCCTTTGTGAACATTAGAACCAACGGAATTGATTTTAGGAAGTCTCATGGTCTTCGTTAGAATCTGGACTATAGAATGAGTGAAGCTAATTTTGAAAAAAACTTCTGAATAAAAACCCTTTTAACAAAAGAAATGAAAGCTCATACCGCGTCCTTTAAGATGTAAAAAGTTTCACGATGTTATCTTTATTAGGACAACTTTTATATGCTAACAAAGAAAACGTTCAATTTTTACTATTAAACACCGGCTGGTCCCCTTATGTTAGTTATGAGAAGATCGACCAAACCAATCACTGAAAGCTTCTATAAGCTATAAAGAACAGCTTCTGAGACCATTGAAGTGGAGAATATTTAAGCACTTTCATTCATAGGTCTAAGTAAAGAAATTCGCAACCGAACTTCGCTATAAGAGATTTCGTAGTCGTCGTTGTTCCCTCATTTCTGTGACCTGATTTCCCTGACCAATGAGGAAAGTCATTGATATTTATCTAGGCAAAGATGGTTTAGTTAGAGTAGCAACTACGAGAATAGCTGTCGGCCAGTATTTTTGACTGATCAGACACATAAAGCTCATCAATTAAGGTGCTTGTAAAGAAAAGTGCTAGTTATCTATCGGGGATGAGGCAGACGGAATATTTGGTTGGATTGAGTAGCGAACTCAATCGTCACTCTTCTCTCTAATATCAAGATAACGACATATCCGACTTCCGTCCTTAAAAAAGTTTCAATGAGTCGTGCGACACGAGCGCCGAATCAGAGTCAGTTTTCACCATTCAAATGCAACAGGCACTCTGTAACATAATTGCAATAAAATCATTTGAATTGATATACTTTACAAATTGTCATCAGCTCACCGCAATTTTATATCCTACTGATACAGCCAGTGTTTTTATAGCGCTTTCGTTGCGTTTGCGAACAAAGCGGTATTAAAATGAAATAGAGGCGGAGATAGAGATAAAGGTGTAGATAGAGACAAAGGCAAAATAAAGTTAGAAAGTGAGAAGGAAATCGTGAGAAAGGGAGAAGATGCTTGCGCTCTGTAGCATAAAGAACGGAGAAACTCTTCGCGTACAGTAATAAGGATAAAAGCTGCAGTTCTCTAGCTCTACTACACGATCCTTGAAGAATACATAATACGAGTTGACCGAAGAAAATAAGTCCTTCAAATTTGAATCAAAGTAGCAATGATAACAGAGGAAAGATAGCAACTGAACGTTCTAAGCCATGCCGAATTCAGTTGAACGTGGTGGCAAATGAATACCTCCAGCTGAATTACACAGGTGCAAAATCAATATTGGTATGCGTAGAAATGACGAGGAAGAAAGTATATATAAAGAAACGGTTGGAAGTCGCGTGAAGGAGAATCGAAGGTGCAATAGTGCGATTGAAAGTGCAATTTACGCGCTCGTGCGCGGACGGATGCCGCAAAGTTGCGCGCGTTGTTACGCCGACAACGGCAAGGCGCAATAGCCCAGTGCGATCCTATTTGCACGAGTAGAGCTTTGCTCGCGTCTTAGCTTATTATTGCATAGCATAGAGAGTATTGACTTCGCAAGACAAAAGCCCAAGTTCTTTGTTCGCTGAGCTGGTTTTCCATTTGAATTGAATGACCCGGTGGAGGTCAAAAGACAGTGTGCTCGTGGCTTACGCGCGCGATGAGAAAATTTCGTATATTGCATCGGACTTACTTTTCGCGCTTTATTGTCCGGTAGTACAAACTAACCTAAGTACTTTAACCGAGATTTCTTTCAACTACTAAAATCGTCTTGATAAATGTTTATACTATGTAAATATGTTTAATTAATAGATAAACCAGTATACATTTATAATTTATGTTTTTTTTTTGTTTCAGGTAAGTGATCTTTTTTCAAGGTCGATAATAACCTGAACTATAGTGAGTTTTACTAATTCATCGAGTTTTTTTATTTATCTCGGAAACTTGGAACTTTACGTATATAAAGTAATTAAGTAGGACATCATCGGGGTTTCGCATAGAAAGTACGTTATTTAGAAACTCGGAACTGCTACGCGAAGCTTATTGAATCCTGTAAGCTGCGGAGTGTAGCGAGTTTACAATTAAAGCAGAAAAGACCAACGTAAATGAACTTTCTCATCAACGCGCGTTGAACAATGAAGTCGGTAGCTTGCGGCATGTGGGCTAGAGGGTGGCAATAAACACCTCTAGAATTGGTTATTTTCTGAAAGCATTTCTGTCGTTTGCACCCCGGTAATTGTATGTCAACCGCAGAGATTACAATTGTTGTGATTGCTCTTTGTCTTCTTCCTTGGTTTCATCTCCATCTCGCACTGTTCTGTGAGTTTCGGTCGACTCTTGACGACTCATTTATAATCTACTGCTTGCTAAACTTTTGATGGGATTTTCACGATTGAGTCCGATTAAAATATACCCGGCCGTTCAGTATATTCACGACGAAAGAAAATCACAGCAAATTTTTCGCTAAAACAGAACATTGCGCACCGGCATCGATTTTTTCAATCGAGTAAAACTTTAACTTCACATGAAAACAACATTCATATGACACTAAGTGGGCGAAGCGTGCTTAAGTGCAATGCTCATTGACTGTTCTGCCGCAGAATGGACAGCGCAAGCGGCAAATCCACTTGAATGCGTGAAGATCCTACGAGAGCAGGTAGTTGCCGGCTAAAAGCTTTGGCGTGCAACGTACCAAACTTCTAGGCTAATTAAGCTATTGCTTGGATTAGTAAAGAAGCGTTTGTGCATGTGCTCCTCTCGATCGCTTGACTATTTCACCGAAACGGTTATGCTAAGTGCAAAATCCGCTTCTGATTTCATTTTATACAAAATTTGTATCTGCATGTACTTCTAGTGCTTACGGTTAAAACTTTCTACTGCATCGTTTATGCGCAGTTTGTACTGCAGTTGTACAAATTTCTTTACAAATAAACTATTAATTTTAGTCTCATGAACAGCTGACTAATTCAATCACAGTGACTATCACTGACCCGGGGTAATGAAATTTACTAGTAATAAAATATTGTATAAATCATGCAAATTCAATTCCATATTCCACTTTTCATATGTCATCAATGGATTGCATATCATTTTATTATTTTGTTAAATTAGTATTGTAATGTAATAAATAAAAGATTGGAAGTGATCCAATTCCATTCGACAAACACATCAGGTTTGAATATTTGTTTTTCTTCACTTTATAGTAATAGAATTTTCATATCTCGATATCATTTCCATCAATGTATATCAGATAAAAAATAACCAATCCAATCCAATTCATGATTGACAATTGTTTTTCTCAATTTGTTATAATTCATTGATCTGAGTTAAAACCAAATTTTTAAATTAGAAGAGTTTTTTTCAAGTAAATGAAAAATAATTGTTCTAGCATTGATGATTATATTAATGTATCAATTCATGCAAGGTCGACAAATATTAAAATAAATATTATGGTATGGTAACTCCATGAGAATTTTTAAAGAGCAAGTCTGAGAAAACCGGTAGCTGTGTATATTAACACTGAGGCGATGTATGGACAAGCGCGGATACGTAGTTGGAATCATTAATCTCGTGGTAGCATGTTACCGCGATACGGAGAGAGCAACGATGTCTGCTCTTCCGAGAATCGACGGTAGTCGATAGCAGGTGTATGAGTACCAACTCAATGTCACACTTCGGTCGTAGGGGCCACCAGACAACCAAATTCAATCCACTTGAACAAGATGAACGATTTTTTACGTTTTCCTATTTGTTTGCTGTCAATCACGTAAACTATTTAGATGATTTTTATTATTCGATTCATGCTGCTCACTTTGAAAAATGTCATTCGATTAACTTTGCGGCGATGAATGTACCTTTGCAAAGAGTCTTGTGAAAAGTTTACAACTGACGTCTGGAGGAAATACAAATTCATTTATAAGAGCGAACAAAGCTTTTTCTGCACAAAGCATGAATGGATATTTTAATTTGGAGTGAGGAACTTGTTACAAGCTTGTCGCAACAAAGTAATTTTGGAAGTAAAAATAGGTTTTGCGGCTGAAGCTTTTTCTCCGCGTTCAAATGCTAGCGGCGGTGGCAGTACCGCGCTCTTGAGTTAATCGGCGTAAAAGGAAATTGGCTCTCTCGGCCCCTTCTTGCTTCTAGGCACGCTTATCGCATAGCAACAAGCAAATTTAATTCTCCGCTGAGAGATGCTTAAAGCCTCGACTACTCCTTGAAAAAGGAGGAGGCACAGAGTCGCTTAGTGGAGAACACACGCGAGCCAGAAGAAAAGCCATTTCGGCGGAGCATGCAAGCGCCGAAAAGTCGAGGTACGATGGCGACGACGACGTCGACGACGTCGAAAAGACTTGGCTCTTCTTCCTCTTCGCTCGTTTCGAGATCTAATCTAGCCGGTTGCGTCCAAAGAAGTAGAAAAGGGGCGAGCTGCTCGTGCGTGGGACCGAAGAAAAACGGAAGCAAAAAAGAGAAAAAGAGTCGACTATAGAAAGCGAAAGGGATTGCAGAAGGAGACGAAAGCGTTGAAAAGGGAGCAAAGGGGGAGAGGGAGAGAAGAAGATACGGAGAGAGGAAAACAGGTAACATAGGCAGTAGAAAAGAGGCCACATCGCCCGCGGGGCGCATTCGTACTGTCGACTTGTGCCGACAAAGAAAGCCGGACTCGGATAATAGCTTTTATGAGAGCAAATATTCATACTTTTCTTCGCTCATTGTCGCGCACGCGCGCCTGGCAGACATACATTCTTCCTCATTCCACGTGTTATCTTTTGTAGACACGAATATACACTCGGAAATGAAAGTTGTTATGTACGGTTTGAAAAATGCCGAGCAATCGGCGCTCTCACCTTCGAAAATAGCAGCAAGAAAAGCGCTCCGGTTTTTCGGAGATATAGCAAAACCTACTGTCCGCTCTCATGCATCAGCGTGCAAAGAACAGACGTGGAAGAAATATCGTAAGAGTGCGCGGAAAAGATAGGGAAGCAAAAAAAAAGCATACTCAGCATGAAAAGCAGCAGCGAGAGGCATCTAGTATTTGGCGCTATGCAAACACACAGGAAGCTCGAGGAACACAGCCTCGCCAAGCAAAGTATCCGCCGTTGGAGAGTGTAGACCCTGGCTGCTCCCCGAGCAAAGCTTCCTACACCCTTGCGGGCTTCTCGCCGAGTGCAGGAAGCATCTTGCAAAGTTCGCCTCCCGCGACGCCACCGACTATAGCGAACACGACGAAGACGGCGAAAACGACGCGCCGGAAGTATATATAACGCCACATTTCCAGTTTCATGATGAATTGCTTGCAGATTTATTCTATTTATTGTGACTGCAGCGCGAGAGGAGCCGCCAGCCGAGCCGCAGACCACGCTACGCCGTCTGATTGTTTTTATGCAAATGGACACCTCATTTTACTCCGAAGTTTGATGTCAGCTCGAATGTTTTTCAGCGTACTCGCTGTTTACTTTAATTGAATGTTGCCCGTATAGCTCACGTCGATTCCGATAGAACTGCAAATGAAATTATTCAGTTGTTTACCCAGCAAAAATTTTCTTATCTCCGCCCGATCAAAGTCTGCGCTCTCCGAGTAAGAAAATGAAGTAACAAAGCCGCGGTTATGTGCGCACGCTGATGTTTGATTTATGTGTAAAGCTGCAGCGCGCAAACGCGAGGCCCAAACACAGGCGTAAGTCACTCGGCGGCAAAAAAGTTGGCCTAATGGACGCACGACTACAAGAAATAAAACTATTTACGAACTCATTCCGCGCTATTTCATCAAGATTTACGATCGTGTTGCAGATGCGTTTGCATACATAAGCGGCACGGTGTACTCGTTATCGTCGCAGCGCCCAGAGAAAAGAGGCCAAGTATGTACCGCGAACGCCGAGAGAAAGAGAGAGAGAGAGACAGAGAGAGCATATTGGATAAGAAATCACCAAGTAAGGCGCGCATGTCCACAACATTTCTTTTTTTCTTTCGTCGAGCTGTTTCTTTATTTGGCAAACTCGCTAGCCTCTTATTTGCTTCTGCAAGATACCCTTTATTATTTTAATTTCATTTGGCTCGAGCTCGCCATAGATATTTGAATTGACGAAAAACAAAATGATAAAACTTGGGAAATGAAGCGTGCGTAGCTCCCTAAACATTCAGTTTTGCTGGCTTCGACAGGTCTATTGTCCGGCCGTCGCGCTCGTTCGATATGGATTTGTTTACGGAGTTTTGACATTTGACCAATGGCATTGCATTTGAACTTTGACTGGTAAAAGGAGGAAATGAAAAGAGTTACGAGCAGCAGAGGATGTAGTCGACGAGGAATTGGAAAAAATGTTTAGTCGGTTAGTGCGTAATTAATGCAGCGCGCGCAGCTCATTAGTTTATGGCTGCGGCTTGGCCGAGAGGAGCAGGTGGAACGAGAGGCTCGTATTCGCAGCGCGGCGACGAGCCCCCGCCGAGATTTTTGCGTCTCGGTGTACTTGTACGCGCATCGTCCTTCTCCTCTTACTGCATGCATTCGCTTTACTTTCTTTTGCCAAGTAAGCGCGCGCACGTGTTGTTGTTGCCTCTCTCTCTCTCTCTCTCTCTCTCTCTCTATTTCTTTTCTCATGGCTCGCTCGCTCGCTCGCTCTGTCATTTCTGCGCAAGTTACGAGTGAACCCCGGCAGTATACACTGCCGTGGAGCTACGTGCGCGGATTCCGACTACATGCGATGCTCGTCGAGAGAGCGAGGCTTATATTCCGTGCGCGCCACAGCGAAATCTCTTTGTATGTGTATAAGCTCTATGGCTTCACTATTGTCATAAAGTACCGCGAGCGCCTTCGTTTTATTTTTCATTTGCATAGTTGACACCTCGTAGCTTTTACACAGATTTATTGCGTGCGCTCAAGCTTCTCAAATTGCCACTTTGCTGCCTCGCCTGTTCATCTCTGATCCTGCGCAAATTTTCATTGAATTTTCCACTCGATCATTTCATTTGACTATTGTTACGTGGGCGGTCTTTGAAAATTGAACAGAGTCTACCTTATTTTTTGAAGGTATCTTAATAGCTTTACTGACTAGTAGATAGAGTTGCTCTAACGAATAAAGTGTAAAGTGATGCAACTCAAGTGTATATAATAGAAGTTCTCAGGTTCCACTTCGAATTCGGGATGACGAGTAAAATCCGTGAAATGAGGCTGCACATACGTATATATCTATATACGTCCACACCTTCAACTTCATTATATGCTCTCAAAGTTGTTGCTCTAGTTTGCACTTTCATTGCTCAGTACTTTGACGTCGCCTACATAGCGTTGCATTCTTGTTGAACAGATGAATAGATTTGCCAGAAGAGCGCAATAAGTGCTACTTCAAATGCATAGTTGACGATTCTTTTCAAAGTGTCGAAATATATATTGCGGTATTTTCATGCTTCGTTATATATCGATTGCATTCTTTTCATTGCCTGGTACTCCTCTAAGCCTAGAAAAAAAGCTTGTCGACAATCAAATTTCAATACTGAACGTTCTAAAGTTCACTTTACATTTACATTACTTAAAATTTCAAATAAGCTTCTCGAAACTTGATCATTCCGTCCATTGTAACAGACGGAAAAGTTTGCATATGGCTTAGACATTGTAAACGGAAACAAAGTGAGAGGAAGAGGAAGATAGAAGTAACAAAGGGCACTTGCAATTTCAAAATTTTCGCGCAAGAATTTATTCACTTTCATCGAGCACCAAAGACCGGAGCGCACAACGAAGACATGGAAAATTAATTAACATTAACAGTTGGGAGGTAAAAAAGAAGATTCGCGCTCGGCATGCCGAGAATCACTCATAATGCTTGAGTGTAGACGTGCGCGCGCGAAGCTGCGAGTAACTTAGTTTTGCTAAAGTAGAGGATCGTAGCCGGCAGCAACTCGTGCGTCGTAACTTCGTCGGGAGCTCTGAGGGAAAAAAGATACCACTGATACATACGACTACAAGTTGGAGATGAGACGAAGGTGCATGGAAGAGCCGAAAGTCCCGCGAGCTGTGTTGCGCTGTTTGTCGGTCAGCGCGACAAGTGAGCTCGCGGCGACTCGGCGAAGGGCAGTCGTGCGCCCTGACACGATCCAGAGCTTTGATTTGGTACTTGCGGTTGTCTTAGCCGCAGACGCGGCAGTCCTCGCCGATATTCAGCGTCTCGAGTTTCGATCTACTGATAACTTGATGCGCTTCAAGAGAGTCAGTCCCTCCATCCCTCGCTATCTTCTCTACCTTCGATTTTTTTTTCGTTCTTTTTGGTCATGCAAACCTTTGCTTTGTGGCACGATGTAACTTATACCTTCAGTCGCTCAGTTTTGTTTTACAAACTGGTACGATACCTTGAACATGCATATTCCTTGAACGTGCAGCTGTCAGTTCGGTTTTCTTTTCATTCGTGCACATTTCAAAAAATTACCCGAGTACGCAACTTTTCATCTTTTTATTTGGTGTTACAAAGAAAACTGTAAGTTTGCAATGATTTAAACAAGAATACGTAAAGCTCATGCGTATGTGTAACGAAGTTGACTCAACTGCTAGGTATACGTCGCCGTAGCATTCTGTCGGTTGTTCGATGAAAATGCTGATCGGAAATGGAACGAGCGTACGAGCAAAAGCGCGCGAATTGTGCTGCAAGCGTGTGATATATAGTAGCGTTAGAGAAATGGTTCGGTGGCCTCGCAGGCGCCTCTAGCTCTACGGATTGAGAGACTGAAATGCGGCTCACGCTTGGCCGAATAACGAATACCTACTGCCTCACCTGCAATTTCCGTTTATTTTTATGAAATATTGCTTGGTCAAGCTTCCATAAAATGCCGAAAAAAAACTTTGTTTTCTACTGCGGAAAGATGATAAAAACTCCGTAAAATCAATCTGATTCGCTTGTTTCGTGCCTATGCTTTTTATCGAAAGCATTAGTGAATCTGATAATTACTCTATACCAAGTTCACTGTAGCTGCTTCGTTGCAAAGAGCAACAATAGGTTTTTCATTTAATTAGAGGCACACAGCTTTGAGTGTTCTTCTAAGCCAATAAAATAGTGCAGCCATGGACAACACTCGAAGATGTCCGTTCTTTTATACTGTTTTTTTTTTTTTTTTTAAGTCTTGAATTTTGAATCTTTTGAGAAGAAAAGCTTTTCTGCAGCTGCTACAAAAGGACCACTTTGTGCTGCTCGCTCTGGTCATCGACGTAGTAAGCTTCGCTGCGTTTCCAACCCTCGTCGCACATCTGGAGCCTAGTTTCGCTTTTTCCGATGGACCTTCCCAGCGTTGCAGTTTGCGCAGTCAAAGTCAAACGACTGTTTCATGCAGAAACGCTGCGCACTGAAGAGAATCGCATGAAGACCTTTCCCTCGGCTCCTTACCGCTACCCCTCTCTCCGCTCCCCTTTCGCATTATCGTCTTTTTTAAGAACATGTATACGCTCAATGTTTTATAAAACTTTGAAACTTTATCAAAGTATTTTGAGTTTGACCTACATAATAGCATATCGCTCAATGATACTCGGCTGCAAGATGAACTAGAAGATGGTCGATAGGCTTAGTAGTCCTAACTATATGGCTCGGTTTGTTCACCGACGATTTTCCATTCGAAGGCGGAGTAGATTCAGGCCCGGAGTACAATTCGCACGAGGCGCTAAAGGATGTGCATTGTCAGGTATAAAGAGAGGATCCGCAGCTCCGCGTCGAAGCGATTGAGCGGACCAAAGTCGCTATTAGAACTTTGGTACGCCTCGGAATACTGGAGTACACGACTTGGTCCACAGCGACAGGACAATGGCTATTGTGCTTTTGACAAATACATCTCTACCTGATTGCATTCTTGCCTATATTTCATTCACATCATCATCGCAATCGATATTATTTTCTCTTTACTAATTATTGTAATCTTAATTAACTTAGCTTTTTAAGGACGTCAATATACAAACTACTCTATTCGCACAATTGATTAATTGTTTTAATTTCAAGCTACTCGTCTCATTTGCCAGTGTACTGTTGCAGTACACAAGTCGTTTGAATATTTCACTTCCAAAGACAGATTTACGATGGCTCTTAATTGATTACGGTAACGCAGAGGCAAAAAGGGCATTGCTGAGCAACTCTCTTGATTTTTTGCTACCTCCCAAGCGACACGAACTTGAGACCTTTGTGCGTTTCTTGCGTGCGATTAGGCGCGTCGATCGAGGCCACTGTGTGTGTATCTGTGTGTAACTGGCCTCTAAACAACTTGATTACCGAATACGTTGTCTGGTGAAATTCTTGGCGTATTTTTCTTGAGATAGCTTCTTCTATATACACCACGCCACACGACCGTCAAGAGGGTTCACATACATTTTTCTCGTCTTTCGTAATGCTCATTGACTTTTCGCTATTTATCATCTATGCCAGTCAACGACTGACCTATATTTATACACTTTTCTGTGGCTTGCTCGAGGGTGTTACTGTTCGAATATTACTTACAGCTATGCATTTATAGTCATAGATTTTGTATGCAACTTGATTTGATAATGAATTTTTATAATTCGACTGACTTGAACTTTATTATAAAGTGTTTTATGAAAAAAGTCTTGATAACTTTGAGGCAACATAAAGACGATAGTAAAAATAGGAAAATGAATAACAATTTTGAAGAGTTTTTTTAAAGTCTTTCTCGGCTATCGTGTTATCATAGAAAAAATAAGACAATAGTCAAGAAGCACAAGTTCGGTGAGAAAGCAAGGGAAGGCAAGACAAGGGGAAGTTGAAAATCAGAGATTTTCGTTGAAAAGCAAAGGGGCTGAAGGCATGGCAGTAAACGGTTGCGTGTGTGCGGATCTCTGATCTTGGACTTATATCTGCCTGCTAGGACTTTGTTGGGAGGATAAAAACAGGTTTCCTCGACTGAGCTCGTGAGTGCGTGGCAGATGAAGATGCGAGAAAGAGAGAATGCCATCCCTCCCTTTTCCGTTCATTCTTGTTGTCGTGAGCGCTGCTTCTGTTTTCGCGTCTCTCTTTTGCTACGTAACGCTGCGATCTCATCCAACTAGGAGACAGCACGATAGTATACGAATAATTCTTTCGCACCTTCCTACCTACCTTAATTTCTTTTTATCTTGCTCCACATTAGCTCAGCTACTCTCTTTACTCTCAAGTTTTTCGTTATTTCCACCCATTACCATATCCAAATTACTGCAACGGATTTGCTTTTCATGTTATGAATTTAGGCCTAATACAAATTTATATGAAAGCCAGACTCATAAGCTATAGGATATCGGATAAACATTTAACGCTTCGAGCAAAAATATTGAATTATTTAAAATCTTTCATAGCTTATATATTGAATTCATGAACGACAACTCATTACTTTCTAATAACTTGATTTGACTGATTCGCAAGTAACAAAATAAAAGAATAATCTTGAAATCCCCCCTCTCTCCCTCTCTCTCTCGTCTTCATCGATGTTTCTAAAACATACAGAATTTATAGCGATTGTATATAGACATTCCTCGTTTAGGATTTGAATAATTCTACCTGATTCGTAATGTAATTTTAATGTAAATATGGTCGTGATGTTGCAATTTATGGAAAAGGCATCAATAAATAATCGATTTGCGATGTAAGACAGTGCAACATTTCATGTTGTCACTTAGCAACTCATATAAAAGTTATGCGCGCATTTGATACACGAAGTCCTACTTTCACTTGTAAATGATTTATATTTGAAATTGTTCTTTAGAGGTCAAGAGTGAGTAGATATGAAAATTTACAAGGAAGGGAGAAATGATTATGTATCAAAGTAAAAATGATTGTATTCACTGATAACTGAAGATTAAATTGGTACGTCTATCAGTGTACAAACCATTTTATAATAATCAACCACCTTAAAATCATTTTTAAGTCTGTCGGTTTGTAAAAAGTAAAGAACATTTACCAAATAAAAGGTTAAAGATTCGGTGAAATTCCAGAGCCATGACCGAAAACTCAAACGCCAGTCAGTTGCCTTCGAAAAGGAACATCGTATTTCCAGTCAGTGCAGAGGTCATTGGATGAGTGAGTTCAGTTTTCCAATGAGAGAAATCTTTGAAAAAAGGAGAGGGCGATGAACCATTCTCTCGGTCAGATTCTAACTATTATAGTTCGTATGTGTGTCTATAAAAGATTAAAAAACTGGAAAGTCCAGGCTATGGATGCGTGCTGTAGATAACTAAATCTGACTATGTGAATGTTCTAACATTGGCGGTTCTCGAAAATTAAAATTTCTAAACTGAACATTGATTTGCATTACTGTTTTTTTTTTAACATTCACTGATATACATAAAAAAATAGAAATACAGTAACAGTTTAATTTACTAGAATAATTATTGAAACATGAATTGAATTCGAAGTATCTCTCTATTCTCTGTAAACGCAGAATGTTGCTTTATATAATATGAGTTCTTTTTAAAAATTAAATTGTGACGATCGTCTTAGTTATAACTGTTTCAATTTCATTTCGGTTTTACGAGCTCAACCTAAAAATAATTATTACTCAGTTTGCTCGGTATGGTTCGAAATGAGAATTTTTTCCAAAAATTAAAAGCGTTTCGTCCTGTGCTGTTGGATTGGACTCATCAATAAGGATCCAACAGTATTTCTTAGATACCCAGCAGCTAGATGTTGCGCGGCTAAGTATATAAGAGGTCCATGCCAAATTTCTACAAAAGAAGAGTTCTTTTTAAGTTGAAATCAAAATAGGATAATCAAGTTTGAGACTCAAGTTGCATAAATTAATGAATTTGCAAATGCCACCTTTGCATTAATTGATTAATTATTATTGGAGGAATGTCGCTTGATTAAACGAAGGTCTATTATTATATTTTAACGCAAGTAGCGTACAAAAGTGTACGGAGAACTTTCCCATCAAGCATCAGTCACGAGTGCACCGTGAAATTGGCAATATATTCGGAATTCCATTGACCGACGATCGCTTGGACTGCAACTATGCAGGCAAAAAACTGACTGCTTGCGAAAAAGCGCAAAGAAAAATCTAAAAGAAAAAGTGCGGGTAACTTTTTGTTGAGCTTCGCCCGATAGCAACTCTAAAACTGTGGCGCGGCGCAGTCGGAGCGCGGATAGGATGAGCCGCGCGAGAAAAAGGGACTACTTCCAGGAAGCCGCCAGCAGGCGACTGTGTAGCGCAACGAATGCGGGCGCGGCGTTTGCTCGCGTCGATGACTTTTTCTTCAAGGACTTCTCCGCTGCGGTCGCGCGCACTCTTTGTTAGATCTTTATTGGCGCTGTCAATCAAGCCGCCTTCGCTCGCTCGCGGAAACGCTTTACGAACATTCGAGCCTTGGCTCTGCGAGCTGCTTTTTATTTTGTTTTTGATGCTCGCCACAAGTGCTTGGACAATTATACCAGGCTCGCTATAAAGATGCTTTTTCCTTGCCAGCCAAATCGCTTATCTTCGCCTGCGGTGATGAATTCATTGCTATTGAATTCAAATAGAATCGGGGGTACGTTTGAAAGACACGGTCGAGCGTCGCGTCATTAAGCCACTGAAAGAAAGAAAAGGTGTATTTAGATGACTCGCGCTCGCAGCAAGTAGCGTTCAGCCGTGCCAGGCCATCCATTAAGAAATCCACGCAGTCATTATAAGCTGTCTGCGCGCACGCAATTTCAACGTTCGCATATTTAATATGCGTCTGGAGACTGGAGCTCGCGAGTATTTGCAGGCCCGAAATCCATCGAGCTCGCCGTCGCGTGAATATCTCGCTCTCAGATCTACCGTGTCCGCCCCTTTCTCGCGTAAATAAATCCTTCAAACGTCGAAATCTCGCTTGCAACGGAGAGAGAGAGAGAGAGAGAGAGAGAGAGAGAGAGAGAGAGAGAGAGAGAGAGGCAGGCAGAACCGCGTTCGCGCGCGCCCACGGAGCCGTAAACTACTAAGACGCGCCAATGTCGCGCGTCGTTGCATATTGAATGAGCCACCTACATTCGATGTTTACGTGCATTTCTGATTTATTAATTGCTTGCTAATCTTGATAATCGCAGCGTTTGCCCTGAAATTCATAGAAAAGTCTTTTTCATGCTTAATTTATGTGATTAATAGTCCTTATCTATACGTATTTCTATTCAATTAATCTATTTCCAAAACGAATTTTATACCAACTGTAATTACTTTTTTCACATACTCTCGACTTTTCAAGTCAACATGGGTACTAGCTATTATATGTTACGACACTTTCTTGTTATCCTGAATATATATATATATATATATATATATATATATATATATATATATATATATATATCGGAAAAATTCCTATAATTTAAAATATTCTCAAACTAAAGATACGAGTCGATAATATTGAAAAGTTTTCTTCTTTACGGGGACTTAACCGCTATTCTAAAATAAATCCCTTCAAAATTGAAAGCAAACATCAGAAGCGATAAGTCGTTTCAATATAAATTGAACAGAAACATAGAATTTCATTTTCATTAGCTATCCTCAGAAATTGGGTTATACTCTTGAAATTCATAAGCCAATCAATGAATTATGGATTATACAATTTTGTACACCTCGGATGGTCACTGAAATATACCGTACGTGCTTTGAGGAAAAACGTAATTGAAGGTATAGATTCCTAGTCTGTAAGAGTTACATTTACGTAAAAGCACAAGCGAAATAAAATCAGCATGGTGATAAAAGGATGCGGGAGACGTGCGTGCATTTCAAATAGAAATCGAAGGTATGCGGCATCGTTCGAGAGTCGTTCCTTTTCGTTATAGGTCCCTCGTAAAACTCGGCGCGGCGGTCGTCCTCGGCGAGAAGAAGACTCCATTCCGTCGCTGTTGGCACCGCCGCACTCCCGCTGATCGATTTTTTCCTTCACAAAGCACTTCTTTACTACGGCTGACATTACCAACGTATCTTAATACTTTGAATCTTCATGTAATTTTCTATTCTGCTCGAGCTTTTTTATGCGATCGTATAGACTGAAAGTTGTGCTTGTCGGATCTTTTTATTAGTACATTATCTAACTAGTGCGGGAAAGTAGATTCTTGTCTCATGTGAGATGAGAGAATCACTTTCACCAACATGTTATATATAGCTGCGGTATTATTCAAAACAACGTATGGCAACGTGCAACGAGCGCACATTTTTGCCGAGCGTACGGCAAAGACGCGTTTTCCGCAAGGCGTGTTGATACGCCAGAAGACTGCCGCTTGGCCAAGGTGGCTTATTCGGTATCAGTTCAGCATTTTTCCCACAATTAACTCTGCGATTTAAAAAATAATAATTTTATCGGAAAAAGTTTCAGATAAAAAATTATTATTCACTCTCGCTACATTAATTTACTAGTAAATTGACAAAAGTACGAAATTATCAAAATAATATCATGTTTTATATGATTTACAAGTAAAATAATGGTTTTAGAGTTGTGCTCTGACTTTTTTATTGATAATTACTTTATTAAAAAACAACTTTTATCTAAATGGTCTTAAATCTTTTTCCTTTAAAATGATTACTTTTCAAACTACAGAGTTAAATATAAAAATAAATGCTGAGTATCAACTATACTTCTATGATATAGACTTGCATTCGAAAATTAACGTACATCATTGTTATATAGACTATGAATTATCGTTATTAACCTTCTTTTGCAGAGAACGAACTTTTCACAGTTTGTTTGAAGCCTCGCTTCGCTCGGGTGGCAATTTGGACGCGCGCGCAAATCGCCGAACTTTCTCGCTTATTGCATTTGCACTATTACTAATACATCTTTCAAATCCTATTTTTATGATTTTATGAAATTTAATCTTTAGTCTGCTTTTACATGTGGACAACTTATAATATGAAAAGGTGTATGAAGTTGCAGACATCTACACTTAATGTAAAATTCCAACTACTGCGAGGGTGATTCTATAAATACCTCGTCTGACATAGATCTGGCGGTAGTTGTTTGAAAAGTATCACTGTATTAGAAAGTATACAATTTATAAAGCACATGTTTTAAGTTTCAAGACGGTACATAGTTTAGTATTTGTTTGGCAGCCATTAATAATGAACGTTTTCAGTGAATTTGTCGTCATTATATGAAACAATACTTTTATTTGAAAGGCCTCAGCCCAACCAATACAAATGCTCAACTATATTCTACTCTGAACGAATCTGCTCCTTCATTTATAATAGTAAAATATTAGGTAGCACAGTTTAAACGATACCGCATTAGCTGCCTAGATGAGTGGTCGACCAAATAAAGTGATATGACTCCAGATATGCTGAAGAAAATCGACAAAGCGATACTGGATGATAGTCGTTAGCCCCTTTGGATTAGTTTCTATTTCCAAACTTGAAAAAATCGCTGAAAGGTCGAAGATTACCAACGACGAAGAAGTGATATCAGCAGTTACTGGCTATTTTGAAGAACAAGATAGTAAATATTATAAAAAACGCTATCGAACTGATTGAATAAAGAAGATTATATTGAAAAATAAATATATTTTGTTCTAAAATTATTATTTGCTTTGTTGGGTCAGGCACATCTGGAACCACCCTCATAAGTATACTTTATTTTTTTCATTTATGCTATTTTTCAAATTCGTAGATTCGTTTTATTAAACTTGTTATTCGTGTATTATTCATAATAATTAATTATAGTTCTAAGTACATAACATAACTTAAAATAATTTTCAATTATTTTAACTATTAAAAAAGTTTAACTATTATTTGATTTGCAAGCTTCTTTATTCATTTCCTGTACTGCTATTTCTATTATTTAAAATAATTTTGCATAATTCTTCAATACTTATTTGTTTATTACATAAGATATTTATTGTCTAGATCTAAAACGAAAAAAATTAAATAAATGTGTGAAAAATCATATATGTGCCATTATATTACCAATAGATATGATCTGTTACATATTTTACAATGTTTTTCAGATGTAAATTAATTACAGTAACACACTTGTTTTTATAATTCTCGCATGCTATTTTATACTGTAAAAACATCGATACACTTATACGATGAAGTCAGTTGTTGAATATTTATAACGTTTTTGTTCAGGAACCTGTTTTTATATTATCTCAAAATAGCAAGGCAAAAAATATGTTAGAAAAAGCTATCTGCTATAAATTAATTTTACGAAGTTTTTTCAAGTAAGATTATCTATTTTACTCGAAAAAACTTCGTGGAATTAATTTGAAAGATTTACAGCTATATTTCAGATAAATTATATATTTTTAGATTATTGTAAATAATAAGCGAGTATCAAAGAGTTATACAATACTATTGATTTGTCTAGACATATAGACGAAGAAAATTTACCTGTAAAAATTAGAAAGATGGTCAAAATAAAAATTACGTTATCATAGTTCAGGGACGAGTAAAAATTTCATGTGACTGTTTAGTTTTACATACATACATCAATAATTTTTCACTAAACTTATTGTTAAAAGCTTTGTCGAATCAAATTTCGTTTTTAATTCTGTCAATGATATTCATAAGAATTACATTGACAAATTTATTAAAGGTCAAATCATCCAACGAAAAGAATTAGGAAGGTCTGAATTATTAATTAAATTCATTGCTAGCTGATAAAAGCACTCTTTTTGAAATGACTGCAGAATTCCTTATAAAAATATAGAAATTATTACATATAAGTACAATTTTTAAACATTCAAAGCATGAAAAAATTATTAAAAATAATCATGTTTTATCAATTTTGATCAACGAATTACATTACTATAAATGTTTCCGAAAATTTAAAACAAATTAATAAAAGATGAATATATCAAGTCATGTAAAAAGATTATTTCACATTTTCAAATTTATTTATTGTTATAAAAGCTAGAACAAAACTGCGAAACTACCGGTGAAACAGAGAATACAAACTGAGTTTAGCTGTAGTGGTTGAGCACGTGACTCTTTGCAGCGACAGATGAAACTAAAAAACGCGAGGCTGGCTCCGTAAAATTTACGGTAATGGAATAATAAAAATTACAACGAATCTCCGGAATTTTTACAAGTATTCTTTGAAAAATTTTGATGTTTTACAAATTACAGATTCATTCCTGTAAAATTTACAGAAGTTTCGTTTTAAAAATTAATTGAATGGTCACCATATTCTAGTATTACTGGACTATTATTGTAATATTTTCGATAAATTGTTTTTCTGCATATTTGAAGAAAGCCTTGCTTGAGATTCTAATTTTAAATACTTTTTTTTCTACTATACGTTAATCAAAAACCAGTAATTGGTCTTTGTTAGATATCATTATTCCACTTTGTTATATTAAACATGTTTTATTTACATCGGTCAATGTAATATAATCCGAATTTAAAATTTAAAAAGCGAAGCAATCTGAAATTCTATCTGTGAACAAGACATAAAAGTTATAAATGTCTCTTAGAAAGTAATATACTATCATGCATTATGATAATTACTTTAAACTTCTTCATCTTGGATGGAACTTCTCAAGGTCTTTAATTTTTCATTCTAAAATTTAAAAATTTATGTATTAAGCTTGGATCATTTTCGAAAATGATTGATGTTTTTGAAATTTTATAAACGTTTATTTCTTTATTCAGAAACATGCTCAAGCTTAAGTATCTTAAAAATAGTAGAACTGTTGATCATTTGTTTATTTCAAAAAATGAAACCGTACTCTTCTTGTTTAAGCTCAAACGACTATTCGAAATGAATATTGAGAGTCATAGTATATTTTTAAATGTAATATCAGATATTTATAGTTTCCGAGCTAAGTAAATGTTGTGGCAGTATTATTTTTTCATGAAAGATTGTACTTTGCATTGATACGTAATAATTCAATTAATTTCACATTGGTGAAAAAATGCTATTTTCATTTTTCATTTTAAGTAAAATTTGCGCTACATAAAAGTAAATATTATTCCGAATAGAATAAAATATAAATACTCTTGCTTACAGCTTCCGTTCATTGCAGACAATTGCATTTAATCTTTGTTTTTTTCTGGGAGACTTTATATGATAAATATATAATAAAATAATAAAGATAGTTATGGTTATTATTATAGTATTGTAAATAATAAGAAGCAAACAAACTTCAAGAAGATAATGAGAAGAAAATTGATGGTTTATTATATATTTCTTTAAAAAAAGTACCTTATTTAAAAAATAACTCTTTTTAATAATTGGTTATTAAGACAACGAATAACTTAGTCACTCACGTTAAACAAAATACTCGCTCTCTACGAATAATATATTTTTTAATTTTAATTGCTAAGTGAATTTGGAATGTTCGTTAAATCACAACAATGGCATCTATACTTTCGTTTCCTGACACCTATCAGACGATCTTGATGAATTTAGTGACGACGTGACGTTTGATTATATTATAGTATTTATTAGGTCTATGAATTATAAAAAACTAAAATTAAAAATCACGATAAATGTCACTTATATAAAAGAATTACCTTTCTTTATTTTGTACGATAAATTCATTCACGTGATATAGTGAAATAGTAAAATAAACATAACTGAATGGCAAACTTAGTATTGCAGATAAGGAAAATTATTAAAATAATGCACAGGTATATTGTGAATACAGTAGGCAATCTAATCAAAGAGTATAGACAGATATAGGTGAGCAGGTCAATGTTCGATTGATTTTAGACATTGATTTAAGACAAGAGCGAACGTCGTCAACAGCCTTGATGTCGCAGCAGCAGTAGCAGTAGCAGCAACAATAGCGTTGGGATCACAATGGCGAGTCCCTGCAGGCTAGCTTCTTTAATTAATACGCAACTGCAATATTAATGATAAGTAATTAGCCGCGCTTCACAATTACTGACTCGTTTACTACGATCACTAATCATGGCCTCTAGCTTATTTCCGTGTTGCCTTTTGAAGTTATAGACGTGCAATGGCTTTCGATTCAATTAGCTTTGATTCAATTCTTGATGACAGTGACTGAATTCTATCGGTATTTCATCAAATATTCAATTTTGCAGAGCACGTTCGACACCGAAAAAATCTTTTTCTAAGATTCAATGCAATTTTCTATGACGTACTTTAATAAATAAATATATTCAACACTGAACTTACTTTCCATCAATTCGCCAATATTTTAACATTCCAATTATGGATCATTAGTAAACACCATCAGCTTCAAACATATATTTCAATAGAATAGGTAAACCCTTGGGAAATAAATACAACGGAAACATCATTACAAGTTATATGCTGCAAATAAACTCATCAAGTAAGGAAACGTAGGGTAAGCTGTTCTAAAGTAATCCTTTCCCCTCTGTGAGGAGGGCTACATGAGAAATCAAAGCCCTATTTTCATCGACTGTATAGTATGCATATAGTTTGCAACCAGTGAAAAGGGTACAAGCACTCTCGCTCTCATCATTTCTTTCTCGGCGCTCATGGGCAAAGCGAAATTCTGGCACATTCCTCAGCTTAATGCGTGCAAAGCAATCAATCAAGAGGCAAAGGCCGAGAGAGGTTTGAAATTCAACAAACTCACCGCAAAATCACACATATATATATATATATATATATACACATATATATCTCTCTTTGGAAACAATTTTTGGTATGGCTTAACATACTTATAAACTAAATAATTTCCTACGCCGATCAGTCAAAGCGTTTATAGTAACTTTGCAGATATTCATTTCTTTCAAATCGCAGAGCAACCCAATGTTATTTTCGATACTTTCGATATATAATTTCTATGTATCTTTTCAAAATATATTGCAACTAACAATTTTCCCATAAATACTATGTACAAAAGCGTTAGAAGTGAAAAACAAACATTCAGCTATGCACAGATTTAAAAAGTTAATTAAGCTGAAGTCGTTATTTATCTTCTACAGTTTATCATAATATATTTAATCTTGAATTTCACGGCAGCTCTTAAACTTAAGTATAAAGTAGATTATCACAGCCCGAATTCCAACTAATTAAGGGCTTCAGGGCGAATAACAAATTTCCAGAATTGCATAAATAAATAAGGAACAAATTTAATATTTGAATTGTCAAGCATTTAAACTTTTTAAATTAAAAAGCATTTGAACTGAATGTAGATTGTTTAATCGATTTGGGTTATTTAAAGATAAAGATCCAAACTAGTCTTTATTTAATTGTACTGTTCAAAATATTGCTCACTATAGTGGATGCTATGACTCTAAGGGTTAATAAGTATTAAAAAATTGTGTTTATTGCATTAAATGGACCAGCCAGTGTTTAATAGTAAACATTGAACGGTTTTGTTAACGTATAAAAGTCATCCTAATGAAGATATCGTCATGAAACTTTTTATATCTTAAAAGGCTCAGTAAGAGTATTCATTTTCTTACTCATGAGTACCACAATCTTATTTAGAGGCTCTAGAAAATTTTCTTAATCGTAACATCTTATTTGTTGAAAAAATTGACCACGCCTTTCTGAACATTAGAATCAACGAAAATTATTTTAGGAAGTTTGATAATCTTGTTAGGATCTGTACTATAGAATAAGTAAAGCCGATTTAAAAAAAAATTCTTTTTTACGTTTGTCAATCAGTTTTTACAAAATTATGAATTATTTTTTCTTCATAAAATTCAACAAAGTGGTTGAAAAATATCAAAAAATAATTTTTTTAAAAATCGGCTCCACTTATTTTATAGTAGAAGTCCTAATAAAGATAACGGGTTCTACTAAAATGATTTTCATTCACTCTAATGTTCAGAAAGATGTGGTAAAATCAAATTAAAAAAAGATATTACAATTGAAAAAACTTTCTAAGACTGCAAAATAAGAATTTGGTACTCACAATAAAGAAAATAAAAGCTTATATTGAATCCTTTAAGATGTAAAAAGCTTCATGAAAACTTTTATACACTGTCAAAGAAAACGTTCAATTTTTACTATTAAACATCGGCTGATCAGTGTATAATTTTTCTTATAACAACCGAAAAAATACAGCCATAGCAGAAATATTAACTGTTAAAAAAAATTTCACAATTTTAAGATCCTAAAAAGTGCATTTTGTTTTTGGATTTACTCATACATACATACACACAATGTCGCGTTATAAATGGCTGAGGGTTAAAGAGTTTTATAGCGAGAGAGCGAGAGAGAGAGAGAGAGAATTGAGAATTAGCGGGACAGTAACGGCGCAGCAGTGGCGGCTGTGCGTGTGAGTTTCGGGAAAGAGGGGATGCTTTCAATTAGTAGAGCCGAGCGATAACAGTGACACGCGATATTAACGGGCGGGCCCGTATATGTATTGCGACTCAGTCGAGAGGTATATATATCTGATGAGATCGAAGTGTCTCTCACTCGCAAAAAATCTCATGTTGTGCTTTTTAGCGCCCCTCTCGAATAATTATTCCGCCGGCTTGGTATTTACTTTGTTGCAATATTCGTTTATCAAATTAGTACGTGCGTACGAGTATGCGCGAGCAGTGCGCCGTGCTGATTGAAAATGCTCGGGCGCACTATGTTTATTAAACGAGAAATTTCATTTATCCATTTGGCGAGTGAAATTAGAATTCGTAGTTAGAGATTTGGAGATTGAATTGAACAAAAGGTAGGAACGCAGGAATAAAAAAAAAACAGTTGAAGGGGTCGAGGCGACAAATGAAATGAATCTTATTCGCAGTAGACATGAAAGGCAGATATATTCGCGTAAAAGTCATAGAAGGTAGATAGTCTGTGAATAATCCATGTTTCCGTTATATTGGGCTGGTGAGCAAGAGGTGAACGGGAGTTCTCTTTGATCTAAACGGCAATGTCATAACAGGCGCTGCTGAATTTTCCCTGTGACTAGCCGTGTGGCCGGCGTCGCTGCAGCCTGCCAGCGATCGAGCGCGCGTGCAGTAGCAACGTAATCCTGCTCGGAGCCATGAAAGCCCAACGGCTGCTGCTGCTACTGCTGCCTAGCACCTAATCCGCGCCAACCCTTTCTCTACTGCCTGTGCCGCCAGGCTCGAGGGAGAGATTCGAGTCCGCCTTTGTGAGATTGACGGAGCCTCGCTAATGAGGCATGTGAATTCATGATGTGCCACTTGAAGGATAAATGTTCTCTTTTCATTATACGCTAGTACGTAATGCGCGAACACGTGAAACTCGCAACTACGCGAATCCGAGGGTTGCCACTCCTCCGCCTCCTCCTCGTCATTACAGCCCGGCCAAAGGCATGAAAGGCTACTCGCTAAATTGAAAGAGTTATGCGATAAGCTGACCTTTGAATTGGCAAAATTCAGTTTCGATTGAGAGAGCGAGAGGACTGGTTGGTTCCCTTTGCCACAGCGCTTTATTCTCTTTCTGCAAGCGTTTGTGTGCGAGAGTGCAAGCTTTTTCCCCGCCTCGCCGTTTTTCATGCTCGCTCGCCGGCTCTGAAAAGTTTCGATTGATTGGAGCTGTGTCCGCGCGTCCCGCTCTGTTCGCGCGTATAAATAAATGATGAATGACCGATAATCATCAGCGGCTTTGCCAGCTGCAGTCTGATTGCGCTGCCGCGGTTCCGCCCCGGCCTACACCGTCGCGTCGCTACACAATGAACAAGTCTAAGCTTTAAGCACAATTCTTTTTTTTCGCCGCCGAATGAGGCGTAAAACCTTACTCGATTCTCCGCGACAAGCTGTGTCAATACTTTTTTATTTATTTCAGATCTTGGCGTGAATTCCATTCACGCGGCATCGACTTTACAATGGCACAAAGGAAAGAAAGCTTTCAATGAAGGCGTCAAAGCAAATATCGGCGCATTCTGCGTGACGTTTGAAAAATAAATAGAGTAATTCGACTGTATGAACAAAAGTCCACGAACAGTTGGAAAATCACAAAATTGAATACTTAATGAACAAATTTTGTATAATTTTTCGCGAAAAAAATGAAAATACGTAAAAGTATGTAAATGCAACCGAGCATTTCTCAAATATCCCAATCCATAAAAATCGAGGAGTTGTATAGCAGTAATGAAATTCCAAATGGGAGCCTTGCCTCATCAACGCATGCAACCGCGAGTCCTAACTTAATTTCAGTCCTCAAATATTTTCATCCGCTTGCCTCATCGGCGATCGTGAGTGAGGGGCGTGCCGGATATTGAAAATACCTCGCTAGAGGGATTCGTGAGCATACACACGAGCGTACGAGCATTCCCCTGGACGCTCTCGTTCTGCTATTCGAATTGGCTTTCGTTGACATTGCTGCGCGTACGCTGCCTAAGGAGACATTGTCTAAACATTTACTTGCTCATTGAAATTACTCCTGATCGAAGATTAATTCTAACAAACACAACTGTCTCCGGCGGAAATTAACAGTCGCAGAGGTAATCACGTTGCAGATGTCCAAATTGCATTTCAATTATGATCTCATTGTCCTTTAACTTCATTCGAATCTGGAAATATGATGTTACCTAATTTCTTTTTATAATTCTGTTCTTATAATTATAATCATGTAAAGTTGTCTTTTATAAAGCTTATATGCAAATGATTTGATAGATTCTAGATTTATTATCAGATCAACGTTGAACGTTTTACAATGGCTATGAATCATTAACGCATGAAATATTATACTTTATATCACGAATTTTTGTGGTTTTATTTTGGTTTGCAATATATGCTACGCTAATTGCTCAATTGCTATGAACACATTTGGACTTTACGCTTAATTGAATAAGATAAATGGTTATTGAAGTATTCTCAATTACATATATGTTAGTAATACGAAGCCACGTAAACAGTTTTAAAATATCGAAATAAATAATATAACTACTGTCCAAATTGTGTTCAAGAAGTAAAAAATAAAAATTGCATAAAGCAGATAGAATAGACTGAAAGTAGTTGATAAATGAACTGCCAACTCCAATAGCAAGTAATTTGTTTAAAGTTCCAGGAAAATTTGAATTTTTAAAACACCGTATCGAGACAAAGATGCACGGTGGATCACAATTTCAAATTTGTGCAGAGTTCAGATGGCAATATCGCCAAGAAGCGATCAACTGTCGCAAACAGTATGCCTCACTTTGTCTGTTGGTGGGCCTTGGCGATACATCTCTCGATGCCACTGACCCCTGGCATCCGCTGTAGTTTACTTTACAATTGAAATGAGCTTCATAAATCAGAGAGGTCGAATGAAAGAGGAGCGATACTGGATACACTGCGAAATGCAAGGTATAACGTTTTGACACTCATGTTCTTCACGAGCAATGCACTCATGAGTGATTGCTCATCAGATTTGTTGGAATCCTAGAGGCAATGAATTGGTCACGCCCTCTGACCCTCCTCTTTTCTTACTTGATCGAAGTACCGATGTTTTTGTTTTAAATAGATAAAATTCGCAAATGGATAATGGATTGACTGGCATGCAAACGCAATTTACAAAACAGTTAGCTTTAAATCAGTTCATTGTTGATTTATTGCATGACCTTGTATTGCATGTATAGAGGCAATGAGACATGTTTTTTTATTACTCCAAATTTATTTCCAATCTGTCTAACACAATCAGAATAGAAGTAAATGTAATTGCTATAAGGATATCTGACGCAGCAGAATACTCCAGTGAGCTTTCTGTCTTGATTTTAAGGTGTGTGTCGTAAATAGATTGAGATTTATTCACGCATTCATTAATTTATATTTCCTGAGTTTCGTGTTAGTGATGGATGATTTAGGAAAATTGCTGATTAGTTTATTTGGGTGGTTTTGTAATCTGGTATTGTATTTTGCGTAGAATGTTTTAATTTCTTCTTTTACTGATGATACCTGTAGGTCCTGACAGATAATTTTGTTTAGGACGGACTACGGCGTTTGTACAATATTATGAGGGATATTTTCGATTGAAATCTTTCCAGGATATCAATATTTCAGTTCTATTCAACACCCCTTAATGGAATACTATAGGTCTATATTGGTTTTAGTACAGATTTGTATAATAGTAGTTTCTTTTTTATTATAAGCACCAATTTTCCTCGCTGGTATATTTTCTTCCATTTTTATCCTAATTGTTTCCTTTTTGTAAAAATATGTTCTTTCATTTTAGTCTCTAATTTAAATGTATATCTTCATTTTTACGTAATTGCTTTTGAAAAATATATTCATTGTTAAGTTTAATAGGTAGGCAAGAGTCTTTTCAAAGTGTGAATGTTGTATGTATTAACTTGCTTTCATTTATTATAATTCTCCATAAGTTAAGCCAACTTTCAAAACAGTCATTTATATAAAGTTGTAAGAATTCAGATGCTACTGCGGCGTTCGAGTTTGATATTAAAATTGCTGTATCGTCTGCCTATGTTGCTGTTATGACGTTTGAAATCTTTGGTAGATCCAATGTAACAGGTAAAGTGTTGTTCTTAAAACATAAGTAAAGCGTTATTTTTATAACATTTTCTTCACATCTTCGGTTGCTTTATTTAGAGTAGTTTTATTTAGACTCGATTTGGTTAATCGAAACTTTTTTCTTAACATCCTTTTTTCATTAATTTTTTGAGCTATTTTATTACGCATTGTTGGAGTTTTTCGTAATAATACATCATTTATTAATAGTCTTAATAAGGAGCAAGTTGTAATTTTTAATAATGGTTTATACGAGTATGTCTGTAGATAATTTAAGTGAGGCGTTACACGTTAGGTATTCTTGAATGAAAAGTACGTATTTTCCTAGTCCATTTGTTATATTTTTTGAGAGTATCGTAGAGTATTTCACCTTTGTAAGTTGCACTTGATGATCTTGCTACTCGCCATGGATACTTCGCATTATGATCGCCTCTTGCTGTAAAGCGAGTTCTTAGTGTTTGGAAGACTGTTGTCTAGTTTTCATTGTTATTGTTTTGTTCGGAAGGTAATAAATAGATGATACTGATATCGGACTATTATTACTGTAATGTATAACGATGGCATACTTTTAAATAAATTTCATCAGTGTGTGTGTGTGTGTGTGTGTGTGTGTGTGTGTGTGTGTGTGTGTGTGTGTGTGTGTGTGTGTGTGTGTGTGTGTGTGTGTGTGTGTGTGTGTGTGTGTGTGTGTGTGTGTGTGTGTGTGAACTTGATGATTTAGATTACTTTTGATTATGACTACTGTGCCTATGGTATACATTAAGGTGGTTCGTGTTTATAAAATATGTTTTTAATATTAATATGATGTCAATATTTACGTAAATCCAAAATGTTTTTAATTCCAAGTGTCTCTGCATAAGACCATTTGAGTTTCAGATAAAAATATGGAAACGTTTCACGATTGTGCGTGTTATCCTTGCTTAGGGGCCAATGTAGATGTAAAATGGATTATTGTTACTATCATAATTAGTCTATTATGGTAGCACTCGATTGTTGTTTGATGCTTTCAATCGAATGGATGTTGCGTAATGTTCGTGATAACGCAGTTGAAATATTTATTGAATGTATTAATTAGTAAATGTGCAGGGATATACATAGAGCGCAAACAACGAGAAACATCAAGCTTTAGCTCAACATACAATTATTTAGCTGGACTCTTGAAAATGCGCAATCACGTAATTGCAGTCGTAATACTGGAGTTCTTCTGACGAGTATTGTATTTTTGTTGTTACTGTCGGTGTGACACTCCTTATGAAGTCTTTCTCTGTGGCTTGCGCTGAGATGTCGGCAGATATCATGATTGCTGAGGCAATTTGCTACGTGGGCCCTGCCTGCGGCACGCAAAGACACGCTTATTATCGCGAGGAAATGAATTTCGTTATCGCGCGCCCGAGCGACTTTATCCGGGGGCGCATAAAAGCCGAGCAGCTACACCTGCGTCGCTCGCTTGACGCCACCCAGACGAAGGAAATTAATCTCGATGATAAAGTAACCGAGCGCTAGCGGCAAAATGTCCTCAACGGCGACTCAGCTCGTTATCGAACTTCATCATCAGCCCACGTCGACTAGATTGCCTCTTTTCTTCGATCGGCTTCAGCTTTATTTTACCTTGAAATTTCGACGTGAACGTCTGCAGCAATACCGATAAACCTATCGTGTTTTCCAAGTTCTTTTTTAACCTTTTACTCGCGCTCTTACATGAAAAACATCAAAAAATAAATGAACGCTTTGTTAGACTACAGAACCATTTGAAACAAAATTAACTTGGTTTATGGAAAATTCGAAAACATTTCCAAAGTGCAGTTACGTTGAGAAAGAAAGTAATACATATACTTTTTCGCTGTCAAATTATGACTGCACTTGAAAATCGAAAAACATCAGCGCTATTGCTTCGGAACATTTTTACTTATTTTAAAAAACAATGAAACTAGACAAATAGTTGACGTTAGTTATTTCAATGCATAATATTATTTTTCAGAATAATTTGATTCCTAACGCGTACTACCAAAGTCAACCGAGAGCTCTCAATCGCGTTGAGGTACTTCGCTTTTGCCAGCACGTAATCATGCGAATGGTTCCGTTTATATACTTGCGTATACTCCGAGAGTAGCTATCTCAAAATGAAATATTCGCTATGCTATCTAATTGCGCACTGCATTCAACAAAAGCGGTGGTATTATGTGCCGCTTTCAATAGGCAGGATAAATTTCTATGAGTAACGTGCACCTAATGAACAGACGTTCAATTATATTGCCATGCCAATTTCACATAAATATGAAAAACCAAAATATCCATATTCATTCTCAATAAACATGCTTGACGTGATTTCAGCCGGGTTCGTTTCATCGATTCTATACGAATTGATTCTACATTAAATTTTAAATTTTATTCATAATGCTTTTCTATTTAACACATAAAACAAAATATTATTTTCTTGAAAAATGAAGTATTGTATGTCATTATATTTTTCTACAGTAAAATTAACAAAACATGAATTCGCATCAGATATTCTATAATTTTAGAATTTATATTCTACATGACCTAATTGTACATTTCACCATTTTTGAATAATGGACCGAATTTTACACACACAAATCTTTTAAATATTTATTTATTCCTAGAAAAATATTTTATATAGAATACTTTAGACCAGTTATTTTGTAATCCAAGTTTCTGTAGAAAGCTTACATGTTCCGTAGTATCTTCTTTTCTAAAACATAAATTCTATTTTATGTTTTCTGTTCAGTTAAAGAACAATTATGTTAAATAAGTAAAATTTAAAAAGTCATATAGAATCAATATTTGTACAAAACAATCTCGATCGTGATTGCGATGTTTTTCACAAATTGAATTTCTTTAAGTAATCATAATGTTGCAAACATTATCATGTTTTAGGAAATCAATACTTCCTTATACATGTAGCTTGAAAAAGTGTAAAAAAGCCTATTTGAAAATATCTGCACGTTCTATCAATGTGGCTAAAAAGTTATTGAAACACGGGTTAGTGCGGCGCGGATGTTTGAAACTAGCCATTCCAATATTTTCCGAAAAAAAATTCTTGGAAAATAAAGGGTATGACGAGTTACAATATTCGTATGGACGTTCATAAAAAACGAAGTAAAAATGTATAGTTTGAAAAAACGCACGCGCGGCAAAATAAAAAATAAAACAAGCAACGGGAAGGAAATTCGATTGATGTTTTTTTCGTAAAAAGAGCAAATACGACGTAGACGGTGTATTTTTGATAGGAGGTCCCGGGGTGTTTACATTATGGCAGGCACTCGTGGTAATAACACCGCAGCGTACACATCGTTGCCCAAGTTTGCGTGCAAGAATCGCGAGGCACACAGCGCAACCCTCGAAAACCATTCTGCTCTCTCTCACTCTCTCTCTCTCTCTCTCTCTACTAGCCTCAAGTAGCCGTACTCAAGCTCTTTTTGACCACTAACAAGCGAATTAGAGTGCCCGAGAACTCACTAAGTACAGTTACTTCGTATACTTGTTTGCGGTCGAGCTTACCGATTTCTTAATTATATGTTCCATATTCCATTTATTTCTTTCATATGCAGCTGAATATTATTATTTCACATACAATATATATCTGCCACAATAATCTGATACCTTCAATTACTGCTTATCACGTATTAATATTTCATTAAACCGCTAGTTCTACAAAGGTAAATCTGTTGTAAATTATAGTGGAATATTAAATTCCGAACGTAATATTCATGTATGGCTCGAATATTTTATTGTTGATGGAATTTTATTGTAAATCTAGTAATAGAATCAGAAATAGTTTATAAATGATAATAATAACATGTAATTTTATGTAATAATATTGATCAACACATTTTTGCAACCAACAGATAATTAATCGGAATTGATTAATTGGTGTCAACCCAGAACAAACAAATTTTTATAACTTGTTGCAATTACTTTTAAGTCTTAATGATAATGATAAGTCTTAATGATGTCGGAAATAGAATGGAACTGATATCCAGAAACATACACTTTCAAATGAACCCATCTTCATTGAAATCGGTTGAACCGTTCTAGAGGTATGTGCAAACATGTATAAAAAATCAGGACGAATACAGAATCTCTTATTTTGAAGTTGTCAAAAATAATAAAATATTAACGCATTTCAATCAATAATGTCTATGTCAAAGGAAAAATACTGAAAATTTCAGTAGTACAGTTAATATACAGTCATGCTGCACACAGACATGAATAATGGACAATTTTAAATTCACAATTTTTTTAAATTTCAAATAGAAATAAATAAAGCATAACAAAGAATGCTAATAAATGAGATTTTCGAATACTTTATATTACGAATATATAGTCATTTAAGAACAATAAAAAATGGTATTAATGAATGTTTGAAATGCTGCTGATTTAAATGCTGTTTGAAAAGAAAAAATGGACATTTAGAATATTACCAATCAGACAATTTGTTTGAAAAATGTACAGAAAAGCCAAGACTTCTTTGTGTGGAAAAACGGAACTGTGAATGCCATGCCGACGCTCGGTGGAAAAGAATGACTTACTATCGTGCAACTACAACGACAGAACGAGAAGGACGGAATAAGTCGTTGAGTTCGTTCTTGAATCGCGAAAATTAAGATCAGGAGTAATTTTATTGCAATTTTGGCGTCTATATACCTCGTAATATCAAAATAAAGATCAGAAATTGATGATTTACATTCTCTCGAAACCACGATAAAAAAGGTTCTTACGTTCTGCCGTTGTCATAACACTTAAAGTCATTTCCATGGATTATATTATAGCAATTATTACACTAGCCATCGGCTTTTAAAAGGAGATCCTCAATTGGTCGTTACATTTACGTTAACGAGCGAGTATAGAAAAAAATGAAGCGAAGGGGAAAGGAGGAAAAGAAGCAGAAAAACGGCTTTGAAAAGCGCGCAGAAGAAAATAAACAAGAGGAATTCAATAGATGTAGACTCTGGGTACATACTTTGCGCAGACGTTGCGATTGTTTCATCCGGAAGAACTGCTTTTAAATGTGCTGTCGGCACTCGCCCAAATCGAGTGGATGATTTAGAGAAATAAAAAATTCACGCAAGGTATTGCGAGCTAAAATGGTTGAGGTCGAAATCGTTAAAAATCACGAGAGAGGAAGAAAATTTAAAGAAGTAATGAAAAGCGACACATATACCGGCACAAAAGCGAATGTCAGAATTGAAATGTTTACGAGCTCGAACAAAGCTGGCGATTCATTCGAGTGGAGTTTATATTAATTTGGTTAAGGGTAGTGAAGGTAGGGAGGTGGTGCAGGCAGTTGCCAGGGCAGTCGCAGCCAAAAAGAGGTATATGCGCACAAAGGTGAAGGAGGCAGGGTAAGGGGGCGCGGCCGCGCATCGGCGGCCAGGGCATTAATGAGAGCTCTAATTAAAACAGCGGCTAATGAGAATATATTAGAACGGCGTAGCTGCGCCGCCTGCTACGATCCCACCCCTCGTTCTTCCGCCTGCGAGAAAAGTAATTGTGTGCGCCCGCGCCGTTCGGCATCCCCGCGGAGCGTGCACGCGGAATTTTTGGCCGCATCGCTCACGCGCACAACTACTCGCCGTCCACGCCTCGGCTACAACCTAATAAGCGCCAAGCCTTTTGTTTCGCTGATCAGTCGGATGCCATCCTCGCGCCGTGCTTCTTTTAATTGATTCTAATTGCTCCAGGAATTTCGTATATTTTCTTCACTGTTCAATTTCACATTCCAGCCGCTATTTGGCCATTTTTTCTGACTTCGAAATTCAGCGTGGCATCGTTATTAGCAACGAGGCTGGATTCATACTTATTGCTTTAAGAACTTTCTTGTCCACGATTATATCGCCTAACGACGAAATAATAAAATAATTGAGATCAGCTGAATCCATATTAGTCCGAAACCTCAGTTTCAACAAAACGATTGCGATGTTTTTTACACAGTTTGAAATTTTATTCTCTCAAATTACAAAGGTTAGTGCGAAGAAATGCGTTTTAATTTGAAAAAATCAAGAGATGTCATAAACAATACGAAATTGAAAAGAAATAGCTCTCCTGGTATGCTGTAACAGCTTCACCGGCGGCAATTATAACCACTACAATTGGAACGCGTGCCTCGAGTGGAGAAGTACGATCAAATCGTGACGGGAATAGTGCAATACACATATGTTCTGAAATTTATTTTAGCTATACCATAGAAATGGAAAATTCGTCGCCACGATCACCTATTAATTACAGTGCGCTTTTAATCCTTTTGTCGTATTTGTTATACATTTTTCACGCTGTTTCAAATACTATAATTATATCGAACTCAATTAGAATTCAGCGAAACTATGCTATTCAATTAATCTCTAAGCAAATTTGAATCCTGCAACATCTAACAGAAATAGTCGAAATGTTCAATATTTAACAACTTTTGTTTAAAATTTCAAATTTCTATATGGAACTGACAATATCAGTTGCAAACTGTATCGCAGAAAAATCGACAATACACGTGTATTTTGATCGGAGTACAAAGAAAAAAGCGCACGCGCATACCGAAATACAAACGTTAATCAACGGCTGGAAAAAGTTCGCGGGTGAACTGTAACAATAAAAAAAATTATCGTTTGCGCATGACTAACATACGTGAATATTTGGCGTACATACAGTATAGATAGGATGGGAATTGTGTTGGTCGTGCGTATGTGCGTATGCACGCGCATTCAGTGTGCAGGTTTAGGCAAGAGCCGCGTATACAATTTCACATCAGCAATCCATACAAGTTCGGTGTGCAATAATTAGGCACGCAAAAGCCTTGCGGCGCGGTGTATCGGCGGAAAACATCCCTGCTGTGTGTGTGCCTCTCCGCTGCCCCTCCCCCCTCCTGCCGCCCCTATTGTTTGCCTATGTGTATGCGTAACAACAAGGTGGCAACCCCTTGGCAACACCGTAGTAAGCCGTGGAGTAGTGCTTGACCCATAACATTTTTCATTCGATTTATTACCTTCCAAGCATATTAGTTAAAATTTTGCTATTTCAGCAATAAAAACATTGAGATAATTCTAACTGCACCATCACTGTAAAATGAATCAAAAATTTGTGAATGGAATGATAACGTGGAAAATCACGATGTCCGCAGTCAGGAAAGAAATATTTTTCTTCCGAGGACATGAAACTTTAACGAAAATCGAATAGTCGTGCTATATACTGTCAATGTGTTCATATGGCGTGTCCCGAGGTGATAACAAAAAACGCTCATAAAACAAGAACGGGAACGTCTTGGACAAGCGTATAAAAAAGCTTACAATGATGCTATCCGCGGCTCTCTTTATGACACTGGCTGTACATTTATTTAGCGAATTTCACGCTCCCTTCAAATAAACTTTTACATAGATTATGCGCGATTAAACTGTTTCATTGCACGGACTTTCAAGCAATTTCGAATCCTAATGTATGTATTACATTTTCCTCTGTATCTTGCTTCCATTCCAAATTTTTAATTTAGGACTCTCATTGGAATCAATGAAACAATAGAGTCGAGAGAGGCGCAGATTCAGATGGTACGTATGGAAGAATGGTATCATAAATCGCGGACAAAAGGTATAACACTGGACGCGGGACACGTATTTGTTGAAGGAGGACTTTGATGCTGCATATATAAAGAGCGAACGACGGACTTTATACTCGCATCTTTCGATACACGCTCGATCGGTTTCTCAAGACTTGCGTCGAGCTGAGATATATATACACTAGAAGTATAAGGGTCACGCAGCTCTCTACCAATATCTCTTATTCTTTTCTCAGTTTGCACGGACGAGTGCAGGCAAAGAAAGTTTCGCATAGTTCTTTCAATCGCCGCATATCCCCTGATGAAATGCTGCATCTCTTCAGTATATGAAATTCTTGGCATTCTATTTGAATTTACTAGAGGAACGACTCCGTTAAATATAGTTCACGTGCAAAATTTATTGGCGAAAATCGATTAATCGAAGACCGGACAAAACGTGTATTGATAGGTGATTACGCTTGAAAGGGCTGTTCGTTGAGTCGAGTAGCGAGTAGCTGCTATAGTGGCCAGAAGCACGTCTAAATTCGCTCGAATAAGCTAATGCAATCAAACGGGCGAAAGCGCTACTTACAACTTTAGCCAGTAACTCGGACGGCCGGGGCTTTCTCCAGTTACCATTTGCCGTTACGTACTCTACTGCATACATACACACATGCACGGACCAGATTGAGCAGTGAACCGCGTGACACGCCAAATTTGAAGAGAAACTAATGACATATGCTCGCGCACATCAATCGTTTCCAACTTGCGCATTAGAATTTTATCACGTGAAACAGTTTTGCCTTCTCGTTTCACATTCAAAATATTTACCTTTGATCTTATTCAAAATTTAATAAGCTCCGGCAAGACAATTACTAATTCATGTATTGAATAAATCAAACGATCTCATGAGATATGATTAATCATATAAATATTAGGGCGTCAGCAACCAATACCAAACAACGAATCTTGTGAAAGGCAATTTTATTTAAATCTAGAAGGAACGCTGTTTTCATAATCCCGAAGGAAAAGATACAACAAACACGTAGTACTCCTAGAATGAAAACATAATCAAAAGGGAAGTCGACCATCTGAATTTTTCGTCAACATGTTGTTCGTAGGGGCGCTCTTTTTCCCTATCCAGCTGATTAGTTCACCTCTTTGTAGCGCCTGCACTCAAGCTTTCTCGTTTTATCTTTCCCTTCCATCATTTTGTATGTGCGCGTCACTTCCACGCTGTTTTCACGGTAAATCGCTCGAGGATGAAAAGCGCAACCCCACGATGACGGGCTTTTGTTTGATTTTCGAGGCACGCGCGCACGATTTCAGATGCCTTCACGTGCTCGGGATTTATTTTTTTTTCATCCACCTTGGCTTTCGTGTTTTTTGGTTCCTCCAAGCTTCTGCTTCTCCAAACAAACAAATTTTATTGTGAAACTTTTGTCTTAATTTTTATCATATATATCTTCTCTGTTTTTGTTGTTCATTTTTTGAACAAACCTGTGAACATTTTCTAGTTTGTTAAGTCGCTATGCTGTGACTGCGAACCTGTTGAAGTAAACTTAAACTACAATTGATCCTCGATGAATATGTATACTCAGTGGTGTCTCAGCATAACTGGTTAAGTCTCGATTCTCTGAAAAGTAATTAAATTCTGACAGTTCAAATATTTCTTTTCTAAGGTATACAGTCAGTATTCAATTTAAATCTCTAAAATATGTTACAGGAAACGGAAACTAATACGTTTGTAGACACCTTATATACTTCTGCAGTGATGAAAACTAATTTAGTCCTCGAAGTAATGACAACAATGACAATAACGAAACAGACAATGCATGATCGGTTAAATCGGTTTTTGTATAAAAGTTTTGCCCTGCAGAACCGGTTAAATCGACTCAAGTCTATATCTTCTGATGATATTTTTTTTAAATATAAGAAATTGAAAAGTCGTGGAATTTATAAGCTCACGATATATAATGATATTAGTGAACTTTTATAAAATTATTTATTAAGTATTTAATATTACAATACTCCGATAGCCTACTGCTAATTGTCTTACTATGATTCCTTGTTAAACATCCTATCCGAGCAGCACGTCAAAGAAACATTGTTGTAGGCGCCAAATTAAGATAAATGTAAAATCGATAAAATCGGAGTATACAAATGAACTTTAAATATGAATGTAGCCTAGGAAACATTTTAGAAAAAAATTGAACGAATTTATTTGAACTTTAAAATTTAGTATTTCATAATCACGAAAAATAATAGATATAATCAGTTCTGCCGAGCCGTTACTAATATAATTTTAAAGTATTGTTGAAATACAGCAAAATTATGGAAAAGTGAAAAGATATTAAACCCTTTCGTCATATTCTGCGGTCTGGCAGGAACATTGAAATTCGGTCAGTGCAATACTCGGCTCCAGGTGCAGACGTCACACTCGAATTGCAGGCGTGTGCATTTCAAAGCCGACTGGGGCTAGTAGCAGCAGCAGCAGCAGCAGCAGCAGTTTGTCCAGGTGGGTTAAGTTATATCATTGAGCTGATACTGCAGATGTTTGTTGGAGCTTAGTTTGTTCGATCTGCACCGGTTCACATCGCAACCTTCCGTAAACCGTTATACCGTAAATCAACTTTGAGTTTATGTAGGCCGCGGTAATTAATGCCGTGTGTTCTTCTCACTCGGTCAGATTGAAATTCGGAGATTCGATGATTAATGAATGAACTCAATTTCTGCAACTCCAGTGAAAAGCGAAAGGCACGGGATGTGAAAAAAAATGTAACCAATAGAAGAGTGGATTGTTTTCTTATAATTTGATAGAACGCATAGCAAACCTGATCTTTATTAAAAGCTGTTATTTAAGGAGGAAATGTTATCGAAAAGAAGGACAGCGAAGCAAGGATATCTAAGTACGTGACTTTCCGTCACGTTTCTGTTATCTGCCGCGCAGGAGTGAGAGGGTGAGAGCGAGCTTGAGCGGCGTGATCAGGAGCTGAAGTGTACAATATAAAGAAAAGCGCGTAGGGCATTCCCAGTGCGCTTTAAGTGCAACTGCGAGCGCCGGCCAAGTGCCCTCGAGTGTCCTAGACATTATTGCCGCGCGCGCCAAAGAAACGTCGCGAGGCTCTTGCTTGCGACGAGCTTTCGCGCAAGCGCTCTCAATTTTTTCCTCTTCTATCTTCGTCTTCTTCGTTTATTTTTCCCTATCTTGTTGCAGTGTAGCTCACTGCATCGGGTCGTCAGGGAGGCTCGATTGCGCCCCGCGTTCTCGCTTTTTTTTCAACTTTCTTTGCCACTTGGCTGCTACTGTATAATGCAGTGCTTCGACCGTTGCAGTTCGTGCTTAAACAATTGGATTTTAGGCACTGTTCCAATAGCAGCTTCAAAGATAATAATTTTTTGAGCAGGCGAAAACCCGAGATTGAAATTTCGATGAAACCGCTAGGCTAAATAAGGACGAATCTTCATCAGAGTGAACTCCTGTGCTGTATACGTATATTCGCTATTCAATATCACCCGGGAGATTTTCGTAAACGTTTTCCCTGAGTGCGCGCGTCGAGTATCCTTTCGCTAAAATAAGCTTCTCAGCTTCTCTTCTTAAATTTCCTGTTAAATAATTCACGCCGGAGAGAAAATCCGGAACGCCGGCGCAAAACCTAATCGAATAGCCCTCCGCGCCTTGTCCAGTGCAGCCTCCTTCCTTCCTTCCTTCCTTCCTTCCTTCGTATTTCTGCATTTACTGAAACAAGTTCGCTGCCTACCTTATCTTCGCTCCTTCTCGTCATCGTCGTCGTCGCCACGAGCGAACGAGAGGCATTACTATAATCTCTCATAGTAAATATTTGCACTACCCCTTTCGAGGAGAAAACTGAAAGCTTTCTCACTCTCCGCGGCTCGATTCCAGAAGTGCGCTTACTTTCACGTCTTGCCGCAGCGCTGCGCTGCAGCTTTTCTCTCAGATTAAATTCATCGTCTTCTATCTCGTCACTCTCGACATTACCAAAGTTCAATTTATCGAAAGCGCTGCTCGTACTTGTCTCCTTAGCGATAACCGTGACTTTTCGCTGCTTTCTATTCGCAGGCGGGTCGTGCCGATTGAGGGCGCGCACAAACGCGGAAGTTACATATATACTGAAAAATATACTCCCGCTTCGGATTGTAAAACAGGTGCGTTTATTAAAATTAGCATGAGAGTGCGAGAGTTGGAAATTGGAAGCAGTAATCAGCCGAGCATGCCGTTCCTCATTGAAATTCCCTCGAATCTGCTTTTTGCTTTTGTTCATCTTTGCTCCCGCCCGTGTCCCCTGGAACAGGCAGCAGCCAAGTGATTGTTTTCGCAGCTAATTGTTTAAAAGCTAAGAAAACCGCCTATGCACACTGCGCTTTATACACCGAGGAATTGAAGGGTGACGCGCGCGAGCGGAGGCCGACAATTCCTCGTGTCAATATTGAATTATGAATTTATTAGCCTGTCGCCCCTGGAGGCTCTCTCTCTCTCTCTCTCTCTCTCTCTCTCTCTCTCTCTCGCTGATGAACGAAGCACAGAGCCGAATCTTCACCGTCGCCGTCGCCGTCGTTGCGCTTGTAAGTGAGAAAGCAAAAGGACCGGGCCTCTGATTTAGTGCTCTCGTCGCCAATTCTTTTCGCTTACTTTTTTCTCGTCTTTCTCTTTGTCCACTTATTCGCAGAGAAATCTTCAAAAGTTACATTTCGACATTCCAAATGTACGATGTTTAAGTACACAGTTCGTTAAATCTGCACTGATTTTGATAAACCATATGGTATTACTGCAAATGTGCGGTATATGTTTGTAATCGTCACTTTTTTCTAAGTGCACCTGTAAATTATAGAACGTGAAGCGTTCGAAAAGGCTTTTTACCCTGTAAATATTGCAATAATCTACTCGAGAGCATTAATGAAACGATAATACTAAATATTTTATAAGTTATCTTTTGGAATAGTAACCCTGCTTTAAGTTTCGTCTCGCGGGCAGTTCCATTTGGCTCGCGGCAAAGATCGAAGAAAAGAAAACGTCACGTGGTTGATATGGGAACTTGGCCAAATTGCGGATGCTCGGGCATCGAAAGGCCGGCGACCGCACGTTAAGAAGAGGATAGTGAAAGCGATAAGATCGTCGCCGTATGTCGTAACGGAAATTGGAATAGGGTATGAATCCTAACATATATCATGCAGCCAATGCTCCGTTGATTTTAAATTATACCAATCTACACTCTGGAGCTCGCAATGAATGCCTTTTAATTTTCATAAAACAAAAAGATATACTTTTGTTTGTGAGCCAAAGTTATATCGATGTAACATAAATTGCCTCGGTGCGAACCGAGTACAAGTAAATAAAGCACATAGTGCAAATACATTTGTAAAGTTTGAAAATGTTGATCTATGGGTACGAGATTCATACACACATTTCGAAGCAGCGGGTGCAGGAACTTCAGCAAATGAATACAAATGTTCGCATTAGAATACATACAGGCCAGTGATACATACTACAAGTGGCAGGCACCTACCCTTATGAATACCGAGACACGCGACTAGATCCGAAATTTCACACGCTCGCGAGTAAATCTGAAGGGTAAACGGAAGAAGCTACGTATTTTTGCGCGTATTCTTTCTCACATTTGTATTTTATTATTTTTATCAGCCAATCTATGACTTATAATTCATTGGAAGAAAGTTAATCGTAATTAACAGAAGTAAATAGGTCGTAAATTAGATGTAATCTTGAATGAATAAGAGTGCCTGTGTTTAAAAGAAAGCGGTTACTTTAACAGCAAAGTCTGTCGAAACTATCCGCGGCAAGTGTAAAAGTTCAGCAATTTTCCGGGATGGTTCTTGAAAAACCTATCTTTGTGGTTGAAGAGAAAACTCTTGGCGCAAATTTTGAAAAGCAAGATCGACCCGTAATCGGACTATGAAATCCCGACCGCGGAAAGTTTCTGTGTGTTTTAAGATGTTCTCATGTATATACACGTACCTAGCATTTTACCCTTTCTTCTTTTTCGTTATCAAAGTTTTCTGATTCGTGCGAAACTAAACGTATTTTTCAAATAGGAGGCTACTTGAAATTTAAATTTTAGTATCATGGGCTCGGCAGTTCAATATTTCTTTCTGCATTACTTAGCCAACTTGATTCTTTAAATTTCGAGCAGCAGTTGCACAGAATGCATTTTGTTGATGAAAAATAGGCTTTACGAATAAAAATTGTCCGTATATCAAGGTAACAAGCTTAAATTTAATTTTTTCCCGTAGCGTCAGAAATGATTTACTTGACGAGTAAAAAAAAGCTCTCCGAAAAAGAAATCTCCATATATTACAAAACTCAAAGCTCAAACAAACAGTGTTTGATGAGTGCAAAGCGCGAGAAAGGACTGGTTTGATGAATAGGGTGGTCGGAGGCCCAGCCGACAGAGGCTTTTTTGATATCGCAATAATAAAGGTATGGAGGCAGGCGGCGGAAGCTTTTGCTCCCCGACACACGTATTTTTTATTCCCGGCGCAGCGCTGTGCACGATGCGTTGCATTCCTGCAGGGGTCGCTTGATTTTATAGCGCGGCAGCATATAGGTGGCCAACAATAATACTCGCGCGGCAGCGCACTGTGAATTTTGACGACTTTTGCTCCTGCATCTCTGCTGCCTATAGTTTTTTATGTGACCATTCTCTCGATACGTTAACATTATTCCACTATGTATTTCCAATTGAATTATAAAAAAAGTATATTTCACGTTATAGATATTTTGATTGTCATACGTATTAGATATTTATTCAATCATTTCAAGAAGCAGCGCACAGAGCTGTTATCATATGCCACTATTATTCGTACAGCGAAGTTATAAAATACGATATTTTTGGAAGTATAATGTTTACGAGGTCGGTAAAAGCATCGCATAATGCCATACAGAATGCTTTTGCAAATTGAGCGACACCCGATGAGAATGAGAAGTAGGTTACAGCATTCGATCTGGAACGAAACAGCAAGATAGTAAATTTGAAATGACGGGCACGCCCTTTAGCCGAATATCAGTAACAAATAGTTAAAGGGTTTTTTCCTTGTTACGGTTAGAACGCGCGCGACGCTGGTTGCGCCTGTAGTTATAGCTACATGCAACGCGGGTGCGGCTTCTCTGTGCCCGCGGTAATTAAAGCCCCTACATAACCGCATAGCCATTAGGCAGGATATAACTTAGCTGGAGCTGAGATTCACTCGCTGAATCGCCCATGATTTTCTCGTTAATTCTGAAATGATACAATATACACATTAAATACTAAGCAAATATTCGTGTATAAATTTCTTACAAAATGCAAACGAGCGGAATAGTGTTAATAAATAATTAGTGAAATATAAATGGTAATCTGCGATATTTATTTGTTCAATGACATTTAGAACGCAAGACTCTGAAACAAAAAATTTGTTATTTAATATCGATGAAATTTGGTATAAATTTGGTTTTTTCAAAAATATATGCATCGTTATGTCTGGCAGTGCAAAGCCTGCAAATGTCACTGATTACCTCGTCGTAGGTTGACTAAGTGTTTAACAAGTAAACTTTCATGAACTGTATGAATTTCTACTTGAAATTCGCATATTCATTGCATAATACCAGTTGAGCGCACGGTACTTACACTTGAATATGTGAATCGCATCGTTTGGCATCACCAACTTCATTGCATGCTTGTACCGCTGCAATTTCTACTCAATCCTGCATTGTGAAGATAATCAGTGCCCCACTGTAGATAAACGGAGCATAATACTTTTTCTAATACAAGTTCTTATACTCTGCTTACCGACAGCAAGGTCTGGTTTTTTTCTTTGTGAATCTTATAATCTTCCAACACATTTTCCTCTCAATGACTGTCTTTTGTAGATTAGCTTTGTCAATTAATAATTACGATCGTATGTATCACTTGTACCATTTTCTTTGTATTCATGGGAGCTTAGACTCTAGTAAATTGAGCACAATCGAGCTTTCAGAAATATACTGAGCACTGCACGGTAAAATGTTCTAACGAAAAATTCGCTCGCCCGTACTGATATAATACAGACGTTCGTTCGGTGTCGGGTGGTAGCTTTCGACTAACATTTTGCGGATTGATTCACGCGTCCAGCGTCGAAGAACACACGCATCATCGACACCCGACACGGTCGAGAGCGGTGTTAAATAACTATCATTGACTCGGAAGGCATTTATTTACGGCTGCAGCCGGCATCGATTATCAGGCATAATATTGCCGCGTGAAAAATAAAAAAAACTCAGTTGAATATTCTTATCAGATTCATAATTGATTAATTATCTTATTAATTTATTAATTATTTTATTAATTAATTATTTCTAATCTGACTTCAAATGGGAGTTTTGCCAAGTTCAGTTTACGATACTTTGGTAGCCTACAAAGAAATGAATAAATTGCGGACTAGTTGATAAAAAATTCCTAGTTTGTCTGAGTTATGAACCATTCATAATAAAGTAATAAAGTCACTCTGGGATCGATAAATCATTTTCGTTTATTGATAAACCTAGTCTCGAAATATTCAACAAGTTGGAAGGGGAATATTGAAAATGGATTTGACGTGGATAAAGCGAACATCGCCAAAGAAAGAATAGCTGGTAGACACGAGAAAATAAAGAAACTCAAGAAGAAGTCAGTAGGTGTAAGCTGAATTGAAAATTAAAAGTAAACCCCGCGTTAAGTACTGCCTGCAGCGAACTGGATGTAGAAGAGGAGAAATGCTTCTTGAAAACTATCATAAGCTATAAACTGGATGCATTAACTCCGCAAGAGCGACCTGTTTATGCGTACAACTCGCGCAATATTTCCGCGAATACAGCGGTAGAAAAGCTTCCTTTTTATTTATGAAAGCAGCAGCACGAGGGAGCGAACCAATTTCCGCGCTCTCTTCTTTTTCAACCGCAACCACTCGTGGTTCGGCCAAATGTGTTGTCTCCTTTTATTTATCGTATTCTTTACTAGAAAGAAAATAGTTTGTCAGCGCGGATAATTATCTGCATAGCTTAGCTTTATCGTAACAACATTGACACAGTTGGATGGAAGTTTTTCGAGTCAATTGATTTAAGACGGTAAATCTAAACACGAACATACGTCTACTTGACGAATCGTGAAAAATCCTTGAATCTCTAAAATGTTCAATATGCGAAGGAATGCCCATCATTGGAGCTATATCCGAGAGGAATGAGAGCCATTGATCGGGAATGCATCGAGCCAGCCGATCTTTACTCCCTATGCGCAGTTAGTACGCGTCATAAAGCAGCTTTCTTACTCCGAGAGAAGCACATTTATGGATAGTGATGGATCAGCTGGAGAGATCGCTTGTCGTAAGAATAACGCCTTGGAATAAGTTAGTCCTAGTGTAGGGTCTGCCAGGACGAAGCTGCATCCATGAGACCGCGGGCGAGGAAAAGTGCTAGCTTAGCAGAAAGGAATGATCGGGCCAATGAATTTCATTACTACGTTTATATTTATAGTGTTGCAGGTAGTCTGCCAAGATCGCCGCGAGCGTCGGGAGCAGCTATACTCCCTCGCTGCCGCTTTTCGCTGATAACGTGATCGTTACTCTCTTCGCCCGAACCACAGCTGCTTTTTGATCCTTATATCTCGGATAATTTTTAGGGCAGTGCTGAATGCCAATACGTCGTTATTGCTGTCACGGTCGACACGCAAACACAAACACGCTATTTCGAATCATCTGCGTACACTTGATGCAAGATAACCAATGTTTCTACGAACTATGTTGAACGATGAAAATCAGCTGCTCGCAAAATATCAAATTATTGTTCAAGGTTATGTAACTAGGACATTTTGAAGCTTATTTCTACAGTTTAAATAACAATAATAATCACTGTCAACTCTCTCACTCTGTCAATTTCCAGTCCAAATGAAATCGCAGAAGTAATCATTGCTAGGCGTTAGAATTCCATAAACTTTCAAGAGCAGCGAGGCGCGATGAATCAAGAAACTTTGCTCGTCAAAAGTGAGAAAGACAAAGAGAGAAAACAAGAGACCGAGCAACCTCGCGAATTCGTAGCAAATAATTTTCAGCGAAAACCATTTTCACGATGACAACTTTTACTCTAGTTTCCGCTGTATATTTTTTATAAAACCAGAGCGTCCAATATATTTATATCTGATTTTTTAACCTATCCGTTGCCCTGGTTTTTTTAAAACGAATGATCATTATGATGGAATATAAACGACGAAATCATAATATAGAATTCAAAGGCTGCAGTAAATATAACAGAACAACATTCTAACGGCATTAATTTGATATAAATCCGAGCGTTATACACGAGGAAGTTCGAAGCCTTGGAAAATTGGCATAGTGCATCCACGTAAGTAATGATGGGCGGGTCTCGGTGGCAGTTTGTAGGTTGATTTACGATTTCGTATAGCGAATGGAGATTTACGACAACTAGACTACTTGTCGCTAAGTGTAGACGGCTGATGCATGCATCTTCTTTTTTCTCGTGCAGTGCACATAATTTAAAGAGCAGAAAAAAAATGTAAGTTTTTTCAAGTTTCGTTGGTCAATCATCTTATAAATTAAAGTTTTAAATGATAGGTTTCACCAAACGCAAGTTTCCAGTTATCGTTGAGGTACACCTCAATTCCGAATTATTTTCTAAATAAGTTGTGTTGTACATTTTCTAATCGATTTTCGTGGAAAATACGGCTAAAGGAATCTAAGAGACAGCGTAGTGTAAGCTGAAAAGCAAGGAAAGCGCAAGCGGTTAGGAAACACTAAATCTTTTGAGACAAAGAAAACGATGAAAAGTTTCGAATAAGAATAAAGTAGAAAGTTTAAGTAAAAGCCACTAGCTCTAGACGCATAGCCAAGCTCACGTATATACATTTAATAGATGATTTACGTCAAGTATAAAGTTTGGTCGGCGCGTGCGCATGCACGCAATATCCCATAATCTTGTGAATCATCGCTGCCTTGCTTGGGGTTCGCGCGCGTGTCTAAAAAAATATATAATCGGTAAACGAGCCACAACTCATAGGCCGAATAAAGCGTTTCTCGGTCCGATGCTTTCCCCAATTTTAAATGGCCCGGAAGGAAGAGGGTGCGAACTTTCAAGCGCTTTTTATTTCTTTTTATCTTTATTTCGTGTTGCCGAGCAAGTTTTAAACGCGTTTCGCCGATGATTCATGCGCGTCAGCGCTGTCATGAATTGCAAGGGATATTACATTGTAAGCCCTACGCTAATTTTCTGTGGATATTATTTTAATGCTTTCCTGTCTAACTTACCCTCGTAAATGTTTTTTTTATCTTGCTGCCAATTAAAAATGTTTTTAATTTAATGGCAATATGTTAAAAAAACTTAAGCCTACTACTTTTTCATAAACATCTAACTTCTCTCGGCCAATATTATCTCGTATAATTAGTTTCTCAGGTTCCGAGTGATCAGTCAAAGAATGCTGATATACATAGATAAAGGAAGACGTCATTTGCCGCTTTCTGGTAAAGACTATATGCATCGGATGCGTTGATGCAAACTTAGGCAACCGAAGCAACGGGGGCAATCCGAGCGCTGCTGCTGCCGCGCGCGGATAACGATCATTGACAAGGAATTATCGCGAGTGCAAGCCAGCAGTGTTATGGTGATTGATGCTCACTCGTCGCTCACTGATAAAAAAAAAGGAGTATACGTCCTGCGCACTCTTCCACGCTGCCAACTGATTTATACGCCACTCGCGCGCAACACGCTTACCCTCGCGCCTGCCTGCCTGCGAGAGATAGCGAATCGCCAGTTGCGATCGATATTCAAGCGGACTATCTTCGAATCGTCGTTAACGTTATCGTCACCGTCCGGGCTCTGCTGCATGCTATTTTCATTGATTGCCATGTTGCTTTCCTGCTGATTGCAACGTTTCATTTAATTAGAATATTCTTCCGATGGAACATTTCAATGACAGGCAAATGTCTACTTGGATTAAAGGTCTGGTTCGCGTTGATGTTGAATTTTCGAATTATTCTGATAAAATTTGAAGAATTATTCACTTTTAAATATCTCACGACTGTAAAGTCACTTTGGCATAATGGTTCGATGAATGGCTGTCAACTGAAGGCAAACAGAAGTACATTTTTTTTTGAGGGGCGACCCTATTAGTTTTTCATAAAATAAAGTACACATCGATAGGCCGAACGAATATTAAAATGGTTATGAATTCGCACGTACGCGCGAGTAAAAAGAAAGAGATGCAATTAACAAACATGCGTTTAGCCGACCGGTGTAACAAGAGTCCAGTTCGAGTTGCCTCTCGAAATGACAGCTCGCAAACGTGCAGGCAAGTAGTTTGAATAAGAGCGCTGATATTTTCGTTCTACTTTAACACGCAGATGTTATAAAGCTCTTTTGGCCGATCGTTGTAAATCGTTGATGAACAGCAGTATGCTGAATAAGCTCCGAGCTCTACTGGCAATCATATGCAAACGTGCTTTTGTATGAAGCTCTCAACGATCGAGTGCACTAAGGATATTGATTTTTGCGAGCTACCGTTTCTACGTAATGAACTTGGAGTAAAATCGCTATAGGATTAACAACTTTGGCGAAAATATCATGACTTTCTTATCGACACTTTGAACATCCTATTTTATACTCCTAATGATTACGGACCGTAAAAGAGCGAAGATACAGTACTAAAATATGCGTATCCTGCAGAAAGCTGCCTTCCAACAAAATGAAATATACGTGAATTGTAATTTTGCGGCGTTTTGCAGAGTTGCCATTACAGCAGCACAGGCAGGAGCAGCGTCATACGGGCCGATATTAGCAGGGCTGGAGAGCGGCGCTCGATATTTTGATTATGGCAATGTCGTATTCGTGAAACGAGGTTGCGGGGTCAGAAAACATAACGCGTGTCCGAATTCAAATCTAGGCTGCGCATCGATGCACCTGTGCCATTTAGAACACGCGATAGCAGCAGCTGTGCACGTGACCTAACTTATATGATGCTCTTTTGCTTTTGTTGCTCCTTATTATACTATACTATATATATACTCTATCTTTTTATCGTTCAAATTTCTCTACCATTACGCCGACCCGTACTTCTCACGTGACTTTTGCGCTTCTCATTTCCAGCTTAACAATACGATACTCTACCAACAGTTACTTTACCGTTTACTAAGTTATATTGAATGATTTTATAATGTTATGATTTTCGTACAATTCATAGATGCACAGTATTTACGATAAAAACATTAGTGTCCTTTTTCAGAGGTTATATTATATTATATTATTCTGACGTTTACGGCTAACACAGTTCGTAATGTTATTTCCATACAAACATATCTTTATATTGTATATTTTTATTTATAATGTAGCTAAAATATAATTTAAAGTAAACATATCCATATGATTTATAGAAAAGATGCATACTTTTGTGTCTTTGAAACTAAATACGTCTAAGAGTTAGTCCAACAACTGAAACTTATTCGGTATACGATCGAAATTAAGCGTTTCGCTATTGCATATGCTTGAGCTTGCGAGGAGACTGATAAGCCTACTCGCAAAGGGATAGGGGAGGTGACCAAATAGGAAGTCATACTACATACTCATTTATGCGCGCACATGCGACCATCAGTTCCTACTCAATTTATCAGGATTAATTCTATTATGCTGTTGTTATATTTATAATACAAAGGAACTACTTTTTTTTATCTTTTCCGAAAGTTTTGCGTGACTAAATGATGTTTTTAAACTACCGTAAGAAAAATAATCGTTCATAATCTTTTTAAAATATACGTTCAATAGTGCTGTAGAGTTTACTTGAGAAAAGCTAGAAATACAGTGTTATTGACTTTTGCAGAGAAGCGTACAGTAGCTGTTGGCATTACAGATGCTGTCGATATCCCACGATAATAAAAGGACCATTCCACAAAAGCGAAGTTTCAATCGCGATTGAGAGGCTCTCCATCATTGACGCGTCAGATCAATCATTTCTTTTGTATTAGAACTCTTCTCTTGTTTTCTTCGCAACTTGTTTTCGAGTACCTTTGTAGCTGCTTTGAAAATGCAAATTCTCTGGTTCAAAGAACTTATGTACGCAGTAACGGTTTGTTAAAGTAGACAAGACTGTTTCATATAAGATCTTTAACACTTTTGGAAAAACTAATTATGATTAAATTAAAAAATGACAAGGACCATTCAAGCGGTATCAAGACTGGTTTAATATAAGTATACTGAAGTGAACAAAGCTAGGATTACTTAGAAGTAAATATTTGTAGCACTCGATCATTTTTCAGATACGAACTATTCACAATAGTATTGCGTTATTATATACATATATGCATTGAACTTACGGTAAACTCAAATATCCACTAAAATACGAGTTTATTAATAAATGCATGAAGCTATCGAACGGTTGGAATTAACCTGTACATTGGTTATAGCTAATATATCTCGATAATATTTAATGTATTATAAAGAAAAATGGTAATGGAATAATTAATGTCTTAAAAGGGTTCAAAAAATCACATTATACCAAATATTTGAAAATGGTGTTACACTCGAAGTTGATTGGTTACACACGAGAAACTTTTGCATATGCTCACCGTCAAAGTCTGTACATAATGAGAGTAGGTGCACTTACGAGTGCATATTAGAAAACGAGGAAAAGTGGCAAAGTGTTAGGTAATGGCTGAGTGCAGAGGACGCCGCACCGTCGCGCCGCTCGGGTCCTCCTTTCACGAGAAATGATCCGACGGCGGTAAAATGAGCGAGACGATCAACGCTTACGTGACTGGCCTCCCTGATAGAGTAGCAGATGTAAGTACATGTACATTATGCCTCTTCCTCCACGTATATGAATCTTCACAGAATTTTCTTCGGAAGTATTAATTTTGGCAAAAATCAGAAAAATCACACGAAAAAAGTATATGCAGACGAAATATTTTAGTTTTACTCTAATTAATTCTCAAAATCATTTTTATACTTTAATGCGTAAGCCACTATCTTCATCTTTTTATTTAATCAATTGTTAAAAATAACGTTTGTCAACGTTTTTTTTTTTTTTGTTGTTATTTTAAAGCGGCTAAAATTGGAAATTCAGCTTATTCATGTATTTTGAATAAATTTTAAAGGAATGTGAGTATGCTTACCTGGTAGGAGTGTATAGAAGTAACCACACTTCTACTAAACTAATTCTATGATCCTGTACACAAATGTTACTTGCATGAAGATCATACAATACTTTGTACTCATGAAAATATATATTATATATTATATACCGTCTATTGAATAAAGAATAAATAAATTATTTATATAAACACTAATAATTTTTTTGTTTTTTTCTGTTACAGGTGAGTTAGCAGTTGTCGCCGGATTATTTGATATTAAACAAACGTATTCGATAAGTAATTGCTTCCATTTATTAGTTTTAATGAGTAATTTTCACTCGTTATTAATTATTAATTTTTTAATTTTACTTTTGCTTTCTCCAATATTTACCAACCACTATCAGTGTGTCACTACTGTCACTGATAAAATATAAAATGTACCAAACTTTCTGAGTGCTAGAATATTTAATGAGATATTTTGTTTAACAACATTAGGATATTTGTTATTGTGATATGCATTTTTTACTTGATCAAGGGATCTCGAAAGTTATCTGTCCATATTTATGAATGTAACCGTATTAATTCTTTCCAATGATAGTGGAAATTGATAACCTTTGACCAATTGAATTTCGTATCTGAAGATTTATTCGGGAATTTTGCATAATCCTATATGTATACAGACTGTTACTTCAATGCTGCAATATTCCAATATATAAGATGAAGCTTAATACGAATGTTTTCAAAATAGAAGTTATCGTTTCAGAATGAATAATTTGAGAAAATTGGTGTAATGTAATCAATTTGACGAGCTTGATTTAGCAAGATTGCTTGGAATACGTCAATTAATTGAAAAGGCAAATAGGAAACATAATGCGCAGTCGGATTACATCAAAGTTATTGTATAGAAGAATTTTCTTTCTCTCCGGGCGTTCATTCTTTTCACGGGGCACAAGGCAAGAGTCAATTGTAAAGCTACCCCTTGGCACGAGAAAACGTGAAAATATAAGGTAATAAGAGATTGCGTGAAAGGAAATAACACAGCGCGGGGTGTGGGACTTTAATTTAGCGATCTGTTCCCCCTCCATAAACGAGCTTGCGCGCGCGTAGCAAGTACAGCAAAGCGAGCCGAGCTCAAGTTTTCTGAAAGTGAAAGAGGAAAAGAGAGAAGCAGAGAATAAGAGAGAGCTGCGAAAGACGAATTCATAATTGTCGAGACGAGGCAGCAAGCGCAAAATCGTGCACGCTGCGTCTCTGGAGATCAAGGCGACTGGAGTTTTGGGTTTACTGTGGAGAGCGCAGCACTGAGTGAAGGTGGCTTGTCTCGGGCATTCCAAATTGATGGAGGGTTGCTACGCAGAGGCTTCTCCTACTCTCATCCATCAGTTCCTCTAATGAATACCTATAGGCAGAATAAGAGGCGCACCAATGTACACAGTGGCAGCGGCGCGACTGGCTTTCAATGATCGTTGAAAACGCCACTCGAAAACTTTTGACATGCGCTAGTGCAAGGCCGAGTCCTTTAGCGCGCGCACTCCAATTCCTCCCGAGCGGATCGCAAAGCGAAATGCCATTACGATACTTTTAAGGAGAGCCAAACCCTTCTCTGCCTGTCGGCCCTGATGAGGTTCGCTTTCTTTCCTCCTCTCTCGCCAAACTAATAATCCGCTTTCATCGAGAGAAAGAAAGTATGCGATTTATCGCGTACTAGTTGCTTTGTGCATGCTCAACCGGAAATACCTTGACGTTGTTATTTACCTAAGAAAAACTTCCTTTGACTTCTACTTTACTTATTTCTTTATGTCAAAACGCTCTCGACAAATCAACACGAATCTTTCATTAATTTTTGTTCCCTTGCTTTGAAAATAATTTCTACTGTACTAAAAATTTATGAAATGTTTGTATATGTCAAAGTAGATGGAGTAAAGTAACTTTAAGATGAGATTTTACACGGTATCCTTCTTAGAGACGCAATCAAACTGAATATACGACTGGAAATGCGAGCTTTAATTAATCAACTGTTTATTTATTCATCCGTGAGGGCGACCTTAAGAAGAGCTTTTGGAGAATTTTATTATAAGCGCCGCTTGTATATCTATAATTTTATTTACGTAAAACATTTATTAGCTTGAGTTTGGTGGCTTCTTCATGAATCCGACAGGATTATGATAAATATTTCTCCACGTGCATTGGACTATTTTGTAAGAAAACACAAATAATGTCTTTGGTAGAGTAAGTTTGTCGTACGTCACTTTTATCCGGTTTCTGTAGTCTACTTTGTTGAGGTAAAAAAATGTTGATGCCAAAAATTTCTGCCGCGAGGGGAACGTGGACTACTTAAGACGATGATCAACTGAATTTAGCGAGCAGTTAAGCATAGGACAAGAGATTTACATAGTTAAACCTTTAAAAGCTATTGTCCATTTGCCGGAAAACTGAGAGGATAAGCCAGCAGCACGTGGGCGGTGAACGCCGAAAGACGAGAGAGAAATCGGAGTAGCGGGAGGATGAGGAGTTCCATGTAGAGGCAAGAAGAGCAACGGAAAGTTCGACGTCGCATCAATCTTGGGATCTGACGAGGAACGAGCAATGTTCAACGAATGACGGCGAGAGAGAGAGGGAGAGAGCGGAGCAGAGAGTTCTGCCGCAAAATTCCACGAGCGAAGAGCGATCCGTAAGAGGCGTAGCTCGTACGCCGGTGGAGCTACGACGAGGACGAGGACGGGAGACGAGACGGGACACGAGCTCGACAATGGCGCTGCGTTCTCACTCGGACACCCGAGTGTGCATCCTCGGCGCAGAGAAGGACAGGCTTCTCCGTCCCCTCGCTTCGCCGTTGCCTCTGCCTAGAGCTTTGACACACACTTAATCACGCCAAGCCGACTTTCTGACTCTCTATATATCCACCAGCCTTCCGCTCTAACTACCGGCTTTCTCTTTCTGTTTCCGGCACTTTGCCCCTCGTTCTCCTCTCTCTACCCTCTTCCCAAAAGCTCTTCGTTCTTGTTATTGTTACAAAACCAACCCAATTTTCCTTATAATATTAGCGCGATGAAAATCCTTAAAAAATCTGGCTTGCTGCTACGTTTATCTATTCAAATTTCAGAAAGCCATTTCCGCCCCGAAGAAAATTTTTTTCCACGGCCAGCGTTCAATTCAATAAGGACGCCGTACGTAATAAAATTCACGGGCCATCTCGCTTTCAAAAGATTATAAATCGCGAGCGCCCATATTGAATTATTAAGACGTTTGAGTAAGTTGCGCGCGAGAATGGACGCCATAGCGCCCTTCTTTTCTTGTCTCTATGGTTGCCTGCTTCTTTTGTTGCAAGCGTCACCTTCCGTCTGTTCTGCGCTTCCTTCTCTTTCTCTCTCCCTTCCCGAAAAATCTCGTAATATTACTTTACTTTTTTCTCGTACTTTATCTTCCATCTATTATTTCCGTGAATTTCCCTTACTCCCGTAATAACTTTTTCTTTTGAATTGTCTTTTGTTTAGCTCGATGTACGCTTAACTTTTTTAATATTGCGAAAATCAACCTATTGTTTTGCCAATATTTTTTGTTGAGAAGCTCATTTTGTGTCGCAGGCTCATTTACCACGAATAATTAAGGGCAGATCTTGGAAAATAAGTTGCATTCAGTAACTGTTTTCATTCAGATTTGAATTGTTGAACCGAATCGAGGCCGGTAAAGGGAATATTGGCTGAATATTATTGGCGTCCGTTAATGAAATATTGGGTACAGATTTGAACTTGCGTGTGGCTTGCACGCGGCGCGTATATTTCGCGCGAGTCCCTTTCGACCGGTATATCTAGTTTTTCTCTTTGTGCCTGTCCTGCCTTGGCAGCAGTAAAACTAAACGCTAAGCTCGCGCAGCCCTATCTTTCGATTCAAACAGCCAGAGAGAGGTTTTGAAAAATGCATAGGGGGCTTAAACGGATCGTCGCGCAAGTGTTATTCGAATATATACGAGGCAGCTCGTATTTTCGTATAAAAACTGAAAGTCTCTCGGGCCGCCGAGAGTTTTGCAGCAGCTCGCGGATGAAAAAGCGAGTTTCGACGAGAGTTTTTGGTTTGCAAAGTAGCTGCACAACGCGGAGCGTGCCTTTACGATCGCGGCTATATTACTTTGGGAAGGGAGCAGCCTAGCAAGGAGGACGGCGACAAGCTGCTATCTGCACCTTATCGGCGTCTGAGATTTTTATTAGCCACTGCACACAGGCCCTGTCTTAATAACTGGATTGACATTTATCGCGTTTATAAGGGATGGGCGCACTCGTAAAAAGAACAAGTTCGAGCGTAAAGCCAGCCGACGTCCTTGTGACATCCCGATGACGCTACAGCATGATAAGGATTTCATCACTCTCTATAAGACATGCAAGACGTCGTGCTACTGGATTTATTATATCTCAATTTTCTGTTTCGTCGCTATTCGATCATCGAGACAAACGGATTCAAAGTTTATGACAATTACGAACAATCGTGTACATTAGTAGAGCGTGTACCAATGATCTTAAGTATGCAAGATTTTCTAGCCTTAACCTGTGAGCACGCGTAGGTAGGAGAGGTAGCGAGCGCGCTCGACATGCTTTTCAGACAAGGAAAGAGAATGGGGGTGTTGTTAACAATGCCCGTGATGTCCCAACACATAACCCTCAGGCTCTTCGGCGACTAACTTCGAGCCGAACTATTTATCAAACTAGCGCGACAATATTAATAGTTCGTGGTTTCGCAGCCTACTTAGCAGCTTCGCTGCCAACTCTTGCCGCCTTTGTGAAGCGGCTATACAACACCATATAAGCTAATAACTTTAAAGAATTTTCGCGATACAGCTCTTTCAAATATCTGATTGTTCACATGGAAGAGCTCTTCAATTTTCATCGATACATTTATCTAAAGTTCAACTGCATTTGCCTCATTTGAAATGCTTAATAAACTTTGTATAACATACTGTGTTTAATATACCTTCTAATATCCTTAGTTTTTTCTTCACAATTACAACGATTACTATTTCTCTCACGGAAAATCATAATTATATCATTTATCAACATATTATTCGACACCTCCGTAGAAAATAATCGATTTCACGAGTTTGATTTTACGGAAAACTAATTAATCTAGAGTAGATTTGATAATTCAATTGGCGCTTTGTACTATCAATTATCCGCACTTCAAATAATATCATCGAATGAATGTCATTTCTACTAATGTTACCTTTGACTCTGTATTTCACAGAAGCTATCAAATATTAATTCATTATATATTAATTTTTTTACAGATCATTGTTATTGTCATGTGGGGACTTTTTATTTTCTATAAACAATAAAATAACCTGCCTTTATTATTTTCTTCAAATTTTTTGTATACATATTCTATCTTTGATATATTCAACACAATAGAATAAATCAAACAATAATTATAGACATTAATTAAAAAAAACTATCAATTTTTAGAAAAAAATAAGGCGGCAACAATATTAAATTTGATATTCGCAAAACATGAAATATAAAAAAAATATGCAATTATCACTGACAATTTATAAAAAACGCTGCCAACTCATTGGCAGTTAGCTTCCTCGTGAATAAATTTAATTTATAATTTTTTTTTCATAGATATTTTTTTTTTCCATTGATCCAAACGACCTGTACACAGAGCTCGGTTTATTAAAAGCAATATTTATACTAAAATTGATGTCGATTCGATTCAATTTACTTCTGTTATTGTAAAAATAAAAAAGTCCATTTTCAGACAAAAAATTATTTTTTGCAGACACCAGTCCATACAAAGACTTCAGATTTACAGAATATTTCACTAATAATATGAGACACCTTCAGTAAACTTTTAGAAAAGTTTCGTGCATCATTTTTTAAAATATGATTTTTTTAACGTTATACAGCATAATTTTAAAACGAGAGTAACTAGAGATATAGTTTTTTTCTCCAACATAAAATTTAATATTACCCATATAAGACCCAAAATAATTAAAAAACCAAATATCATAATTTTTCAAAATCACGTAATTTTGAGTTTTGATAGAACTACTCGATAGGTTTCAATGAATCCTTTTTTCCACCATTCCACACGGTAAAAGTAGATCCAAAAAGCCTTTACGCAACAAATTTTACTATATAGAACGTGAGTTGTAGACGATGCACACACAGACACATTTCGTAAAAATAGAATTTTTAGAGTCCTAGTAACCTTAAACAAACTTCTAAAGTGATTTTCAGTAAAAAAATTTTTTCATTAAAACATAGCTTTCTCTACGAGGAAGCAACAAAAAGTCGAAAGGTAAAGTATAAAAATAAAGATCTGAAAAGATAGCTTGAAAATAAAATTACTATTTTCTGTTTTTATGTAAAAGAAAATACTAGAACTAATGCAAGGACGCTATGAATAACATAAAATAATATCTTTTACAAAACGCAGCTCGTCGATACATCGAGTGTCATCCGACAAATGATGCCTGAGAACTCACTCTGCGCGTACGCTTGTTTGACACGAAAAAGACACGTTAGAGGCAAGCACGAAAACGTGTCTTTTCAGGATAACGGCAAATCAAAAGTTCGTCACCCTACACCATGGTTGGTGGTCGCTAGGCGCGGCAAAGTTATTGAGCACGAAGCGCTGATAGAGATAATATTTTTCCAAAAAGTTATACGACAGCCAATAGAACACGACCGAAGAACCACGTATCGTTTGTTATTTACTTATTTCGGATGACAAATAGTTTCGTTTTTCGAAATAATTTAATATTTGAAAAATGTTATTGCCTATATTTCAATATTTATCCTTGATATATCTTTCAGATACTGTTTACATTCTTGAACAACTTGTACGAATTCTTTTTCATGGTATAAAGTTAGTAATTTTTGGTGTGATTCAAAAGCATTTAAGCTTAGTAAGGATTAAAAAGATATTTTTAAAGATTAAAATGAAATATTAAATGAACGTTCAGATAGAATAAAATATTAAGAATTAATGAAAACAGTACTTGATGAATACTTGGCCTATTACATATTACTAATTATAGTTGGCTGGGTGTATATTCTATTTCCAGAGTATAAACAGATTTAGCATTGTAGAGTGATTGCAACAGTCGATACCGTCGTCATCTAGTAGTACCTTTATACTGCCACTGCGCGGCGCGACTGTGTCGTCAGTAAATTCGAGATGTAAGCACGTGGCCGTCCTTGTTGTCTACATCTACATTCGTAATATTCATACGATGGCAAATTATTGGTTTGTATTATGAAGGAAACACCATTCTAAAAGTTCAAAAGCTTTAACATTTTTTCGCTCGCCGAAATCTATCAAACGTGTGCACGCGATGCCTATTTGATTTATTCGGATGCGCGTAGAGGAGGTGAAGGATGGAAGCAACAGCAGCGCGGCTCTCGCATAGCAGGAATAGCAAGCGTGGGCTGAGTTTAAAAGTTGGCGGTAAAAGAAAAGTTAGACTGCGCATTGAATATGAGAAAGATAAGCGGCCGGTGCTCGAGTCGCGCCGCGCGCTGTACAGGCTAATACGGGGCGCGCGCTCTCGATGTTCGGCGCCCACTTGATTCGACTTTACACACGCCGCGTTAAAACTTTTACTTGCGTGCTCTCTTGGCTTCTCTCTCGCGGCCTCGGCCAACTATGCCAACTTTTCACTTGCTCGAGCATACAAATTCACGGCATTTATCGACGCTCAAACATTGTTGAGAGCACTAACTCATCCATAACAATTTCTCGTCTTTATATTTTTTCGCTGCAAAATCAAACTATTTATAATCAACATTTTCGTCTAACATGCATGCGCGCAGTGGAGCAAAAGTTAGGCAAAGAGTTGGTACCATGGGCAAACTCTCTATCTCTCTCGGTATAACTCGGAGCTTGCTGCTGCTGCTGTCCTTTCATGATGCTTATAACTCATGCATCGTCACTGGGCTACGAGCTACGACACTCGGAAGCTAACAGGATATTGCATTCCGATAGTACTTTCTTGCCAAATTCGATAGACCAAGCCGGATTAGCAGAAGATATTTCAGCATAAATAACGTCGATAAACTTCATGCAGCTTGCGAGGGCACATTTCACTAAAATTATCATCTTCATTATTATAAATAAAGAAGACTCCAGAAACTATTGTGCAATTGAGTTTCTATTACATTTCTACATATGCAAATATTTGTCTGAAAGGAGGCAATCGAGCATAGCACGTATCATCGTTCGTGTTTCCAATTTGGCGTACGCATGTTCCCCGCTCATATGACAGATATTACAGAAGATGATGCATGTATGCTTACCTATACAGTATGTTGCACCTGGAGACAAGACACTCAATTCTCCGACAGTGATGCGAGCTTGTTACGTCTAACTACGTCAGATACACGGAATCCGTTGGGTTTGTTTCCATGCGCCATGCTGGAAGCTTGACGGCGACGCATGTAATGTGGAAATGACTAGAGCTCATATGGATTCGCATCTAGTTGCCGTAGTACAACTAAAGGTCATGCAATAGCAGAGCTTTGCTCGCAGTTGCTCGACAATAACTTCCACGAGTACATTGATAGCTCATCTCATTTTTCATTCCAACATTCTATTGTTGTACCGTTGCAAGTGACTTGTTCCGACACCGTAAGTACAAAAGCTGGATTTTGCTTTGCGAGCTACAAATTAAGTCACACTCGTCAGACTTGAAACAGTCTGTAGGAAAGAGAATCGACCATTAAAAAAGTACTACGAGTAAAAGAAAGACTCGTTGGAGGCAAATGCTGGCGAGTAGGGAAAAGTGAGTGGGCGAGAGAATCGATTTTCCCGGAGGTACAGCAGTAGCATAAGAGACGACGACGGCGACGACGACGACGACAAGCGAGCGTGTGCAGACGGCGTGCCCGCGAAGTCATCCGAGTCATTGACATCCGCCGCCGGGGACGACACATCAAGTGTGCAGTCGGGGAGACGAGCGCGTCAACCCCCTTTTTACACCCCCCTCCAGCTTCCGGGCGTGCGCGCACACGCTTTCTCTCTCTCTCTCTCTCTCTCTCTCTCTCTCTTTCGTGCACCAGACGTCGTCGTGTCGCTCGCTGCCTGCTGGCGGTAGCGTCGCATCGATGACTCGGCAGCGGGGGTGTCTCTCTCGCTGTCTATAGTCTCGATGCACTGCGCAGAGCAAAACCAGATAAATATAACGGTTTGCTCTTTTCACTTCTCGCGCGCTTTGCTTCGCTTCTTCATTTTCAGTTTCTCTGTTTATTTTTCTTGTAGAGCAATGTGCTTGACGACTTCTTGACGAGTCTCGCTCTTTTATTCCCTTTCTATCTTTGAGTGATCATTTTCTCAACGATCTATTTTCGTGTATATTTTAGCATTATAGTTCGGTCAATTAGAACATTATTATTTATCACGATGGCGCTATTAGCAGGCATTAGATGAAATTTATATGCGCCTATTGCTTTTCCATGCGCGCTATAACTATCAAACGAAATCATAGACTGTGACTTCAATAATAAAAGGCAGCAAAGAACTAAGAAAACCAGTTTCACAAATAAAATAGCTCTAGTTTATCATAGAGTGACAAAGTTTACTACCTCTTACGACACAAATTATAGGAACGCATAAACTCTGAGCAATGATTACTAACGTGAGATACATTTTTCTTGCTTAATGTGCTCAAATTAGAACCTATCAAATGCAAATGTTCTTTCGGAGTTGCTCCAGCTTAGCGCAATTACCTAGGCGGGACAGATGAATAATCGACTATCGCGATAATTACTCGCGCAATTGGTATCGAGTAGGAAAGCATTATCAGAATCGATCGATCGTTCGCAGCTGCGACTTGATGCACGACTTTATATTGTGTGTGCGCCGTCGCAATCACGCCATAATGACAGAAGAGTCCGAGCCTCGAGTTGCGAGACGCGCTTGCGTAGCCGGGCCATTGGTTATGCAATCGTTTCGACACACTAGTGCTGCTACTGCTGCTGCTGCCGCTGTTATGCCGTCCCTGCGTCAGGCTGCTCAGCGATGCAACCTTGGTTATTCTTTTTCAGCAAGCGACACCACACTGAATTGAGGATATCGGAGTGGACCTGTTCGATATACAGCCGGAAGTGTCGAGTGATATACTCGTATCGCTTGTTCACTTTGGAAAACTCATCACGTACTTTACATATTACAGACGAAGAAAATTGTCACACGATATCGGAATGAGGACATACCCAATCAATCGTTTGGTTGATTTGTAAAGCTTGTCATATTTACGATAATTCAGCACTACATCCGTGTATTTAAGCTGTAATTTCCAAGCTTATGTTAATGAATGCACTTGATTCGCATGCTAATTACCCTTACTAAAAAAAAATGACTCGTAGCTTGAGCTAATTGTTGTCGATTTATTGAACCTAAGAGACGTGGCTATTTACACGTCAATGTGCAATTGATTTTCGTTTTAAACTTGTAAATGTTTTCAGAACTAAAGCGCGCTATCGACAACAGCAGATTCACGGGTATTTGTCATTTCGATTGAAATAAATATATCCTTAACATTTGCTGTCAGAGAATAATGCAGCGTGATAATTTTGTGCGGCAGTTTCATAACCACAGCAATCTCAAGAACAACCCTTTTTAATCGTTAAACCTTGCCACATCTTTGCCACCTCCAACATCTTACGATAAGTAGGTACTCGATGGGCAACGTAGCTTGTTTTCTTCATCCCTTTTTTGATTTTACGCTCGAGTTTTTTTCTTCTCGCGTTTTTCTCAGCTTTATCGCATGCTCCACTGATTTTCAACACTTATCTCTTTCGTGTAGCCGTGCGCGTGAAGCATCTTTCTCAGCACGGTATCTTTATCATTGATGTTATCGAAGTGTTCTACTAAGGCTTACCTCTCTTAACCGACTGACACATCACACATGAATGAACTAGAAAATTAAGAGCTTGCATGAAGCAGTATATCTACTGGAAAATATAGGAACAAGAACATTAAAAAAAATAACTATGTTATTCAACTCTTCTAATTTTCTACTTCTTTTTTAGTAAAATAGTCTTGCAACGCGATACATTGATAAATTATGAATAGTTTTTCATGATACTAGAACTAATCAATAATTATATGATACCTATTTATTCACGATTTAAAAAAATGTAAAATTCCTATTATCGGATTTATTGGCTTTCAAAATATTTGAACTGATTTGTTTAAGCCAACTTAAGGTCAGATCTCGTGCGGTCTTCGTAATTCGACATACCAGAAGCAAAGAAACTTTAGGTATAGGATTTCGCTGGAGGCCTTGACTCGGAGTAACCTTTAAATAATTATGCCTCAACTGCCTGGCCTATCGTTACAACTAATTTAAGATCAACTCCATGTTTCAAAAATAATCTACTATAAATACAGCTTGACGCTGTCATTGTTTCAATTTAAAATTAAAATAAAAAAACAAAAAACCAAACAGGTGTAGATCTTTTATCTTCCTTGATTGCGTAAAATAACTAAATGTACTATTCATTTTTGCTCAGAAAGCATCATACGTTATTTATATATAGCACTCGATTACATATATTTTTAACATTTACTACAAAACTAAAACCGTGGCACTTGCAGAATATAAAATACTAAAAGATTTGTTTAGATAATTTTTTAAAAAGTATATTGTCAAACTAATTATACAATTCAAAATATATTGTGGTAACCATGCGCTCCCATGCGCTGCTTTAGGATTTCCGAGAAACTGTAGGTTTCTAATTGCGATATTAAGTTTGGCCAACGAAATACTTGAGTCGCGTAGACAGCGGCATATGGATATGATAAAAGAAGGAAATGACGATGCAGTGAGATAGGAAAACAATTAAGTCAGTGATGCGAAGCCCCTCCGCAGCCAAATTTCCAGCCGACAGATTCTCATGCCGTAGGCCAGAATCCAATTTCGACGTTGCGCGCTTGGCTCTCTCGCGAGCGCGAAGGAAAACTGACTTGTAGCTCGGCCGCTGATTGGCAGTTTAGGGTCCTGCGGTGCGCCCGATGCAAACACTAATTTTCAGTTGCTAAAGTTCTGATTGCAAATGTAGCAGATCCGGCGCTTGCCACCGAGCGGTCAGTTTCGAGCAGCGTCAGCGCTTTCTTCGGCGCATCTGCCCCACGTGATCCTGCACTCTCCATCTATCCACGAATATTTCCAGCGTGGAGATCTATTTCATCTGAATTATATTATTATGCGCACTTTCATTGACTTTGATGTTTGCACATTTTTCAACGCTATACTGTTTTGATAGAAACTCAACTTCAGAACTCCGCCAGTTTGGAGTAGCTCGATATAGGAGTCAAATATGACTCGGCAAATCTTGAGAATATAGTCGCGCTATTTGTTTCTTTCAGACGCGTCAACTTCAAATGTGCAGTTTCTCCCAGTGCTCTTCTGAGGTGCATCATAATGCGTACTTCTGCTCGAAAGACACAAGCGAGCTTCTTTTTAGCCCATCAACATTCCTTTTGTCTTTTCACGTCTTATCTCGCGAGAAATTCAAATGTTGATGGCTGGTGATACCTTATGTTTCAAGTTATGTTGGTGCTTTACGAAAGTCGCAAAGGCTTAAAGAACTGCGTATTCTTTTGCATTCGAAGCTTTTTAGTTGCTTCTAATTATTCTTTTGTTTACACGGGTTCACATTTTTGTCTAAAAATGAGTAAGTTTCTTCAACCACCTACAAGAATGTAAGAACATACTGGATTTTTGCATTAATTTGCTCTTCGAAGTCTTGACATTATATTTTCTTTGTTGGATAAGAAAAAAGGTACACCAGCGTTAGAAAATTGTTCCAGACTTGACGAGTTTTATTTCATGAATTCACGAGCATTTTGCTTTCACCTCTTTCGCGCTCATTTTTTTCCGCGCCAGACGAACGAAGCACTCGAACTTATTTAATAAGAATACGTAGCAAGTCATTAGCGGAGTCCATTTAATAAGACGTTCAAAGCGTGGGCGTTCATTTAAAGCCGATGGAAAATTCAAGAAGATAGCGAGAGGGAGTCGGGTAGGGCGGGTAAGAGAGCCCTCGGGTAGCTCACGTGTGCATGCATGCAGCTTTCGCGCACTCCCCTTTCTTGGCTGGCGCGTCGTTGAATTTCGATCGGTGGCGGCTTGCTTGGTTGTCGTCGACGTTGTCGCGCAACCGTCATCGTCGTCGGGGGGTCACGGCTGCGCCGCCGCCACCGCCTGCATATGCATACACGAGAAATGCGCTCGTTCTTTCTACCACGCTTCTCGTCCGTGCTGCGCTGCACTTGCGCGAGATTCCCCTCTTCTAACCGCGCACATGCCGCTGGGCTATGCGTGCAATTTTTTTTACATTCATGGCAAAAACCGAATATTGTTTTTTTCGTTTTTTTCATCAATGCGCTAGACAACAGTAGGATCGCTGTGGAGTAGAATTGGCAAGGCTCTGAGACGAATTTAAAAGGACGGAAATGCGGGCGACGAATAGAAGCGGCCGAAGCGGCTTTGACAAACTAAGAAAAAGTTGCCGGCGATTCGGGGGTAAAGCGCGGCCACGAGTTGGGCCATAGGCTTTTGTTGGTTGTTGCTCGGCAACTGCTGGGTGCACGCATAGGTGCAGTCTCAGTCCGCGCCTGCTGCAACGCCGCGTTTGATGCATTACGTGTGTTCTCGGCGTCTTTCTCCCTCCAGCCGTACGCTCGACGCAAGCTTTTGCCTTAGCTAGAATTTGTGCATTGCAGTAGTCTGCACGTGTAGCCGCGCGCACACACGCGAAGCGGCATCAGCGAGGGCGAGGGAGCGGGAGAGAGATGCAAAGAGGCGGAGGTGTGGAACGAGATGAGGAGGAAGCTGAAGGGGGTAGGCAGCGGGTGTAGGGTCGCAGTAGAGTAGGAGAGCGTCTAGACGGACCGAGGGGGTGGCTCGCCACTGCTACTGGTGCTGTATGTGCGACTGGCGGTGCAGCGCGAGCTTATTTTCTCTCCGCCACTCGCGCGCGCCGGCTCACTCTTTGGCCGCCAACTGCAAGAGAGAGAGCAGCCTGCATACGTGCAGTCGGAGCTGCCTGTCGTCGTGCGGGCTCTAAGGAGTCGGCGCTCGACCCAACGCAGCCAGCCAAATGCTTGTTTACTCCTATGTGTAGCGTTGTCGGCGTGCTCTGGCTGCGAGCGAGCCTAGGCCTAGTCGTTAGCCCCATTCGCTCTCTTCCGCACTGTTGAACAGTTTCAAAATGTACTCGCCGAAATGCCTCGCTGCTAAGCAGCCTTGCCGAGTAATGAGCGCTTACAGAACAATATCATTTTCATTATCGAGAGAAGCTCCAGCGATATTACATAAAACTAAAAACTAGCCTGCTTTCCCGCAGACGATGTCGGCTGAAAGAGAAGTAGGGAAAGGGCTTTAAAGAAGAGAAGGGAAGCCCTATTCTTCGACAAGCGACTGTAATGAGCGCGCGCGCAAGCTCTGGACGTACGGCGCAAGGCCGAGACACTGGAATTTCTCTCTCTCTCTCTCTCTCTCTCTCTCTCTCTCTCTCTCTCTCTCTCTCTCTCTCTCGCTCTCTGGGTTTTCATGCATGTCGAGAGCCACAGCTGGATTACGAATTACGTCGCGGAATTGACGAGAAGATTTCCCTCCCTCTCTCTCTCCATCTCTATCTCTCATTACCTTTTCCCCCTTTACTACATTCATTCTTTTCATTCGCCGCTCTTTCTACTATTTCCACATACTGCCTCTGGAATGTTTTAATTAATTCGTTTAAAAAAAAATCTCGTTTGTTTCTGCGTTCTCGCGAGCAACAAAGGCTAGAACTATAGGCAAGCTTCTTGAGTAGAAATCTTCGTATGGTAAATGCATTTGATTGTCTCGATCTAGACTTGATAACGCGTATGCGAGCGAAGCGCAGTAGAAAAAGAAAGGGAAGAAGCGAAGAGAAAACAACGCATCAGACTTCTTTTAAATCGCAAATCAATCCGGTGGGTCGTCTCTGGCAAAACACTGGCTCCCACTCTAGAGAGCAAGCGCTGCTGAAGCTTCGAGCACTTCCTTAATCAAGGCTCGCAGAATCCCTTGAACCCCGTCTAAAAATCTCTCGCCGGCCACGGCGGCAGTAGCGGCGGCGAGCCTTAATTAATTCGAGCCGGAAATTCGATTAAGTAAAACTCGGGCTGCAGCTCGCGCGAGTTTACGTCTTGCGGATTCAAGGGCCAGTCGATAATCGTGGCTGGGCGCACAGGAGCGTACAGCAGCAGCAGCAGCAGCAGCAGCAGCAGCAGCAGCAGTAACACTTGCCTCTCGAGTTTGATGGGAGCAGGAGGAGGATGAAGAAGGAGAGAGAGAAGCCATGCTCAAGAGGGGAAACTACCGTTTGCCTCATCCTTATAGCCTTATAGCCGCCTACTACTGGCTCAGCCGGGCTAAAGCCCTCGCGCCTCATATTCGATTTCAAGTCGCCTCATCCTCTCTCTCTCTCGCTCTCGCGATCTCCTCTCCCGGCCAAGCTGCTCTCCATATTGCCTCGCCTGCATGCTTTATGGATGTATGCATATCCTATAGGTGCGAGTCTTCTGCTCCCGCTGGTTGCGTGTGCGCCCGCTTTCTCGTTTTTTTTTCTTTTGCGCGCGGTTGAACATATGCCAAGCTCTCGCGATGTATCGGATTTGCTTTTTCTTGCTTCTGAATCTCTTCCATAAACATTTTCTACTCGAATTTTCTATCGATTTTCTTAAATTCAAAACTTCCTCTATATCGTTCAGTTATGGGTCCACTGTAGCAAGCGATGACGAAAATTCAGCCGTACGAACAGTAATTCGTACACACAGGGTTGACGCCCAAATGATTATAAAGTTGCTGTTCAAAAGTCGCGTCTATCGAGCGTTTGGTATTTTCGTGGCAACTCTGTTGCCAGCAAGTGCAGTTTACATACCACGTGTAATTAATATATACGTCAAAGAATGTAATTTTCAGCAATGAACGTCGATTAACCATCGTTTCGTTAAATATATTGACGTGAATGCCGCGCGACAAGCGGCGCAGCATCGAGTTCGGCGCCGACAGATCGAAAGTTGCGGGACGAGCTGCAAATTGCGGGCTGCAAGGGGCACTTAGGTAGCGCCAGGAAGGAGCTTTTTGAAAAAGCCGCGGCCTCGTTTTCACGCTTGCCTAATTACAAGATGCAAGCTTTGAGAATATTAGCGAGTGCTGTGCTGTCGTCGGGTCGCAAGCAAGACCTACATTTAATAACGCGCTCGTGTCGCGTATAGGTACGTATATACGGAGCGTGGCACGCTCGAGAGAGCAACGACGCGGCGATTAGGTGGCACCATCTTAACGACCCCGTCGTAAACTCTCGGCGCGGCGTTTCGTCGCCCGGCCGGAATTTTCAGCAGCCAGCCCGCCCACTAGGCCGCCCGCCCTTCTTGCCGGCGAGCTTGCATTAAATTTAAGAGCTGCTCTGCTTCAGCTATTAAACGATGCCCCATAAAGAATTTTTGCATTTTCAGATTATTTTCGGTTAACTCCAATGCACTTTATGCTGTCCTATAAAGTAAATACGTCGCGACGCGCTGTTGAGTTTTATGAAAAAAACAAATCGCATCGTAATGCGCAAAGAGAAACGAGAGGCAGACGATTCATTAAAGGTCTAGCGCTGCGTCGGCCGACAAAAACCTCGCGACCGATGCCTGTCTACGTGCAATTATTCAGGCGCTCGGATCCGGGCTCGTTTCCTTTTTCATATTTCAGGCCGTAATCTGAGCGTATTGCTGCGAATGTGGAATTTCATTTCGCTCGGTTGAATTCGGCTGGGAGCGAGAGACTGCAGCTTCCTAGCCCGGTGCCTTCCGCGGGCGGAGCGATAACGAATGGCACCGCGGCAACCGCGGAGGTCCGTCTGCCCGCCCGCCTGCCATCTTCCCCCAGGGATGGTCGGCCGCGGAACAGCGCGCCGCAACAGGGACACGCTGAAAAATAAAGGACGCGCGCTCGCCGACGAGGCAACTCGGTCTCGCAGGACTCTACCCAAGTGAATTACGATCATTTTTATCAGCGCGACGCGCCCTTGTCTCTCCCGCATCGCTCTCTCTCTCTCTCTAAATCCATGCCTTTGCTTCCTATCCAGCAGGCACCCTCCGTGCATTTGCATTTTTTCATACTTTGTCATATTCGTGTTCATAATCAGTGCCAATTCAATAGCCAACGCAACGGATTACATTTTAGCAAAACGTTCCAGCTAATTACAAGTTGGGTCACACGAATGATTTATATTTACGGATTAAATAAAGACTAGACGCGAGCATAACAGATGAAATGTGAGCAAAAGACATGCCGACGCACTGGGTGGATTCAAGCCATTTCCCAACGTGACTCGGCGTTATGATGCGATACTTCGCAACACCAACTCGCAGACAGAGCGAGTGAGAGAGAGATAAGGTGGTCCTGCGCAGTCTGGATTTTCTCTCAAGGGCAGCCGACAGCTGAGGGAAGTAGTAAAGGCCGTACGCGCGCAGAAACGAGGAAACTTAGTGCAACCGGATGTGGGATGCCGTTACCGCACACAGCCTCTCATCTCGACTATCCTATCACGAGCTCACATTCTCTACTTATGTTTGCTGCTACTGTGCTATTGCACAGTCTCGTATACCACGACGATGAGTAGGGCCATAAGCTGCCCTCGCGCTCACCTGCAGCGCCAAGAATGTTAACAAGCCGTGCTTGTAACCCCGTGCCGGATATTCCAGCAGCACTAGTCGACAATATTTTTTTTCTGTTTTCCTTCTTTTTGTTTTTATACGTGTGTCCTCATTCCTGTCTCAGCTCATCAAAACTTATTGAGCTGAAATAGTGAGAGCGAAAGTTAGGTAACGCCATCGTATTAGACATCAAATTCCTACCAAATGGTTAAGAATACAAAATTTAGATGGTAGTGTGACGAATAAAACCCATATAAAAAAAAGGTCTAGCAAAAGTCTGGCGAAAGTCTGGCTTAGGCTTCCATGCCACACTTTTTATTTTTTATTTTGTAAAGTCTGGTTTATTTTTTCCAAATCTTTTTAAAATACGAAATAAAAAATCTGGCATAAAGTCTGGCTAATTTTTTCAAGAAATTTTCTAGACTTTATTTTGTACTTTAACAAAAGTTGGCTGATTTTTTCAAGATTATTATATACAGTTTGATGCATATAAATGAAATATTTTGTATTCGGGACAAATTTTTATTAAAGATTAAATGATATTTTCAAAATAATATACATTTCTTAATCAAACGAATCGTAACTTACAATTTAATGATTTATAATAACTCCTGTGAATTTAATAGTAGCGAAATAAATATTCAATGGTGGTTCTTGCAATTATAAAAGATCAATTTTTAGTTTGCTAACCTAATCGTTATGTTTTACAATAATATATTACTATATTATTGTAAAATATTATTAGAGTAAAAACTACAAAGTACTCTTAACGGCAATTTATTTCATAGATGAAAAATAATTAATGTTTATTATCCGTAATTCCTTTCTTTGCTTTCTTCGGATTACACAAAGTGATGGACATGTTGGTAAATATATGTCTATATACTTGTTTACCGTGAGAGGTTCAGCAGGTGGAGATATGTTTTTGTTGATATAAACTGTGAAAAAGATATTATTTAATTTATTGTTTAAAAAGTAACTTTATCTAGAAAATAGAAATACACTGAAGGTAATTTAAAAAATATCCACAGGAATCTATGTGAAACCATTCTTATTTCAATATGCCGTCGAAATCACATTTTTTAACTGTTTTTTTTTCAATTAATAATATCATTAACCTCGTCATAAATTCTCTCGGCTTATGACCCCGTCTTTTCTTTCGATAACGCAACTCGGACAAGGTCACGAAGACATTTTTATGTCGAATAAGTCACATCTATAATTACGATAACATTTTAAATACAATAAGGTGAGATTTCTCCAGATTTTTTAAAACTATTCTCTCTTTTGGTTCAGAAGCAATTAAGGAAAGTCTTTCAGCTTCATCTTCATCATCGGCAGCTAATGGTTCTTCGTTGTTGTCTTGGTCGTTTTGAACGTAGCTATCGCACCCGTCACCATCATCCTGGTTGCTTTTGCCGTCTTGGTCATTTTCAACGTTGTTACCTCCATCGTGTCCATCGCCGTCACTACAACCTCTAATGTGCTTATCACTGATACCATCTCTCGAATCATTTGTTTTATTATCATTTCTTCCCCTATTTTGACCGATTATGTGATGATTTTCTTTTGGATTCAGCATAAGTCTTGTATTAAAAGTTGAAAATTACGTAAATGAAAAGAAAATAATCAATTATTGCATAGCTTTTAGATATTAGATAGAAATATCGATGTACATTAATACATACTTCTGACAGGTGTATATTCTGAAGCATGTTCATTAATTTTTCTTTTTCTATAACTGTCTAAGTAGTTTTTCCTGTTATTTTAGTTATCAAGTGGATTTCGTTGCTAAAATACATTTTTACTTCCCTGCAGTCAAGAAACAGATATAACAATAGCTATATATCTAGTATAATAGTTTTTACACTATCTGTTGGTCTTTGTCGGAAGATTACTCACTGAAAATTGAAGTTTGCGAAGGAATACGAGTGATTTTCCAGCGGTTTTCTTGCTTGCTGTTAGTGTAGCAGTAACTTTTTTTTTATTCCGAGCCACCTGCTTTTTTTCCATACCTAATGTTTCTGCATCTGCAAATTTATCTCGTGTATCAAAAAAAGTATTGGTAGAAAATGTAATTTTTTACAAAGAGTGTGCATTTGCTGATAGCCACTAAAACATTCATTACAACTTACAGTTGCTTTTCAGAATCTTAGTATCATACCATTTAGACCCCCAATTAGCTTTTGGAGATTTGAAATTTAGTTTTATATTATTTGCTGACACAACACTAATTATAGGTGGGTTTGATTTCCACAAAACTAGGCAATAGATTTTGAAACGATCAGAATTCAAATCTACTTTCAACATTTTTCGCCACATTTGGGTTATATTTACTAGCTTGAAAAAAAATATACTGCTGAATATTTCTCATTGAGTACGATTATGATTATATTTTTCTTTTGGCCTCTTTTTTCTTCGTAAACAATACAAAATGCTTAAGAGCCGTTACATTCGATAAATATTCTGGATCATAAAAGTACAAAATCCGGAAAATTGTTAGGAAAGGAAACGACGAAAGCGATAGCTCTGACGACGGGTCAACTATATCGACGGACGAAAACTTCGATTCGCTGGTGTCAGTTTCAAACGAATGTAAGACTGATTGATAGATTGATAGCTTTTTCTGATAAATAAAGCGTAAATAATTTTAAATATTATTAAGTATTGTTCATTGATGAAGAAAATTTTATATTTGAATTTTTATTTAAGCGCTATCAACAGTATTTATACATTTAAGGTTCAAAGAAAACAGTTTGTAATATTTTTAGTATGTGCAATTGATACTAACGTAATCACGGAAACTGCAGCATCTTAACATTTCCTGTTTACAAAGAGGAAATCGCTAATCTCAAAAAACAGCGGCGGTAATAGCTCGATGGACATTGTCCAGAGTTTGATCCTAGTAAGAATCAGCAGTTAACCGCTGATTTAATTATTTAATTAAATTATCTGACGAATTTTTTCATGCAATTCGCAAATATTTACGTCAAATGTGACGTACTATGTGAAGGCCTTTCTCTATGTATTTTAGCAACGCAAAGCTTCGACTAGGTGCGCGTGCCATGTACTTACACGCAGAGTGCTTTTTTTCACGCGGATTTGGCGCATGCGCACGTGCACGTCTGTTCAAGCTTTGTGCTACTTCTATGTCTACCGAGAGAGTATAGCTCATTTCGAAACGGTTTGTTCCATTTAACGCTTTTTAATAACATAATTTTTCTTATTTTTAATCTTTTATACCAACGAATGAAATAATAATAGAGCAATTAAATACTACCTGTGCGTACGATGTTTACGAAAATATCGTAAAACATTATCGCATTCTAAAATTCTTGTATTAATTCTTCGGTAGCGCGTTATGAGGCTACTATAATAAGCTGCAAGTACGATATTATTATTATCATACTACGTTTTTATTAAAAATAAAGCTGACACATAACGCAAAAGGTGGCGATGATAGTAACGATGACGAGTATCAACGAGAATCTTTTCGGTGCAATACCGACTGTGATAGAAGTGGCCTATCCAATGACGACAATGTGTAATAGCGATGCAAGTTGCGGAACTGTCGACGAAGACCCTGAAGAATTTATCAAAAATGAATTGGAGTTGATAGTTCTGAAGCACGTCTACAACTGTCGCACAATACTTATTATCTGTATTATCATTACCATTGAAATTTAAATTACTGACGTGTTACTTGTAAGTATTTACATAAAGAATTAAAAAAAGATTTGTTTCGAATGAGCGAAGCGGAAAATTTTTGTACTACATTCGAACACTAAAATCGATTAAAATTTAGTGAACTTTATCGAAATGAAGATATTTTCGTAGGGTTGCTAAAAGAGAATGTACGTTCATACGATTTTTTATGGAATATTTTAACAGAGTCAAATATCAATTTGAAGGAAAAAAAGAATTCATATCTTATTATAGATTCATTAAATTATAATCGTTAACGAAAAACAAAATCAAGTGTTGTGTCATATAAATTCAATGATAATATGCAAATTGAAAAAATAAAGCTATTTGTGAAAGTATGTCCGTTTTAATGTCTGCAAATTTGTTCCGAATGTAACAAAGATGAGGATGCGTATGTCAAAGTTCTGTAATTATTGATAGGTATGCATCTCAGATGCATTCCCATGTTAATTCGACAACTTTGAAAGTAATATTCACTTAATAACTGGCGTTCAAGATAATGTTATTGTTTTTATTAAAGATATTGTCACAGTATTTTTTAAAGTATGCATCAATGAAAAAAAGTTATGTTACTAAACCTGTTAATTACATGAAAAGAGAATAAATTGATTATATAAACAGAAATAATTAAGTTTCACTAATAAAATAAGTCAGCCTTTTCTGCCGACTTTTAAAAATAATTTTTAAAAAATGCCCGAAGTCTAGAAAAAATTAAAAATAAAAAGTCTGGTATAGTAGCCTAAATCAGACTTTTGCCAAACTTTTCGGACCCAGACTTGAACCAGAACTTTGCCAAACTTTTTTTTTCCACGGAGTTATATCAAGCGTGTAGTTGTTGACAAAATACATAAAGTTAAGAACAACATGACAAAGGAAAACCTTGCGCAATTTTTCAACTGGTATTAAAGGTACAGAAGGTACTGTTAGAAAATATTTTAGTGTAATATTTTATTATTTTATATCTTATTGGAATCGTACCTTTTGTACCAGTTGAAAATCTACCGTAAAGAGTACTTCAACTACTTGCGCAATTTTGCCGTGACGATTTGGCGGAAAATTGAGAAGTTATCAGCCAATTATGTTTGGAAAGAATACTATGGTAGAATTTTCATTCACCGTAATTTTATCGGAGGATAGTTTCGTCATTACATTTTCTGTCCCGCTCATCAAACTTAATAAGATTATTCCGTGGAAAAGGGCTTTCCAACAGTTTACCGGCGTCTACCGCTCATCAGAGATTCCGGGGTGGCAACAAATTGAATGCTAAACGCTGAAAATTGGTCGATTACGATAGGCGACCTGCCTCTTCCATCCCAAAGTCTTCATTCTCGAGATTGCACACCAAGTTAATCGATCACTTGTCCTTTCCTATCTAGTTAATAATGTCGCTAGAAGATTGAAAAGTCATTTCAGCCCGATAAACTGATTAAATTTATAATTCCAATTTACTCATTTACCTAACAGTTTTATTAATTAAATTCGTTTTGGAGTTTCTTCGGAACCGATCAAGTGTACAAACGTCAATTATGATGTCCCATAGAGAGCCTTCTGTTACAGGAAACAATACCTGAATGAGTTATGAATATTTCACGCTGATTTTACGGCTCATCTCGGCTGGCTCAACCAAGTTTTCATTTCAACAATGAATTAAATGATAAACACAGCTCTGGTGCAGCTGATGAATTGCAACTCGGCAGACTGCTCTTTAGTCGTGATTTTCGAGCAAGATTGCCGGTAGTAAGAAACAGTTTATATCAGAGGGTGGGAGACGAAGAAAAAAATGTGAATTCCGCTGGTGAGGACAAGCAGTTAACGACTTAATGATAGAGGAGGGGAAATCGCTTCTGAACGAGATGGGGCGCAAGAGACAAGCAGATTAGTCGCTAATGCGTTTAGGACGACATGCATTAGGTTTACTTCAAGTAACGGCAGCCAAGAGAGAGAGAGAGAGAGAGGCGAACGAACGCCACACTCCCAAGTTTCAGAGGGTCAGCGAGCAAGCGCGCGCAAGGACAAGATAGCACTGGACGCGCCAAGTGTATAATCCCCCAGCTCCCATCTTATGATTAGCTGCTCACTCGTGACTTTAGATTCGATCCTGCTAGCGCTCATTGCTACCTAGCTCTCGCTTGATGTTTGCTTTGGCAGTGCTATTCACTTTGTGCAAATCAGTGTAAAGTTTAGCAGGCCAACTGGAAACTCAGCCACAAAGGCAGATAAACGAAGCGCGTGGTCCGAGTTGCCGCTATTGGTCGCTTTTTTTTATTTCCTTTCGTAGCGCCGAGCTCACGCGTACTACACTCAACATCGTAAAGGCAGGATAACAAAATTTCGCGGCACGCCCGAACAAATACACGAACGAGGGCCGACATCGTGCCGAGTTTTTCCCACGTGAAAAGCAAAAAAAAAGAGTCGGTCGATGGCTAAGTTCGGATTTGTTTTGTCGTTGTTGATGTTTTTTGCAGTTCTTCTTTGCCGCGTTCGTCAGAGAGACGAGTCAAGCGGTGTTTGTCGTTTACGAATAAAAGAGGTTGGTTGGTTGGTTGGTTGGTTGTAACCGATGCAGCGGCTTACGTAGAGACGAAGAGGATAGGCGACTCGCGCGTCAGGGCTGGAACGGGTAAAACGACGTTTAGGCCGCCGAGAGTCTGCGTTCGCTCTCCGGTTGGGCGAGCATCCTTTTGTGCGAGAGCGGCGTTCTAGCCACACGCACACACGAACGTGAACACGTACATCGGTAGCCTTTTGCACTCATTAACCCTCTTGGACGGCAACGCACAATGCGTCCCCTGCGCGTTTATTTTCAGACCTGCTAGTTCCTTTTCGGCCTGGCTCGTTCGCTTCGTTACTCCCTTCGCCGAAGCCAATTTTCCAGAGCACATACCACCTGCCTCTTTCCCGCTACATGCCTCTTTCTCTCGTTACGCGTGTCTCCCATGTTTTTACCTGTCGGTAGCGTCGAGCCGCGGCAACGCCGTATTGAGTGCTTTTACCATCAAAATTGCATTCAAACGAAAACTTTGTCATCGCACTCGAGAGCTTGCAGCGCCGAGGATGCATGACGCGTGGAAGCGGCCTTGCTCTGATGCTCTCTCGCGACAGAATAAAAAGAGAACCGACACACCAACCAGCCTGCAACGACTCGATCGACCTTTTGTGCCCTACGAGAGAGTACGTAATTACTTCAGCGAGCGAGCGAGCGGCCACTGTTCAAAAGTGGCGAACGCAAAAAATAAAGAGAAAGAACATTTTTTCCGTCACGCAGCCCTCTGCGCGCTACTCGCTCACTTCCTCTCTCTCTCTCTCTCTCTCTCTCTCTCGTCGAGCTTTTCGTGTTTGTTTTAAGGCTCGCGACACCGCTCGACAAATATCTCACTAGTGAATATGGAGTTGCGTTGTCGCTATATGCACACGCGCACCGTTGAATTTTTCTAAAAGAAATCCGAGAAAAGTTTGAAAACGACATCGTATACCACGCTCACTAGTTTGCTGAATAAAATCATCGAGAGAGATGAATTTCATGTGAAAATGTTCTTTCGCAACTCTCGTCGCTAGCATTGTTTTCGTATGCATTGTGAGTGGTTTTTTTGACTTTTCAAAACTCGGCGAAGGGAGAATTGTTCAAAAATCCGATTTTCCCGATTGTCCTTTGTCCTTTGTAGAGAGTAACATTGGTTGGTGAATCATAATGTTTGGCAATTGTGATGCTCGCTAATAAATTTGAATAATTTCCTAGATTGTGGCGTAGTGAGAGGCATGACGAATACGACTGATTAATTTGGCGGGAGCGAAATGGTATTTCCACGAACATAAGTAGCGAAGAGAGAGTAAAAGCAGGCCGTAACAGGAGTAACTAGCACTCCGCAGGCAAAAGGGGCAGCGGGGAAGCAGGCAAGCAGACTCTCGTTGCTTTCTCTCTCTCTCTCTCTCTCTTTCTCTGGTTCCCGCCCGGGAGCAGTTCGATCCTTTCGAGCCTCGATTGCGCTCCGCACACACGCACACACGCACACACTCGTACGTAGACGTGCGGGGATCCCCTCTTCCGTCTGTAGACGGTTGACGGGTTTTCTGTCCGGCTCTGCTCGTAACTCTCACCCCTTTGCCTCTTATTATCCATACAACTCGCAGCGGCTTGGCTTGTTCGTATAAGGTACGAGGTGGCGGTGGCCGCAGAGAGAGAGAGAGAGAGAGAGAGAGAGCCTAGTGGAATGGCCGCGACGAGTCACCGCGAATCGCCTTCGTCCGGCCCATCAAGCCAGTCGTGCCGATTGCCCGCGTTTGCTCGTTCTTCGCCGACAACTTCATCAATTTGGCCCGGCGTACGTGAATGCGCCATTCGCTTACTCTCTCCCGCTGCCACTCCACTATTTTCTCCTAAAGAGATTTGCCCGCTTTACGAGCTCCCTGCCAACTTCAATGGGTCTTATACTTGCACAACCATTGTTGTCATGCCCGCGCTATTGTTGTTCTAGGCAATTACTTCGCTCTCTCTCTCTCTCTCTCTTTCTCTGCTTCTGCGAGCAAACAAGCCACCTTATTCTTTTCCTCTCTTTTGTTTTACAATCTCTTCTCAATTTTTTGACACTTGACACCTTATTACCAAGTTGGACGTTCAACTAACAGCGACGATTCTTCATTGCAAGCATCAACTTTTGAACGTTAAAGCCATTATTCAACTTTGTCACTTGAAAACACCAAGTCGAATCTGCACATGTTCGGAAATTATTCACGCCTACAATGGGTCAATAAATCTGAAGCTGGTAGGCAATGAATTGCGAAGGAACACGGCTCCATGCTGTGGTGCACCGATAGTGGCCCACGTGCTCCTCGTCAAGCATAATACTCCCTTATTCAAACGACATTCCTTTTTCTACCTTGACCTATTACTATCTGTCTTTCGCTCAAAGTTGCTTTAGAGAATAATTTAACAACTCAGCCCATTCAAATTTTTTCGACGAGGATCAAAATTAATTTTTATTAATTAATTGGAATCTAAATAAGAATAAATTTATCTGAACAGTTATAGAACGCGCGTATGGATGGCCTTAATTAAAGTCTCATCCAAGCTTGTATAGGAGCTCGCATTTTGATTTGAGTTATCCTTCCCGCTCCCTAGACGCGCATAAAGCCTGCCCGTAATGAGAACCGGAGTTTAGTCTGCGCAATTTTGCAGCTGATCGATCATTCGTCAGACGCTCCCTTGGCCTTCTATTAGAACAATCTATATTTAAAAATTACTCAACACTTTATCAGCTATCTCTGTTTGATGGAAAACATACGATCTTTCTCAATTTTCATTCAATTCGTGCATTTAAATCATCTTTCTTAGTCTTCAGTAATATTGAACACAATTGGTATCATCAAATGAATAGTATATTTGACGATTCGCGACAAATTAAGTTGAGGTGCGCAGGCTGCATAACTGTTGACCTAAACGGCAGGAGCTTCGCAGGCTCCTTTGACGTAGCATGCCGCGCCGCATCCGTCTCAAGAGATGCTCTTTAGTTGAGAGACAACGATGCCGACGCTGACAGTGTCCATGTAGTCTTAAAAGAAATTCGTTTAATGTTAAACCCAAAGATAAAGATCAGTTCATTGCCAAGCTTTTGCCTTGGCAGACCAGCGTCAAAGCTCATTCGGTTTTGTCCTCGCTGTGCCGGCTTCCTCTCCTGTTTATGCCACGAAAGAGGCTTTCGTCTTTTAAGAGCGACTCGCTTCTACGTAATTAGCCGAGCACGTTAATTTTGTAAATCGCGAATTTGTTACGCTCTTCGTTTTGCCTCCGAGTCTTATACATAGTGAGAGTATAGCTAGCAAGCTAGCTGCGCTTTCACGAGAAAACAGCCACGAAACTGCGCACTTTGACGTTCACTCTCTCGCTCTCGCCGTGTATATCTTATCAAAGCGTTTGCCTAATCATATTGCTTGCTGCTTTACAAGACTTTACGCAGCTTTTTAGGTTGCACAATTTTGTCTTCGTTATCTCTCTTCTCAGCAGGCATATGCTAGAACTTGTACAGGGAATAGGCTTTGAGCTGTATTCTGAGAGCAAACTGCAAAATCTCCAAACAGATATCTTTAAAATGACGAGGCATTTGTATTTGAAATGTCGTTCGTTCAAACGAGTGGTCACAGTTTGCCTGATTTGACACCACGAATGAAGCGGAAAACAAGGCATCCTCTCACAAATAAGCAAGGTTTTTCTCGGTCTGCAAAATTGTTCTGGAAGCGAGAAAGCGAAAACGCGTTTTTTCAACGCTCGAAGGCATTAAGAACCTTAAAAAAAATGTAAAAAGAAAACTGTCCTGTTAGAGTCGTCTGCGGGCGGGCAGACTGCAGGCTCTCCGTTCCGCTCGGTAACGGCTCGCTCGGCGCCAGCTCTGATTAAATAAAACGTGTCTGATATGCTGGATTTAATTTAGAAGAGGGTGGCCTTACAATCGACGCGGAAAAGAGGCTTGAGGGATTCTTACCGCGCGTTTCCTTCTTTTTCAAGAACTCTCGTCATATTTTTTTCTTTGCTAGTAAAGTTAATCACAAGATCAATTTCCAACCAATTTTTGGGCCTTCTGAACAATCGTCATCAGATACGTTATCACGTTACAATAAACAGTCTACTTTACATTAATTCTCCTGTAAAATATAGCAAAGCAACGAGACTGATATTCATGCTTTATTTCGTCAATTTCTAATGACTTGGCTAGATGTGTAAACGATTTGAAAATCAACAGAAAACTCGATAATTCAGTGGTGGGCGTGGCGGACTACGCGCAGCGTTTATAGGCTTACTTTTGAAGCGGTAGAGAGAGAGAGAGACAGAGAGAGAGAGAGAGCAGCACGAGGCAGTTTTAAACAAAATGCAAACTAGTGTGATGCGTAAACATCATTAAGACTGTCAGGGGTGCATTGTTCGGCACGATACGACGACCGCTAATATCGTTTCTGCTCTGTGCCCATTGAATACAGAACTCGTGAAATCTGCAAATGGTTCTAACTACCTTTCCCCGCGAAAATAGCTAAAACTTAATTTGCCTAATTTGCGCTGGCTACTCATCCTACCCTATCTTCCTTTTACCGGGGGACTTTTCATTCCATTGAAAAGCACCATATTTTCTAAAGACCTTTTTCCAAATTTCATTTACTTGGTTTACAATAAAAGAAAACTCGAATTTAAGGGTCATTGTTAAACGAAAATAAATTTATTAAACAAAGAATACCATTAGCTAAACTATCAGCTTAAGTAAATTTTTTTGCAAAACCTTCCGTTGCGATGACTGCTGGCACATAAAATGTTTTCTCACGGATACTATAATAAAGTAGAATATTATTTATGCTGTTAATTTTAGTGACACTCCTAAAAAAATATAATTTAATCGTAACTTTACATTTGAATCCTGCAGTTTGGAATATGAAGCGAGAAACTACGGGTAAATAAATTTTTCCGTCCTTGCGGATCTCATTACAGAAAGTGTGCTGAACAAACAAACTGGAAATCCTACTTTATCTCGACCAACAGCATCCAGGTTAATTTAGTCACTAGCAGACAGCGTAAAAAGTTGTCTCGTGCTCGGCAGATGGGTTTGTTTAGCACAAAGTAACGGGCGCGTCTCGATCGTTACGCGATGATTTCGGCCCAGCTGGTATTATTAATTAATACTGTGTACGCCTAGATCGACTTTCAGCCAACTTCTGTCGCTCTTTGTAACCTTTGCGTTCATTTTTTAAAAATTTTTTTGTGAAAAATCAAGAATAAAAGAAAACAAGAAGATAAGAGCTCAGAGAGAAGAAAAAAGGGGAGAGAAGAAAGGCAGGAGGTTTGCAATGAACAGGAGTTTTCTCGGAGACTTTGGTGACATTCTCGTATGAAATGCCAGACAAAAGCTTCTGGCAATGGAATCACGCGAAATATCGCGCGAGGCGGAAGAAGAAGAAAATTCCAAGCAAGTCGAGACGGGAGAAACAGGAAGCTGTGTGCATGCGCATGCGAGAAAGTGCGAAAGTATTAAAGGCTACAGGAGAGTTCGGTGCCACGCAAGATTGTTGTCTTTCTTCCGTACGTTTGCTCAAGGGATGTCGCTATTTTTCATTAACCGCCCGATAGAACACCCACACTTCTCTACTGTACCCCTTCTATTGGACCCCTCTTTCTCACTTTATTTTCTTTTCATTCTTCTCGCTTTATCACTCCACGCGTATTTCTCCACTTTTCACTTCTTTTCCCCTTACATTGAGTATCTATTTTAAGATATTTCCAAATTATTTTATTATGAATATTTTTACAATATATCTACCATTAGTATATGACAAGAAATTTATACTTTAATAACTGAGCACATTTACTGGAAAATTTTATATCAAAATATAAAAGCTTGTTGTTATTATCTTTGACGATTTGATGGACCTAATAAAGTGTACTTAATAAAAAAAATTCGACATTTCTACAATTCGCTTACACGTTTTCATTGCGAATATCAGTTTTTCAATCTACAGATCGAAGCCTAGAAAAAAACGCGTAGTTTTTCAATACAAACAATATTCAAAGGCTAATTGATGCCATTAAACTGAGATCATTGATTGATCAATGTATATTACAATAGGCGAGTTATTATTATTGAGAAGCTGGATATTTTCTAATTATTTCATTTAATTATTTGTTTCTTTTATTTATTTATTTAATTCTAAATACAAGAAAAGTACATTTTTTATACCAATTAATTTATAGGTACTTCAGCTATGCCGTACCTTCAAGATTTTATTTTTTACAATATTTGTTATATTTGTAAGTGTATGAGTACGGGAGTATGCCACTGTGTGAGTGCGTGTGGGTATTGATAAACTTTAAATTTCATAGCAAGTTTTTTCTTCTATGTATTCGGCCATCCGAACATATTAGTATTCTAGCGTGCTCCTGTACCGATAAAAATTGAAGTTGTGTAGTGAAAAACAAACCTAGCGGTAAGTAAAATAATTGTTCAAACACGTGACTATCATGCCTAGTATCGAAAACCACTGCAATGCGTCCATAATATAACGCTATTGACGATCTAATGATATTTTCTTACGCTTTAATATAGTACTACATTTGTGCTTATTCTATTTTTCAATTTTCACTGTATGAAGTAGTATATTTGGCAATATATTACTTTATTTTGAAAAGAATTAATTTTTTTTCATTTTATGTCTATTTTTACTTATCAGCATTTTGTAATATTGATTATTAATTCCTAATCTAGATTCGGAATTCAAGACTTCAATTAGACTTTAATAACATTATTGATAATAATAATAATAATATTTTCAACGTTTCCGGAAAGAAATGTTATATCCTTGAATAAATCTTATAAAATTTTCTTCGGATAAATCATATTATTGGCGATTGTTAATTAACATTAAGTATATTGCCCAAGTATGTGCACTGAGTCCAGTGAGCTCTTGATTATCGTTAGATCTCTACACTTTGTTTGTTTATTATTGAACTTATCGAGATTTCGATAAGTTTAAATTAAAAATCTAAATTAAGGTTGGAAATAAAACTATGAGAGAATTTAAAAATAATAAAATTTAGAAATATCGAAATAGTTTCTAGAACAAAGAAAACTCTCTTCTCATTTCTACGCTGACTTTCCTCTATTTCTTTCGTTAACTCAGGTCGAGTTTTCAAGTTTCTCTGTTAGAAGTTTCATCTTTGTCGAGCGATTTTACTTTACCTCTTGTAATATAATGGTAAGCCGTATTCAAAATAAAAAAAAAACAAAAGCTCTTGAGGGGCATGTAATAATCGGAATGCAGGTATAAAAGTGAGAGAGAGAGATAGAGAGGGCACACAAAAGAGTATAGCAGCCTGAGTTAATTACACGCTATAAACTGCAACTGTAAGTTTGATTTACCAGTCAACCTACTAACCCTTTCCATCTAATTACGGTCAGGTTAATAAGACTTGCAAAAGCTATTACAAAGTTCATTTATCAGCGCCCTCTAACTCGCTTTGATCCGTTACCGATGCTTATGAAACTATACCGTACATGCCAAATTCGAGTTTGATGAAAGTTAATCTTTCAAGTATTTTGCTATTGTAACTGTTTAATTTATAAACTGCATGATTTTTTTATATTTTACAAATGGTAATAACAATGTTAATCATCAAAAATGGCCAGAATAGACAGGATATTACATATATTTATAAAATGAACAGATATTAGGATTGAAATACGTACATTTTCCCAAAATTTGACTAATAGGATAAACTCGGTCAATAGTAATAGAAGATTAACTATAATCAAAATAAAGATAATAAATTTTGAAATGTTATTTTGTGTTATAATTTGTATAAATTCCTTAAATTATTTGCAATTCAAGAAGTAATGAGAGCAGTACAAAACGACGTTTTTACGTAATCTGCAAACTAAGTAGATTATTTTTTTGATTACAGAATGTAATTTATTAATAAATGAGTAACTAATGGTCATTTGAAAAATATTATTTACTATCTTTATAATTTTTCAGGTATAAATGTTGTTTATTGAGTTTGTTGCTTACAATATGTATAAAATCAATAATTGAATTTTAAGTAGAAAAGCACAATTTTAGTCAGACATATCTAGTCTTAGTTCATACCACTTAACAACTCATGCTTGGATGTTACGATTCGTATCCAATATAAGATAACTGTTTTTTACTATTTGTGACAAAAAAACCAACGGTAGTATCGGTTGGATACCATGTTTCTGCGTGTTTCATACAAAGCATATTTTTTGTTATAATGTAATTTGAAAGTCCAAACGTGACTGACTGAAAGACTATATGCTAAAAGAAGCAGTTACGTATTGACCAATCTCAGTTGTAGTGCATATATCATACGTCTTTGATCATTCATATTTGAAACGTCAGTTATGAAATGACACGGTAGAGAGTGCAATTTACGTTTACGCAAAATTTGACCGGATGTAGACACGACGGGAAAGTGAACGTCGGAGATTACAGAAGCAAAAGGAGCGTTTCTCTGACAGCCAGCTCACATCTAGTCTCCTGCCCTTTTCTCTTATTCACACCATCCTAACAACTCACTGGTGTCTCGCATACGAGTAGACGCATGCGCACGTTTGTCATCTCTCTCGTCAATTGCCGCACGCTGTACGTACGATACATAGGTGCATACATACGTGTACTCAGTCTCGGTCTCGCTCTCACTTTCCGTGTGCTTCCCTCGGAAGAGACAGAGAAATAGCGTGGATGCGCGAGCCCCCGGCGCCACGCCGCCACATCCCTTTACAGTGAGCGCGGCCCTGCCTTCGTGTGAATAGGTATGCACTCGTCCAAGTATTCGTAGACGGCAACTCGACAGATCAGTGACCCCCGAGCAACCGAAGCACCGTCAACGCGCCCAAGGCTCGATGACTGCACCAATTAGTACTTCCTGTTCTCCTGCGCCACTGCTAGCCCGCGACCTCACTTTTAATGACTGAACGATGGAGAGATCTCGACGGAGCACGGGCGACGAAGCTGCGGAGCAAGGCCGCGACCAAAGCAGTGCAATAATCGTACTAAGAAATGTCGTGGAAAGCGTGCCAAGCGTGCCCCCGGTATAAATATCAGTTGGAGAAAACAATCGATAGCTCGCGCTGTCTTTTTCTACAATGCCACTTGAGTTTATGGCGCAGATAGCGCAGCATAACGATAACATTTTTTACAGCCCGGCGTTGCAATTGATGGTACACGCGTGGTGATGTCGTTGTTGTTTTACGAACGCTATGCACAGGAGAGTGCGTTTATTGATCGGCAAGGGAGCGAAAAGTTCTCTTTTCATGCGTAGTGATTGACGAGGGTGACGTGCAAGAAGCGTTAGGTGTCGGCTGCAGAGCATCCCTCCGACATTATTAATTGTCTTTGCGGGATATCTCTCTCAGCCGGTCGCGCGCCCTCTAGCCCCGACGAATCCGCAGCTTTAATTCGCGCTCGCGTTGAAAGTTATGTACGCCCCTCGCTCATACGGCCGCGCTTAAATTTATATCTCGATAATATAAAAGCAGCGCGCGCGCCGCCAGACTTTTCGCTGGCGCTCCCAAATACAATACTGGTTACGCCTCGTCTGCTTTGTTCTTATTTCATGCTAGCTTCAATTTATCCATCGCACTATGATCGTTCTTTCAAACTCGAGAATTAACTATCGCTCGTAGCTTGCTTTTGACCTAGCTGTTATTTACGAGCACCAGGTAGAGCTCGCCTCTTTGTGCTTTTGTGCTTTGCTCATTTGCAATAAACTAATTCACGGTAAGATAACCATCGATGATCCACGTGCACGTTCGCAGCGGCTCTTTGCAAAGCATGTATCGATTGAAATTCAGAGGCCATCGATCAAATTTAAAAGTTTAATGCACACGCGGCAGCTGACGTACTCTGGGCGTTATTTACCGCGAAAAATGTGTCCAAGTTGAGCGTGCGGCTGCATAAATTTGAAGGCAGGACGCGCTCTGGTAAATTCGCAAAAGCGCGCGCGGGCCAATATTAAGCTATTCACGTCACCTTGCGGCCAGCAAAGTTATCCACGGCCCCAGCCTCGATATATTGTGACATAAAGCGGACCAGAATTTATTAGCTCGCGCGGAGTAGCCTAGTCCGCGGGCGTCGCCGCTATTGCGGCTAAAATGTCGTTATACGCGCGGCGCATAGGAGACCGACGCGCGCCATTCCCACTCGTATCATCGTCATTGAATTCGACCAATTCATTAGTAATCAACGCTACGCCAGCTGCAGCATTGTTCAAAAGCAAATAATTGTCGCTCATTGCGTCGGATAGTCATCTCTGTTTGACGTAGGCCCGTGGCTCGCGAAAACTCGCGAGAGAGCCCTGCACCCAGGCTCGGAACAGTACCAGTCACGGATAAACTATTAAACCTACTGAATAATACAGCAAACAGCGCGACCAACGTCAGTCGCGCAATGTTGTTGACGCCGTTGTTCCGATCGAGTCGTTACTGCCTATTTAATCGGCCAATTATTACGAGAGAGTCTGTGCCGGATCAGTCAATTGATTTGACACGCTGCTTCTGCTCAACGATTACTCTGGGCTCTTTATTTTACCAAGTCTACGCAGCACGAGCAGCACCGAATTTCTCTAATGATTCGTCATTCGGAACGAGACGAAGTTGCGATAAAAGACGGTTGGCAATGAGTCGGGAGGGGGATGCGCGGCAGATTGGAGTGTATCTGCAGATTCGGCACGTCAGCATAAAAGTCAGCTCTGCTCTCCATACGTTTCAATTTCCCGGAATAACAAATGGCTCGGCTCATTTGCCTTGATGTAAGCTGCTGATGTAGTATCTTCTTGTAATTCATCCGGGCACGGGTAGAGAAGGACTCTAGCAAATTATTCGGCAATCGTTTTCCCTTCGACTCCTTTATGCTCTCTCATCGCCCCTCTCTCGCGCGGCCTTGTGTTTGCCTTGATTTTGCACCGGGCCAGACTATATCGCGCATTCTCGCGGGGAAGAAATTGCGCCAAGCAAAAACGGAAGCGCGGGGAGTGGCTCAAGCCGGATGAGTGGAGAAATAAAAAAAAGGAAAGGAAAAGCCGGGCAAAAAGGGCGGGATAAAGAGCTAGAGAATGAACAGGAGGGGGAGGCGCGGCAGTGGAAGGGCTTTTCGAAACAAAAGCACCTATCCCCAGACGAATTCTGGCGACGGGGGTTACGCCATTATCATAATTTTATTCAAAGGCGAAAAATCAGCCACGTGTAGCGTGATTACGCAAAGAGAAAGAGACGAACGGGATCGCCGCTCCACTCTTTCTTTCTCTCTCTCTCGCTCTTCCTCTCTTTTTGCCATTCGCTTATGCTCTTTGCAGCAGCCTCCGTAAATGCTCGTTTATTGTTTTATCCTCCTGTTCCCGTGCTCGCGCATCTCTCTATTCATTAAGCGCGATTATTTTGTTGACGCCCTTTGTTCTCGCTATTGACTTTGAAAATTGGCACATTGTGTCTGTTCTACACGAAATCGCTGCTGAAACCAGCCAGGCTTATTATTCAAATGCCTTTTATCTTCTACAAACCGACGCTGAGTACAACGCCAATTATTGTCAGCTGATTAACCTCCACCAACAATCGGTTATTTCGTAGGTTTCCGTTCGTTAGTGAAAATTTAATAAAACGTACACAATCGAAAAAGTGAAGTAGGTATTGTAATGGATTAGACCCTGATATCGATATTTTACCAAATACAGGAGGCACCCCACATAAGAACATAAAAACCTAGTTGCATCACAGGATTAAAGTGTTTTTGGCGCGACTTAGACTGGCTCGTCTTTCCCTCTCTTTTGTCGAGCGTTTATCTATCTACGAGCAGCGGCCGCATTGCTCGTCTATCGCGAGCAGATGGACAGGTGGACAGACAGTGCTGCGCGGAGAGAGAGAGAGAGCAGTTCGAGAAAGACAGAGACAGATCCTGAAGCTTAGCGTGTCAGTGTAATCCCTTCATCCCTTTTCCTATTGCCGGTCAGACGTTTCCCGCACCAGACCCGCCCCTAGCTCCAATAAGATATCCGTCTGACCGAAAACCTCCAGTATGATAACCCGAACCCACTATAAATGCCTGTCATCCTAAAGCTCAAGCTTTTAATTCCACATTACTTGCCTATACCGAGCTTCACCTCATCACCTTATACTACATTTTGCACTTGAATTTCACGACATTGCCACTCGTCTCCTAAAGCTACAAATGATTTTTATGTATGAACGTTATTCTTTCATGTACATTTTTAATGATTTGACTCACAATCATTTGCATAATAATTACGTGAAATTTAGCGCGCAAATAAATTAAAGAAAGTTCGGTGTATATGCGTATTTGAAAAGTGTATCTAATCGAAAAAGTACTAGTCATGAGCGCGCCGCAAAAATGAGAAACGCAGTCATTGATGATTGTTCATCGCAATTGCGTAAGAGCAATTTATTTGGCTAATCTGCATTTTGCGTTATCGGAAAGCCCGAAAGTACCATTAAACAAGAAAAGCTATACAGCTCTCGCTAACCAAGCATTGACTAATGTCCTTAATACGCTCAATCAATAGCAACGCGATAGTAAATGAAGATGCACACTCGCTCGCGTGTGAGAGAGAGAGAGAGGACAGACTATTGGGTATGCGCGCATGCAGTGTGCGTAATAGCCTACCAGCCATTGTAGACTTGCTCACTGGTCAGATTGATTAACGTCGCGCCGTATGTTTAGCGAAAAGAATTCGTAAATTGGCTTAGTACTCGAGCGTGTGCCGGCGTACACAGAAGCAAGTCAAGGTAGTCGCACAGGCGCGCTGCGCGAGAGTCGCCTTGTCGCCGATTCACGCGTGTACAGGAAATCAGGTATAGCCGTCGGCATTCATCGGACTGCGTCACGAGCACACGGCCAGCTGGATCGTGTATTGTCGTTGGCTGGTATTACTATTCAATATTCGGAAACAATCGGGTCCGGTGACAGCGACCGTGCGCCCCGATCGAAGCGGACGCTCTACGCGTATACCAAACGCGCACCCTTCGCGTGCCCATGCACGCGCGTCATTCGACACACTGCCATTTTTTCCTTCCTCTTTTTCGCGCCAAGCTTTTGCACGCTTGTGATCCGTTTCTTCCCCCCCCCCCCCCCCCCGTGCACAAGCTGGACGCCGCATAGTACGGATGACTTTTTGATTTTTGTCACGTGCGCGGAATACAGATTGCCGCATAAATGTAAACCTGTCAGGTGTTTTGAATCTCTGTGCTCCAGATTTTCGGCACTGTTTGCATTTCGCATTTTACGCCTGACATCCCATTTCCATCGCATTTCCGTTTTTCAAACTTTTGCTTGGTGCTTGGCTAATCGGACGTTTCGTTACAAAATACCGTTTTATTTTACCTATATTAAGTTCATATTGCGTATGCTAATCATTTTTTTATCGAGTTTGAATATTTTTCATGCCATTATAATTCAGTTCTTGAAATAAACAATGAAATATTCATAGTAACTCCTCACAAGTAAATGAGTTAGATTGAAAGAGAACTCTCATCTAATTTTTCAAATGTCACTTTCCTTTAATATTTATGAACAGTGTAAAAATACGATTTTTCTTTGTCAGTGTCAAGTGTCTGTCTCTCGAAACTGAATGAATCGGTTGTTTGAAACATTTAGAGAATATGCTTGAACGTTTCAAAGAACTAGTACATAATCAAAAAAGGATTAACGTGACAATGATTAGGATCAGGTGACGGTTCCACTTGATTATTCTCTTTCAATCTTGTGCATAAAAAAATTAATTAGATTCTTGAAGTTTGGTGGCACTCAGTGCTTAGGAAATTAATTGTTGTGTTTATAAAGGAATAGATCGATTTTTTGATCGATCTAACATCTACCTCCATTTCAATTAAAAAACGAAGACGAGAAAACAGTAGAATTGGAGTCGAAGATAAAAAATCGAAAGTGTACCACAGGGAATCATGCATTATTCTTTGAAATATGCACCCCACGATTTACCAGGGTGCGTCAGAGCAGTACTTCATCCATTTATAGCGTGATTCGTTGCGACGTCCTAGCGTACTGGATGTCGAGCTTGATCGTTCAAAAGTGAAGAATTAATCGTCCGGTATGAAATGTTGAATTCTGCGCCTAACTGTCGGCGGCCCTTGCTCAACACGCAAAAACTCGCCATTTATAGTGTGGCAAATCGACCTTGACTTGCTGCATACTCGATTAATCTTCTCATTTTGTTGTCCGGAATGGGATTTGCATGGCTCATTTTTATTCAATTTTTTTCCACCTTAAATGCACTTGCTGAATCATCGACTGCACGTTGATTGAATTGAAAGCCACGATGGACTTTAGTTAAACGCAGCGCGTTAAAATTGTGATCACGCGCTTATGTGGTGGGGATGTTTATGTATGAGCGTGATTGAGCGAACGCTTAGGCGGGGATGTTATGCAGGATCCCGTACACAAACTTGCAATGGTAACCTCAAAATTTACAGAGCCAGAACGCAACGGTACCGGCAAATAGTGTATATCGGTTTCGCTTGTATGTATTCTCTCTCTCTCTAGAGATCTTGTGCTTAATACCCGATCCTCCTCGTGGCAATGCGGGCTTGCAAGCTCATATACGGGGTTACGCTTCGGCGCGCTATCCTATGGGCTGAATGTAAGCATAAGGAGCTGAAATCTGAATTGCAGATCAACAGCTAGGCAATCCGGCCAATAAGCATCAGTCTGAAGAGCGCAATAGAGTAGAGGCGCGCACGCACACAGAGCCTCGAATCGCAGTTTCGCATTCGGCGAGTTAGAGCCATCATTTACTTGCGTGGCTGCTGCCAGCCTCACGCGGAAGCTCCGATGATAATCAATTCAATTTGGGCATTTATTACGAGGGTACGTCGAGGATGCTGCCACGTCCCCGGCACCTAATGGTATATTCATAAGGCAATATTTAGTTTGCGCCACGTGACAAACACCAGCCAGCGGGATTCGATCGTTTCCGAAAAGCGCGCGCTAGACATTCCTTGGGGCAGCAATCGTATAGGCTTATACACCATCTTATCAAAATATCCGGGCTAAAATCATATAACCCAGTTAACTCTTACGAATGTTTTCATTCCATTAGCGGGGAGGTTCGATCTGTCGCTGCGCCGGAGCTCACAAACACACGACGACTAAAACGCGTTTTCACGCCATCGCTGGCCGCCTCACTCCTCTTCGCGTGAGCGTATTTCTCTCTCTGGCCCTATTTCCCATTTGGTTGCGAGGGCAAGGCAACAGCACCCAGCACGCACGAGCAGCGCATGAAGCCCGTATAAGATTGAAATAAGTGTTGTTCGAAATAAGCGAGCGAGGGCGCGCAAGCGCAAATGAAAAAGGTGGATAGTCCTTGACAGATGAAATGCAGCTAGTTAGCGCTGGCCGCAAGCTGCCAACAACAGCGCCGCTGGCTCAGCACGTATTTAATATCAAGCAGCCCTCGTGCCCGCTTACTTAGCGCCGGCGTAAATTAGTTGAACGACTGCAAGCTGCTGAGCTGCCGCTGCCGCCACTGGCGTAATATCCGTCGCTGGCCCAGAACCAGTTTAGCTTGCACTTTAATTTACGTTGCCTTAACGAACAACTTCAATCCCCGTGGCTTTTCAAATGAAGCTTCACCTCGACCACCGACAATTATCGCTTACTTGATTCATTGCAAAACAGCGATCCCCACTCTCTTTTTTCCGGCAAGCTGCTCTCTCTCTCTCTCTCTCTCTCTCTCTCACTCACTCTTCTTGAAACTAAAATTGCTACAGTTATTGAATAATGTTGATTCCTGAAAGAATGGGCAATAAAACAATGAAATTGCTTTTTCATATAAATTTTCAATCAGCGCGATATCATTTTATCGCAAGTAATAAAGAAAACTCATCTCAAAACAATCAACAATGGAAGCCAATCGATTTTATCTGTGGACAACGTAGGCAGGTTCTATTCAAGATTCAAACAAAAGGTTATGACCTAGCGTGCAAGTCCCACGGGAAAATCTAGGGCTCGATGGTCAATCGACCAGCTGACGACTATTCACGCGCCGAAAACTGAAGGGATTCGAAAGCGCGAGGCAATATAGGCGCAGATCAAATTTGAACGATGAGAGAGGGAGAGAGAGAGAGAGAGAGAGAACAACGAAAAGATTGCGCTACTGAAATACTCGTTACCACAATGCAATTGTGTTTGTGCAAGCTCTGAGTGAGAGAGGTACAGCATCTCCTGTGGCCCCTTTACTTCCTTTCTATACTTGATCTTGATGTCTGTCCTAAGCAATGTTTACTTTGTAGATTTGGCTAATCACACTGCTACTGCTCGTGTATACGCTATCTAGGAGCAACCAACCTATATACTATACCTCTACTGTTCTGCAACACAGTCTAATCATTCTGACATATTGAAAGCTATTATTGATACAATAAATAATTTAATATCTTGTTATTAAATCGGAGTTATAAATTAAAATAGGTTTTTAGAATTGATTTATTGAGAATTTAATTACGGAAACATAAAAGATGTAGAGTTTTCGTTTCACATAAATAGGAAAAGCTCGAAAGTAGATTTTTAACATTGAAAATTTTTCACTGAATGTACGAAAACAAATTCAACATGGATTTATAAAAAATAACGCATAATGTAATTATAAATTTATTTTATCGATTAATAATATTACAATGGAAGCCTAGTGTCTTGTTTCCTGTAAATAGGCTCCCTATAAATAGTTTCATAAATGTAATAGGTAAAGAAACATGACCCGATAAATCTAAACGTATTAGCATAGATAAAAATAAAATTGTATGACAAAATCTATGGTATGGAAGGATGCACAAAATTAAGTTCATCTCCGATTCAGTTAGCTAAAACAAAGTTTATGTAGAAAAACGTTGGTATGTATAAATTATATTTGAACAGTATCCTTACAATTCTTTATAGAACATTTTTAAGTAGCAGACCTCTTATCAATCAATTATTAAATTGTTAAGCAAATATTATTATAATACTGTGTCTGATGAAAGTTTTGGGTGATTTCTATAATGGTTAATTAAGCTTCTACAAGAGCTTGGTTCGAAGATCCGAGTCATTTCTAAACGATGAAATTTTTGAGTTTTTCAAAGTTCCAAACAGGCTGAAGCTTTAGAATTATCAAGAATTTCCGAGTTTCAGAGTTATTTGCACCAACCTGCGAATGAACTGACATTATATGTAATGAGCCTTAAGTCTTTTCATTTGTCCAAGTATTCAAATTATTTGCATTTTTATTTCAACTTTTATATAAAATTGCGAAATTTCTTAATTATTCTTGCGAAAATTGAGCTTGGAAAGCTTCGAAACTTCCAAAGCTTGAACTAGCTAGCCAGCTCGAAAACTTGTTGGTTTCAGTAGAAAATAAAGATTTCAGAACATAAGTTCCAATAGTAAAATAAAGTAATGAGGTGATTTGAAATAAATGATTTAATGTGAATGATACGTCAAAGGCAGTGCAGTATAGATTGGAATAAAAGCATACATCTAGAGCGTTACGTCGATGGCTGGTCGTGAAAAATAACCACGCACAAGCTTTCTTTATTGGTTTCCATTTTATTTACTATCTTTTTTTCTCGTTACTCATTTATATCGATAAATATGCAATGGCTATAATCGCCAAATGTCAAAGGTGCATTTTATAAAGATCATACTTATTAATAAATTTTTTGTTACAGCTTGTACGAACTTGTACATTGGTCAGAATATTATCAAAATCCTCGCGAAATGTAATAACGCAGAGTTCTTTTATCATCCGGGTTGAATCTTAGTTGATTATATAGCATGGCTGATGCTTAGCAAAAACGCAGTAACGCTCGAAAGGGCTTGGGTAGATTATAGTTGCACATTGAACCCGAGAAATGTATTCATGGGTCGCATCGCACGCAAAACACATCTCGACTGTGCTCGTGTAATGCAGACGTTTCTGCGCGCAGACTAGTGTATAAAGAATAAAGTTTCGTTTGGGTTTTAATAATAATTTACACAGTTCGTATTGAAACCGAAGAGTATTGGCAGTTTCAGTTGCTTTTGTCTGAAAATGGGTTTGGTGACACCGCTTTGTAGAAAAGGTAAAAAATAATTAGACCACTTTCGCAATAATTATTGAAATACGCATGATCCTAAGCAGCGGCGATATAGTTGGGTTTTGAAAGGGTGAGTTGAGTGAAACTCAAGCAGAAATAGTATATATACGCATATAGTTGGCAGACTTAGGGTATAGCATATGAAAAACGAACGTAGTTCAAGCCATATCAGTGACAAGTGCGCTATCAGCGTCAGGTATCTCAGTGGTGGTGCGCGGCACCTCGTAATTTACGGGCAGGAGTCCGTAGAGGGCAACTAATGTGGAAATTGATAGGAGCGAGCAGCTCTGGCTGTGCGGGCCGCGTGCGCTCTAGATACCGGAAATGGCGCGTACATAGCCTCGCCAAGAGGGCGAGGGAGAAAGGCGCGAGTGAGCGTGCCGGTGCTCAGTGTGTTAGAGGGCTTGGCAGCGAGAAACGTGCAAAGAGTTAATCCAATGCAAGGACCAGTTTCAATTTGGCCGGCGTGCAGCCCTGTGCCACGGCCGTATACTCCCGGGACGACGACGCTGCGTCGCCTACCCGCACGGTCACGTGTGCGTCCTTCCCCGATTCCCCCACCAAACCCCTCGTCCCTCTCTCACTCCAGCCGAGACATTACAAAGTAGCTCCACGCGCGGACATATCCATGGCAAGCTTTACACACGTGCACCAAGCCACGCTAGCGTGTGTACGCGCGAGAGGACGGATGATGGTGCCTCCGAGACTAGCTCCACTTCTACGGCAATCACCGTCCCCGGCCAGGCAGTCTCCTAACTGGGATACGCTGTTTCCCTCGTCGCATGCAGCGAGCTTGATTTAGTTTTACTTTGTTCGAAACAGAGCGTGGAACAACTGATTTCTTGAGTGCCACGCTGCGACTGGCAACTTGCTAGTATAATGCATTGCAAAACAGCTGGCAGTCTAGTGTCGAGTAGATTGAGTTTTCGTTAAAAATTAGGAGCAAACCTTGTGCGAACGTTTATGACGTAAATCTGCAGTTTTCAATAAAGTCACACGCATTTATCCGAAGCTTTCGAATGAGAAATTAATTTTTATTATCATCAGTCAAGTGCAGAGGTACAAAGACGACGCCTCGATGATTCCACGAGGTGCATTCGGTTTTTCAAAGAAGCTCAGAGCTGTCATTAAATCATTCGAAATCAAATTTATTTAACTTGTTCACGAGTTCGTGTTCCGTAGAAATTAAAATTTAATCAAACCCTGCGTCTACCTAATGTTATTACAACTTCGTAGCAATTGGTGTCTGGCTCGCACTGCGAATTCAACTGACCCGTTTCTCTCTCGGATTTCGTTGCGGCGACAAACTGAAGTAATTTTTTTCTCGCTATGACCACTTCTACTAATAGACTTTAAAGTTATCTTCGCAGTGCATCACTGACCAATTCGAGAATCAAATACGTTCGTAGCAAGCATTTCACTCTCTACGATTGAAATCATTTGATTGATTTTGTATATTAAGTTATGAGCTGAGACCTTCTTCTTGAATATTTGACTTGAATACGGATATTGAAAGAGGAAAAAAGGAACAGCTAGAGAAAAAATAAATTATAAATAATTTTTACTTGGCATGAAATAATATTTCATCTTCTTATGCACAAGTTCTGACGATGCCTGAAACTTTTTATAGAAAGGTCCCTTCTTTCGAAACATAAAATCCTTCGTAAAACTCTTTTCCGCGAGCACTGCCTATACACTCGGCGTTGCATTCAGTCGTTCGATCTTGCGAAAATAATATGATTGTCGACGTGTTCGTATAATATTTCCTCACGCTGCTGCTGGCGGGCTTGTCAATGCAAAGAAACCAACAGAAAATCGAAAAATCAAATGGAAGTGACGAAGTAAAGAATGGCGTCGAATAAATTCGAGTGTAGTCATGAATAAATTTTCTATCGTTGACAATTCACTATGCTTTATTTAATTTATATACATATAAACACACACATATGCACATATTGAAACTTTCCATACTTGGTATTCCACTGTTCTATCAAAGTGGGCAATCAGTTAATACCCGCATAACTAATTCAATTTCCATTAACGTCTACTCTGTTTGAATATAATATTTAAGCTTGCGCGAACTCGATTTAAGGGAAATTCCGATTTAATTATCCAGTTATTTAATGAATGAATGAGATTCCGAAGAGGCAGTGAAAAAAATGAAAGCAATTAAAAAAATGTCTTAATTATTATTCCCGCGCTGGCTGAAAAACGATAAATAGCCGCTAGTGACTTTGTTGCGAGTCGGAACAATGCATATTTAAGTGCAGAAAAAATCGGGCCTGCTGACTTACCTCTTGTTAGCCAATAGTAACAAGCGACTAATTCAGCGGTGGCAAGAATCCAACTTTGTCTTCCTTTGTGTTCGTTAAAGTTTTGCCGCTCGCCAAATATAACCAAAGGCATCCTCGGCTCCATGTTCTCTGCTCGACTCGTATTGTTCCTTCCGACAATTCGCCGCGGGAGAGAAAGAGCGAAAGAGAGAGAGACAGAGAGAGAGAGAGAGAGAGAGAGAGAGAGAGAGGAGAGAGGAGAGGAAAACGAGCTTCGTGATTTATCCGCGACTGATCGAGTCAAGCGGCTTCCGAGCACTTCAGACAAAAGGCACCCCCGTTTCTGTTGTGCATCCTGGCATTGCTTAGGCATTTTCTTTCTAACTCTGTTTGTCGTTAAGCGTTCTGCAATTGATCTTTAACTGTTTCATTATACTTGGATATTTTTAATTATAAAGAGAATGTCATTTCTCAGTATATGTTTGCATTTTCCAATATAACCTTGCATTTTTTAATTGAAAAATAAATCAATCAATAATTACAAAATTACATCAGTTTGATATTCAAGCAAATATGGATCTTTTCTATTAGATTCTATTGCATAATTTCTGAAATATGTTTCATGTAATTTAAATTCAATTTAATTGTACTGTTTTGAGTAAGTTGATAAGATCTAAAAATTTAGAGTGATAAGGTATAAAAGTGTACTTTTTTTACATACTAATATTCACATACGTGAAAAAATATGCTAGTCTTTTTATGCTAACAAAAAATTATTGAATGTGATTATACTTAAAATTAGTATATGTTTTCTATAATAGCAAGGATTTATTGATTTTGAAGTCGATTTCTTATAAAAGCAAAATCACACACATCCGAAACATGTTCATATCGATAGCATTGACGAAAGTTTGCAGCAGCTCCATTTTCGTTCTGTCATGCATCTACTTTATTAAGATAAAAATCCTAGTCAATATTTCCGCTACATTATATTAACAAAATTACTGACACGAAAATGAAGCTGTGAACATAATTTGATCAATCATTATGTTATAATATATCAAATATATTAATGATATGTTTTGGACATGAAAAAAATTCATATATAAGCTGTAAATTGATCTTTTATATATTGTTGATAAAATGTGATTGAAGGTACAAAGACAACGTACAATTATGCCAACTCTGTCAATTAACTATCTCTTTTCGACAGTGGCACATCATATTGATCAGATTTCCTTTAAATGAAAAAATATTCTAATTCTATTGGTAAGGCATCAATTTACAAGATAAAGAGGAATATTCCTATCATCAGAATTTCCGCTAGAAAACTTTTAAAATCTGTGTAGTACGTTTTTTCCTAGTCAGATCCAGAAAAGTAATCCTCTTCTGACAATTTAATTTTCCATTTTAATATTGATTCCTCACTGCTATACACGTTCAATAGTATACGTATATGTGTAGTCTTCCCCTGGCAACGAATTTTTCCTATTCATGTAAATAAATTATTTGTACATAACAAATCAAATAGGATCTAGCTAGTAAAACAATACGACAGAGATAACTATAGATAACTATTTAGACTTCACATTACATAATAAACAAAGGAGGATAAAAAAAATTGAATGCATTATAAAGTTATGATTTTAAGCTGTTCATAATAAAGGGTGTACACTTCATAAAACAATACATCTTTCGAACTGTTTTCACATTACAAAGTCAGTATTATTACAAGCTAATCTATCTATATACTTGAAAATCAGTCTGTAAGATATATTCAATGAAATATCAGTGAGAAAGATCCACGTATACGAGCGTGCGATAGGAAAGAAAACATTAAAGGGACACATTTCCGTCATTCGAAAAGTAAGAAGAGATATGGCACAGAATGGAGCTTGACACAAGTGTATGATTTCCGGTTGTGAGTGCGCGTGGCGTATGCTGCTGGCGAAATGGAAAAAAGTAATTTCGCGTCAGTCGAGCACGCCCATAAACTCAGATATTTCTATTGTTCTCTAGAAGATAGAAATTTCTATCTTCAAAGTAAATCTGTTTGCAGTTGACTCTGATTGTGCAAGCTAAAAAAAGTCACTTGAAACCTGTACGTAAATGATGCATGTGACAGCAATTTATTCCATCTTCTAACGATTATATTTTAGATTATAATCTGCAACGAAATAATGAATTAAATTGAAATATTAAAAATATTCATTATTAGTGCAAAAATATTTCGTAGTCAACACCATCGATAAGGCAGTCACATAAAATTGAACTATATAATGTGCATGAAAGTTTGTCTACATTCATTTCCAGTGTTAGTGATTGTCTGCCCTTATCGGCATATTACTACTTGTTTTTACATTCGCATCGTTTATCTTGCTAAAAAAGTGAATACGCTCATCGTAAGAGCGTAAAAGTTTTTTTTCAGCTTTTATACTATTCGAGATATCATGTATGGCAAGTTAAATCGATACGAGCATATAAACAGGGATATGAGTGAGTGTATATATATATGTGTATATGAGAGGGGAATGTTAGATGGGTGACATGGAAAAGAGAAGCAGCTAGAGGAGTTGTGAGATAGACAGCGACGCGCAGCGTTTTATCCACAACATGATTCTGCGCTTACCGCAGCCATGCGTTTACCAACGCGCTCAAAATCTATCCAATCTGATCTTACAAAGCTCATCCGATCGACTCTCTTGTGGTACTTTTCTTTGAATATTTCAATGTGTTTTCTAGTACAAAGCGTGTAAACTTTTACCTTGGCCGTGTAAATAAATCGTTTATATTGCGAGCAAACATATGCTGTTTTCCCAAGAGGAGCAATTGAAGCGAAAATTCATTCAGGAGCGTTAACATGCAAGATAACCAAATCAAATCCAAATTCTTGAAGCAGGCACGGACTATAAAAACTTTTGCTCTTCGTAGCTCGGAGAGAGAGTTTAAACAAACAGGCCAGACAAAGTAATTTCGAGTACCTTTAATTAAGTGTCCCTCCTCGAGAGGCAAGTTTAATTTGGAAAAATTATCCACTCCACAATCTACCTGTTTGTACAGAAAGAAAGCAAAAAAGAAGAGAGAGAGAGAGAGAGAGAGGGAGAGAGAGAGAGAGAGGGACTCGCGCTGGCGCTTTGAGTTTGTTACGCGCGACGTAACTACGAATATCTTCATTACCCTTATGCAGGAGCTTATTACGGTACTTTCGACGAGTCGCTTACTTTTCACGCCGTCGCGCCTTCACTTAATGAATTGTGTACCATCCCGCGCGGGCTCTCATTCGCCAAAAAAAGAAAAGAGCAAAAAAAGCAGCCATCGCTGACAATTCACCAGTGAGTCGCGCGTCGAAGGAAATCGCAACTGTTCTTTCTACGGCCTCTTCTCATCGCCTTTTGCGCAAGCTTTTCCTCATCCTCTTGCCCTCTGGCAGGAAAACAAGCGAGAGAGAGAGAGAGAGAGAGAGAGAGAGAGAGAGAGAGAGAGAGAGAGAGAGAGAGAGTGGTAGAGAACGCGAGAGAGCTCTCTTCAGCTTCAGAGCAAACAATATTTCCTTCAGTGTAAACAGCTTGATAACGAGTAATGGGATGAGGCAGTGAGCACAAAGTCTGATAGACAAGGACGAGTAATTCACGAGAGATGCAAAGAGCTACAGAGTGAACGCTAAAGTGAATAAAGAGCAAGGGAAGCGAAGACACGCGCGCAAATGTAGCTGACTGTACTGCAATCCAACGGGTTTTGCAACGAGCTCTCGCTCTTGCTTTTTAAAAACTGAACGATTTTATTTAGAAATTCTCAATTATGTAGACCACTTTTAGCGCGCAAACTAATTTCCCATAAACAGTCGCGCATTTTTATCATTTTTAAATTATAGAGGCGCTTTTGTTGTAGGCACGCTGAATTTGACTCGACGAGGTTAATGGGATTTGATTAAACTTGGGATAAAAGAACGAAAGGGGCATGGCCAACAAGTCAGTTAGTCTATCACGGTAGCCATGCGTAGCTTTACATGCGTGCAATTGACCAGTTTAGTTTAAAGCGTCCTTTGAAATTCGGCACTACAATGGAAAACCTCGTACGGCTCGTATGCCCGATATAATCGATTCAATTTTAAAACTTGCAAAATCAATGAAATTTTTAATTTACGATATTCGAACAATAGATAACGTTCTCTACCAATGTGAAAATGTTTCCATATATTCCATTGATATTGTACATTTGAATGGCATAAATATTTGACGAACTACCAGCGATACACTATTAAAAGAAAAAAATATTTTAGTTGGTCTATAAACTCTGCGGATAAAAAGTGATTTCACAGCTCAATTCGCATAAATAAAAATGCTGCAAGGTCTCCTGCGTAATTTGCTGGAACAATGCATTTCCAAAGGGTAGATAGCGTGAAACGGCCAGAGGTATGAGCGAAAATGTAAAAACACAACAAGAAACACGTGAAAACCAAAAAACTGTAAACGCACGCTCGAACTGATTGACGTGTTTTTATCATTGGGACCCTCGTAAATTCAATCATTCGAGCATAAGCACACATGCGCTTACGCGGTAGACGTAAAAGTGACAATAAAAATTTCGCTGGAGTTATATTGCGCGTACAATATCGCTTCTGACAAGCAAGTCTACGATGAAAGCCGTCGATCTACATGTTGCATGCTCGCTCGTATTGATTAGGCTATTTTGTGCTTTTGCGCAGAATGTCGATGTGATTGCGGTCGAAAGCTAATCAGGCGTGCACCGTGTACACAAACAAACAATGGAAGTGAAAAAAAGCTAAAATGCGAGTTAAAACTGTAGTAGAGCTTAAGAGCCGCCCGCCTCTCGTTAGCAAAAGTAATTAATTAAGCGAGGGCGTTGCAGCGCATGAATTATTCCGTATAGCCAGAACAGCATTTACATTAAATTAAGCATTCGCCGCGCCTCGCCCGCTGCGGCTCAGTCGCGGCAAATCCGAAAGCTCCGGTCAAATCAAAATTGCTATATAAAAGGAGAGCGAGAAGCCAAGAGGAAACAAGAAGAAACGCAGTATCCGTAGTGTGCGCGCGCGGATGGGGACAAATGTCTCGTTGAAATATGTAGGAGCAGGAGCTAGCCGCGGCGATGCTCGCTAATGCGCGCGGGCAATCCTGGCCCTTAATGCCTCGGGAAAAAACCTAACAAATCGCGGCTATTTGCAGAATCGCGAGCGCAAGGAAAAACCCCGCCCTGTCATTTAGTATCGCTCCTCCAGTCCGTCGCCAGCAAATAGAAGAGAGGGAGCACTTTTCTCGTTCCCTTCACTCGCTCGGCCACTGTGGATCTTGACGCCACTTGCATCTCAGGCTAATGTGCCGTATTTAATTCGTTGCCACGCGCTCATTTCCAACCAACGTTTTATATCTTATTTCCATATTATCCGCACGTTGCAAACTCAACATTTCTGACGATCATCAAATTTTCGATTAAATCCAATGGACACGAAAAACGCCGGAATATCGATATCGCGCACATAACGGGAATGCAATATTTCACGAAAATTTCATAATAACGGGAAAAAAAGCATTAATGAAGCCTGGCATTCTAATCTGAATAATGCAACCAATAAGCAGGTAACAAATAGCCAACTTTTTAAGTCTCATTAGAATTTCTGCTGCAATCGCGAAGAAATAGAGACGACGGGGCACACAAGTCCACGATTTATCCGATAATCGAGAAGCTTAGGAGTTACTGTAATTCCCGAGCACCAAACTCATGCTCTTTGTCTTCCTCTCTTTCTCTCACCGAGCAGAGCGTATGCTCGTTGGAATAAATCGATATGCTTAAACTCGGCGCCCGCTTAGTAGTTGCCCCTGCCTTCGAGATAGCGAAGAAGTAAGCCTTAGCGGTCGAGACAGCTTGCAGCCAAGATCGAATCAGCAGCAAACGCCGTGAACTTTATTCCTCTGACCGAGAAATCGCGCTGCCTAAATTGATTTCACCCGTAGCATTACTCGACGACTAAATCGGCCTTTATGCTTTGGCCATAGATATTGCGGTGTATATTGGACACAATGACTTCGCCCAATCGAACATCCGCAAGCAGATATCCCACGAAGCTATGAAAGAACGCGCATGTGCAGCAGCCACTGCTGCTTCTGCTGCTGCTGCTGCTGCTGCTGCTGCTGCTGTTCCGATTTATGACCACATAGAAAACCGCCAAATACCATTTTCTGAGCGTGCGCTATTCTGCTCGTAAAACAAACGAAGCGGACAGTTTATTGGTGCACTGTTATAATTGCGTCCGCGCGTAAAATAGCAGCCCAGGTATCGCAATTGAACCTGCGCGATTGTGTAACTTGTCATGTTCAACACAAAACTATATTGCCAATTATGATTTTTATTTCTCTCCTTTCTTTTCAATTATTATTTGATTGAATGCATTATACTGTGATATGTAGGCATTACAACTGACTACACAATATGCACTTGTAAATGCGAGATTTGCGTGAACATTGATGCAAGTCCATTAGCTCGGGTATCGTATATAAATAATGATTATTATGGATGTGAGACGAGCGGTAGCAGCGAAATAATTGCCGTTAACAGTTATATCTGATTAAAACATTGCTCGAGCGATGAAGAATATCCGAGTGGAAGCGATTCTCGGAGAGGGGCAGGGGTACAAATCGACGTCATTAACAACCATTGAGCAAGTGCGCCGACATTTTCACCGGCAAATTACAGACGTCGCTGCGCGCGCGAAATCAATATTTGCTCGCATTAACTCTTTCGAGATCGGCAACTCTCGCTGAAGATAAACAGCGACACTGGATCTCCACGTTGGATAATAACAGCTCGCTCTAAGATCAATTTTTTAACGTGACAGTTGGCCCCATTTCAACTGTTGTAAAAGCCGCGCGTGAAAAATGACCGGACAACCGCGTAATGTTAGCCTTGAGACAAGGAGAGCGGAAATTCTGCACTCGTTTTCTTCTCTCGCCGATGTGACGTCGACGCAAGCAAACGAAGGAAAAACAGCGGATGCACGCGCTCGGCTGTGTGATGGAACTTGGCAAAAGGTTTAGGGTGCGAGTCTCAGGGCCGGCGCAGTCCAATTTATATCGGAGCTAAAGAATAAATGAGTATACGCCGGAGGGTCCCTCGACGAGTGCGCAAAAGAGCGAAAAACGAATGTGCGCGCGCGCCAGAGAGAGAAAGGTAGGGTTTTTCGTGGACAGCAGTGAAGGATAGTGCGCGTCAGTGGCGATCGATTTGCCGACTGAATAAAATATACAGCCGCGCGCGGGCGCGCGCGGAGCCCCCGTAATTACGCGGCGAAGCCTCGCATATCCGTCTGTCTTTCTTTTTCTTGTCGAAGAAAAATAGCGCGGCCCATCGAGCGCCGCATACGAATCCGCGAGAGAGTAAGTAAGAAAAGTGGAGCATCGGGATAAGCGCCAACGCTAACGGAGATACATGTGGACTCGCTCGCGACGGAGGCCTCGTCACTCCGAATGGGCCTTCTCATTGTTGCTTTGCTTCGGGCCAATCCAACCAGCGACCTCGCGCTTCCGTTCCACTTTTCAGTCACATCCACGATATACCACTGTAGCTCTGCTTCTCTTACCATGTATTTTCTTAAATGTTTCACTCCTATAATGAACTACGTGCCTTGTATCCGTTAGGGCATAAAAACGCTGAAGGAATGCACGAAAGTCGCGCGAGGAACGATCGAAGCAGAGGTGAAAAATCTCGTGCAACTGTAAGAATGTAACGCGCGCTCAAAGAGAGAGAGAGAGTTGGAGCTTCCGGCTGCTTGCATGGGTCGGGAAGCCAACCGGTCGTTTACCAAATCCGCATGGCGTGAGTGGAACGCACGCGAAAAGCCAAAAGCTCCTCGAAAGCTCGCGGATCACGCGAATCATGCTTCTACTGCACAAGAGTATGGGCGGGCACGCGAGTGCGCCCGCGCTCAAGCTAATCGCTGACTTGAATTAATTCGATGACTGCAAGTGCCTCCTGCCGACGTGTATCGCCCGCAATATAACTCGCTCGCTTATACTCATGAACGCGAGCGTGCGCTACAACTGCTACTTCAATCTAAGTAGACGCAGCTATCTGCGATGCACCACTGTGATTGCATGCACGCTCATCACTCAAATCTCGTGGAATCTCCTTTGACGTATTACAGTGCTGCACATTTTTAAGGCGCCGGTTTCAAAGGCGAAAGCCACATCTGTTTTGTGAATTGTTACAAATTCACTAAAAGAGGCGGCAGTTTTTGCAGACAGAATTTTAACAATTTCTTTGAAACATGAAGGACTTTATGGAAAATGGTCAAATTAAAAATTGGTAAACTAAAAAACAGTTAGGCGTTAAAGATAATTATTATTACTTTTTCACATTAGTTTAATTAAAAAATGCATACTCGAAACTCATTGAGTTTACCAAGTTATACTTGGCGATGAATCGAAAAAATATAATTGCCGAGAAAACACTGGAATGGCATTTAAATTTGATAATTGTCAGATAAACTAAAGCATTCAATATTTTAAAAGAGTCGATAAAAGCTAGCTACCTATCAGTAGATAGAATCGACGGTAAAAAAGCAGACGAGATCGATAAATAAAGTGGCGTAACGCCGGCGTTTGTCGAATTGAGAATGGCAAGGAGAGTCGTTAAATAACGAATGAGCGAACGAATTCGGCCAGACGGCAAATCGGGGGCCGCCGCGCATGAGGGCTGCTGCTACTTTGATGTCAGCGCCCGTCGATTATAGACTCAATTATTGCTCCCTTTCCCATTCTTTATCTGCTCTGCGCGTCTTTTTAAAAGCCTCGCCACGCGCCTGCACTCCAATGGCTTTTTCTTTGCACTGTAATTTCGTTGCCCCGCGCACGAGTGAATTTTTATTTTGCCGATTCCATCTCTCTTTGCGCGTCCAGCTCTTTTTCAGCTGTGTGGTTTCCTCCTATAAACTTTTTATCGACTATCACAATACGCTTTGCTTTATCACTTTATAATAAGATATATCTATACTCCGTTTCATCGAAAAATTGGATGGCACTGCGTGAAAAACTTTCTTCTCATTTTAGATTTTAGTCTTAACATTGTTGAATAACGTACTTTTATATGATTGTGATGAAATATTGGAAATAATAATCTGTATTCATCGCTCAAAGTGACTCCTCCTCCAGATAAGTATTTTAAAGAACCACGTGATGGATATTTTCATTGGGTCGTATGTGGGAGTATATCTCTGTGCAATTACGCTATTCAAAGGAAAATTCAGATCAAAGATATTTGAAAAGTCAAGCGAGGACGGCTCATACTTCATACTACACTAAGCTCTCGAAAAACATTTGCACTCGAATCAGAAATTTCAATTGGCATTCGTGGCCTGGAAAGTAGTAGAGTGGGAAAAAAAGTGGGAAGCTCTTCAGAAATGTTTTTGAATTAGGGCTCGCGACATGAAAGAACCGTCGTCGTCGTCGTCGTCGTCGTCGTCGACGTCGTCGTCGTGGTGCAACTCGACCCCGATTTCCCGGGGGCGTGCAGCAGTGTACACGAGGAAATCGAAAGTAGCCGCGGAGCCGCGCAGACTCTCGAGAACAGACGACGAGGTCGCGGGCTCCGCCGAGTCGACAGAGGATCGCCGAGCGCTCGATAGCTGCTGCCGCCTGTCGGAGACAGCCGCAACCCTTGGATTATCGATATTACTTTTTCCCCTACAGTTTTTCGATTTCCTGCTCGGTAATTGCTTTTATTGAGCTTCCATCAATTTATATTCACAATTAATTTGTCATTCATGGGCAAAAACAGTATAAGTACACGATCCATAGAAATCTAGTCTCTATAATTTTATAGCTTGTTGAAGTATTTTTATGTACAAACAAACTTGTATTATGTACGTATCGGTTATTGCCCTCAGATTCAAAACTATGTGTACGCCAGGGAAAGGTTGCATAACAAATCTGTTTGAAGCTTTTCCCCGACGTCGTGTAAAATTACACAAATCATAATCACAGGCAAGACTTTGAAGATAATTTAAAATAAATCTACCACAATCGCAAGAGTTTGATAAGATGCAGCTAAACATTATTCAAATTAATTGTAACTTACGAGACACATTATTTGTTATTCCAGTAGGTACTTCTGGCCGCAATTAATAACGCTTTCTGCTTGGCAAGAGATCCTAACGCCCGCAAGAGGAAGAGCCTTCGTGCAATGATAATCCGGCTTTATCTCTTGTAAGCGTCAAATGTGCAGGTTCACGTGCGCTCACCTAGTCTTGTACTTATCACTATTCCGACCCCCCTTTCCTATTTGATCGCTATATTTTAATTGTTGCAACGCTGCTGGTTCGCTTACCAATCCTCCTAAATTATTCCAAATTATTTTTATATTATTCTCTCGGAAAATTATACGGTCTTAGAGTCTTTTTTACATTTTTGTTACATTTTAAATGTATGAAATTCAGGAAATCGAAATATTTATCATTAATTCAGTTACAGATTGACTATACTCATACTCATAAAATAAAAATGTTACTATTGGATTTCAGATGCTTCAATTCGTTTAGATCATAATGCGGCTATTTTCTACATTTGTCAGTGAACATTTTTTCATAAAATCATCAGTCGATTAGCGTAACTTGTTATGCAGCTATCTTCGTTCTTCGTGCACAAATATCTTGGCAATTATAATGCTGGACTTATCGAAACCTCGGTAGCCTGAGCAAGTAATAATTCAGTCGGGTAAGCCAATCTCGATATTTGTTTGGTTGGCATGATATCAATCCAAATAATAGAAAAGCCGGGCAGAGGCGAACTCTTTTCCGATACTTTGATATCGGACGGCACGTCTAATGCAGAATTGAGGATCGAGCGTCGAGGCGGCATTAATACGACTGAGCGTCGCTTCGCACCTTCATTTTTTATTCGAGTTGTACATCGGCCGTCGTTCGTCCCCTTCTGATGGAGAGGTCGAGCCAGACGACAGTGACGAGTTGGATAAGTCTGGATCGCTGTAACTATTTTCAGCGGCAAATTCCTTCCTGTCTGTGTATTATCCTCGCAGAAAGAGAGAGAGAGAAAGAAAGAGAGAGAGAGAGAGAGAGAGAGAGAGAGAGAGAGAGAGAGAGAGAGAGAGAGAGAGAGTGAGTGAGAGAGAGGTTCAGGAGTGCGCGGGCTCGTTATTATTTCAGCGTGCACGGACACTGTGTTGGCTTCTCGAATTTCCGATGAGCCAGTCGAGCCCCGGTACTGAGCGATCGATTGACGTTAGTTTCGCTTTTTTTTCGCCAAACTTTAGCCTGCCTATTTGGCTTTGTTATTGCTGCAATTAGCGCGCCAGCGCAGCCGATAATTATCGGAAGAATTCTCGACTCGTCCTGCTAACTTCGCGTCGACTTTATAAGCATTGCATTAAAAATTAGGGGAGACATATGGCTTACCCTTACGTTGATTAAATAATTCCTAGTGTTTGGTCTAAGACCTGCAATTCTGATATTAATGGCAATGCGCTTAGAAAACTGAAATCTACTTATCTTTCCATGCGAACGCCTCATTTCAGATCACTTAATCCATCTTTCCGCGCAGAGAGTAAAGAGAAAAAAACGGCTCACACGATGCCATCGGAAAGCAGAGGCGAAAATATGTGGATCAGCTAAGAGGCCGAGTAAAAGGGGTTGCGAAAGGGGCGTAGTCGCTTGAAAAGTCTAGAACTCTCCGGCAACTGACAGCCCAGTCGGTGACAGGCCGGCGAACGTATTAATAATAAATGCAAACGCCTAACATCAATTCCAGGCTGGCTGCCGCCACCGCCACGGCCTCCACCCTAATAGCCGCCTAGCAAGAGAGCTTTCCTAGCCGCTTATTCGGCTCGGACTACAGAAATAATCGTTCTTAGTTATTCTCGTCTGATACACATGTTATATGTTTCGAGGTAAGAATGATGCAACTGATATATTTTTCATGTGATATTTTCAATAATGATGCATCTACTCGCCATTTCGATGAGATTATTACGCCAAAGACCAAAATTGTTGGCATTATAATTTAATTATATGAAGGTATTCGTGGCTTCGCCTGGCAGACTTGAAAAGTTGAAAAAGAAGCTAAAGTTAATTGATAAGTTGCCAGCGTGTTTGTAGATTAAACAAGGCAGCCAACGCACACATCCCACGTGCAGATAGTTTACAGCTTTTTATTTAATTAAAGTCGATTTAATCGCGTCTGACGAGTATTTTATTGGCAAACGTTCGACACTGACCCACACGATAAGTTTAATCGACAATATGCTGGATCCCATTAAGTACATGTACGGTAGAACACAACGACAAAAAGGATAAGTCTTCTTCCAATTTAAATTGCAGGTTTAAAATTACACTCAGCAGCCATTTTCACGACAAAGACTCTCTTCGAACAATTTAGAACTGTTAATTGTTTGATTTTGTCTAAAAAAAATATTATAGTGAGCGCAAGAACAAAGGATGGTCTCTTGTTTGCCATGAGGTAAAGCAGTGCAATCGATTAAAAGGAATATAAATTAGTAAGATAGCATAAAAGTCGGGTACTTTACATGAGATTTATACAAGCGCATTTGTCCTTGTATTGGTTTTCCATAAATTTGGCAGCCCAGTGTGGAGCGAAGGAGCAGCTTCTTACCTGGACGTTTGTCCTTGAATCGCGCGAAAAAGCTATCAATCGCCCCCCGAAAAAAGGTACATACCTCAGGTCGATGTGGTTTCATTAACGCGGCAACGATCATACGAGGCAGTAGAGTATATGTGTGTAAGTATATGGTGCATATTGAGGGAAAAATATACTGTACGTACGCTGGAGACAGGGGGGGGGGAGGAGTGCGGTGTCCTATCGCAGCGATATCTCAAGACTCAAGTACCAAAACATGTTTCCCGCCCGAATAAAAGGCCGCGTGGCCTCCTTTTGCGAAAAAGACGAGCGCGCCTCTATACACACACACACACACACACATGCCCGATACCGATAAAAATAACGAATGTTATTGCTAACCACTAACGAGTTGAAGCACCGCCAGAGCTCGGTCGCGTGGGTATTCCCGACGACGATAAAGCGCGATGAATTCCCTGGACGCGCGAACTTTTTTTCAAGAGCGCTCTCGTTTTCCGCCTATCTCCGTTGCCATTATCGCCGATTCCCCCGGAGACATTATTTACCAATTATTATTTCGTTGCGACGTACGCGCGTCACGTGATATCGAGGACTGCGTGCAGAGCCAGCAACGAAAAATTCAATCTGCGCTCTCCGGCGAAGCGCTTTATTGAATTTTCAATGAAATTGACATTGCATTCAATCAAAGTTTCGCAAGAGTATATTGATATTCCTGCGCCACATGTATTTACTATACATTGTGTAAACTTTCGTGATTTCCAATATATGTATGTTTACTAGGTTACACTTGGTTCGTTAAACTGATTATTTATTTTAGAGCGTAAGCTATTTACAAAATAACATTCTGCTATCGGGAGACTTTGAAATTTCATATCCATTGCAAACATTTATTCGGATACGTATACTGTTAAATACTGGCAGATTTGTAATAATTTATTATTATGAGTAATAAACCAAGTGCGATCTATACTTTTATTATGCTATTCAGCTATTCCAAAACACGACTTCTATATATAGAGAAACAGGAAGGCAGTAAGTAAATTGGCACCTCGTGTCATGCAAATACTCCGTAGTGGCTTTATAGAGTCAACTGTACGCGCTATATATGTGCTGAAACACGGGCAGAGGTACACAATCGACAAGGCGCACTATCTAATATGTCGGTATTGTCATTATATTAGCGTCGAATAATGTGACTATATATAAGCACATTCGATAAATAAATAACATGAGATACTGGTATTTTTAAAGTTCTTGGCAATTCTATGCGATCGATCGGTCAGCAACATAATTTAACGAAGGGTACGTAGGATGACTAGAAAAGCAGCCAAGCTTTCGGTAAGGAGAATCACGACTGAAGCTAGTACATTGATTGTGCATTCTCATTTCCATATATAAGCTTGCGTTTCAGCTTGCTGAAAATGCGCAGAATAATTCTAGGATATGAGGCTCGTCACAGGATATGATTGACATCAAGTGCGTATACCATACTGTCTATTAGGCTCTCTCGACACTGTTAATCTGTTTATTTGATTACACGGCTGCATGAAAAAACAGTGCCAGCGAGTCTACGTACCGAGCTTTTGTGTGTCGCAAAAGAAGGAAGATTAATGTGTGCCTGTTTGCGGAAAAATATTGACTGACCTAGGTTTTGCGATTTGAGCGCAGTATGCGCTCGATGGAATCACAGCTAATTAGAAAATCAATCGATGCTGCTGCGTCAAAGGGGATTAGACTAATAGTAAACAGTGTGTAAGCGCACAGCAAGAGTACCGCGCTAGGGCGGGAGGTATAGAGTTCGCCTGCGTTGAGATAAAAGAGCGACGTAGTTGCTTACTTATTGAAGCTCGCAAAGCGATGCTTTGAAAAGGTGGATAAACGAATTGACCGCCAGCTCACTGATTAATTAAAAACATTGGGATGAGCAGCGGCATTATCTGGATTGATAGGTTAATTAAGCGTATAAATAAAAAGGTAGCCATTAACGTGTGCGGTAGCGAGGGAACGGCATCGGGTTTGCTTGAACGGCCCAGCGCTAAGCCGATTATCCGTAAGATCCTCGTCGATCGTCTTTATTTCTTCGAAAATGAACTCCCGAAACGGATTATCCCATCGCGGCGATACAGAAGCGGCAGCATCTGCCATCGCGCGATTCTGCGCAGCAGAATCTCAAGGAGTCGCTGCTCGTCCCGGGGTATTAGTTGCCCTCGATAGATATCGCCCAAAGAATCGCGTGTGCACTCCACTTCACTTTAAATTACCTCTTTCTCTTTCTCTTCTATTTATTTTTTGTGCTCCCGTCGTTTTGTTTCACCAACGAATTGTTTGTTTTTTCTTCCTTCCCATTCTTATCACTGTAATCCTCCTGGATAAGATATTGTAATATTACAAATGCACTTTCTGTGTCCAAGCTGACGTTTCACTTCAAGGTCAAAATGTCTTTTTTTCGAGGAAATATAATATACCGAAATCCTTCGCCTATTGTCTGTTTTTCTTGACGAGCAACTACTTTATATTTGACTGGAACCATGGTGTTTCAGAGCTGCAATAGATTTTGCTCGGTAGGTCTGTCATAGTTTCAATGCAAGTTGATTACAAAGGTGCAATAATTATAGTACGATTAGAATTGTCACATCTTCGCAATCAACTTGGTTCGATACTATCATTGCTGTCCTACAGAGTAAGATCGATTACATCTCTAAAACGTCATCGTTGTATTCAAATAAACTACTTACTTTCAATGATCCTGATGTCGTAGTTTCTATGACGATACTTCATTAATCTGAAACGGGTAGGTTGAAAAGGCAAAAATCTTGCATATCTTTTCAGTTGAATGAATTGATCACCTTTTAAAGCTCAAATTATTTAGTCTGATAAAGAATTCAATCGACTTTCTACATAACAATGCGAGAGTTTCGTTGATATTGTACACTAGAAAATATTATATGTGTATTTTTTTAGGATAAAAGGTAATTCAGATCGTTAAAAAATTTCATATTTAATTTTGTAATTGATCAGTCATTGCATACCGTAAAACCGATGACAGAAAGCATTTTTACATATAAAGAGAGTAATCGTAACTGATTGATACCAATGCCGTTAATTTGTCGTACAAGGAGTTAGAATTAAGCTCCACAGCGGGAGATAGTATAGCGCTGATTGCCTTTGATCTGTGATCTAAGTGGCCTCTAATTCAATCTTAGATGCGATCAAACAGTTACGACTGAGAATTCGCTATAGGTGCCGCTGAACAAGATACTCAAAGCTTGCCTGGGCCTCACAAAAGCAATAGATTATGAAAATTAATTTTGAATGCCCGTTAATTTAATGGTGTGGTCAACAATCGAATAAAATGTTGAAAAATCGCGAGTGGAAAGAAGTACGCGTAAAAGTTGTCTTGTTCGTACAGGAGACAAAGTGCGCATCTCATGCATTTTAAAAAGTTTCATTAGAAGGCCGGCCAATAAATATCGGATCGTTCGTTGTCTCCCCATCAGCTGCAAACTTTGTTTAAAAGCTCATTGAGTATAGTTAGTCGGAGGGTCGCTGCGACGAGTCTTCTTGCATGGGCCGCTCAGCCATCTGTAACGAGATCTGATTTATGTAGGTCCCGCCGAAAATTGGTTTCCATCCCCGGCGCCCATCAGCTTCTCTTTTCTGGGTGGTATCGGTAGCTGCAGCGGCGAATATATGCTTCTCTTCGTTTGCCCTGGCTGCTGTTGCTGCTGCACGATGACACGTAGCCGTAATATAATATCGGATGCTGTAAATAATGTCTAACCACTTTTACAATTGCCAGCAGCGCGACCAATCTTCCGAACCAAAGAATTATGCCGACTTTTTGAGCTGTTATTGTCGAGATCACAACGCCAACTAAAATACGCTCTCATATAAATATTCTGTTTGAGATATCGTTCAGCGAATCACATTCTGATTATAAGATTTTGCTCGTCCATACCAACAAAATGTAAATAGAAATAATTCAGTTAAGTTATAGTTCGTGGATATTTTGACGATACTTCATTCGGAACTATTCCTTGAACCTAGTACAAATCGCTACAAATTTTAGTCTATAATACTTTTGAAAAATGTATAAAATTAAATAAATAAGAAAATATTCATGTTTACTTGATAATTTATAGAATTTTCAAATTAAGCGTTAAACTTAATTTATAAAAATTTAATTTTATCGCGAGCAAAAGAATGCGAATGGAAATTCATCAGAATCAATTCTGGAATCATAAAAAAAATTATATACCATACCTTAAGGAGATAAGGTGGATGTTGTATGTCTTACAATTTAAAATACTCGAAGATGAAATCTTTCTCACCCCGAAATTTTATATGATCCCAGTCCGGTAGAGCATAACTTACAAATACGCGTTTGCGTCACGGTACATCGCTTCGCTGCAGTTGCCTTTTATGCAAGAATACAGTTGGAGAGAGAGAGAAAGATGCTCTCGCCAATTTTATTACGTGCAGTGCGCGCGGCAAGATCTCGATAATGAAATACTTCGAAAAATGTTTTTCGGTACCGCTGTAGCGTTCACGGATACTTTACGCGCACGTGTGTGTGTATATATGCGTGTATGCGTTGCTGCTGCGGCTGCCGCCACCTTATTCGACCGTAATCACGATGTAAGGAAGAAAGAGAAACAGAAAAGTGAACTTGGGTCAGCTACCTGGAGCCTTGGACTATCGATAATCAGTCTGGGAGCCTGCTTCTCCAAGTGCGATGACTTCAAGTTCCGTCTCAATAATGAAAAAGACTGCGTACTGAGAAAAAGAAAACTTAAAAATCAAGGCGGATACTTAATAACAAGCTCAGCTTTGATAAACAAAATCGAATGTGAGAAAAAAAATTTTCGATGAGGATCACAGCCTCGATGCCAGAGGCAAAAGTTCACGAACGCCAACTTTTCCTGATTTGCGGCAGATAATTTTGCACCGCACCATTTTATTAATTGAGAGCGACAAGATACAATAAATATTTAAAATGTAACATTTTTTATATTTTACACGCCAAATTAATACTTAAAATTAATTAAACACAGTACGGAATTTTTATTGAAAAATAATGGCCACTGAAAGTTTGTTAGTTATTACTATTTTTAATGCTGATTACCCAATAGTTTAAAATTGAATAAAGCTACTTAATATTCTTAAAATAATATTCTTTATGTAAAATTAATGCCCTAATATTATTACTTAAATATTATATGCTATTAATGCAACGTGAAAAATGATTTAACAATTCATATTTAATATATATGTTGATTGTGTTGAATCGATATAAACATAAGAACGCGCGACTCCAGTTTCTACTGCCACCTCGCGGAATGCATTCAATGTCAAATTAAGGTTTCGCCGTCTCCGCGAGACCTGAGGCTATAAGACTAAACCTAACTAAGTTTTATCAAGGATACAGAAATAGGTAAATTGGAGATACAAGGGAGATGAAATCGCAATCACCGAACAACAAAATATTTGTCTGATATTAAAAATTTAAATTATTCACAGCGAAACGGTTGATGAACTAAATTATAAAAGTAACAAAATTAGGCAACTAAAAATCAATTTTTCAATTTTTATAGAAAACTGTGATTTTCTTTAAAAATAGCTTCATGCTTATATCAATAAAATGAGAAACGTCTATCATTGTCACAAGAGATACATTATAATAATCAAATAAAAAATTATATAAATTTACTAACTCGACCACCGTTGAATGAAATGACTATTTGAATCCTTTAATATGGTTTTTAATACTTTTAATGATTTATTTAATCTTAAAAGTTGACATTTTCGTTAGACTTATTAAGTGCTAATTTAATGAATTTTTGTCTCTATAATGCGTGACGAGTGAACCTTTGAGCTATTTTTAAAAAATCAGTTAGCTCGGCGGACGATGTCTGCGTAATGTGAAGGAGAATCAAAAAATAATGTTTATGTAAATCTATCACGTGATCATTTAAGACAACATGTGCTCATTATTTATCTTTTGATTAGATTCTAATTAATTAGATAAACGGCAATTTTGTAAATTATGCAAGTATTGATCTGCATTAATTTATTGGAAGGTATCATTTTTCCTGTAGAATAGGATGAAATTCCAAGGATAAAGATAGTTTTAGCATTTACTTACTCATTGATCGAGTTCTTTTATAAATTAAAGAGAAATATATCAGTTTTGAGAACACAGTTGATTGAAAAATAAGAGGAATAAAAATTTTACGGTGAAGATAGACTACACGCTTTGTTAATTTAAAAACTTTTCAATGTGGCCCTAGTCACAGGAGAATAATTGTCTATAAAATAAGTAAATAAGATAAAAGTTGACGTAAGCTTTTTCAAGTATTTGTGCTTTTACGATTTTATTACACAGTGTATCTTTGTAGTTATCTGTTTCTAGGAAGAAAATATTACTATTGGTTTATTGTTCAATAGTTAATTACAAGCAAATATCTAAGAATGATAACACAAAGTAAAATAAAGTTTGAAGTATGTGAATAACAGCCAAAATATAAAATGCAATGGAAAGATAAAAGTTCTCTCTTTGTTTGTTGAGGTTTTACGAAAGAAATATAGAGAGCGAAAGAGAGTTATATTTTAAAAAGTAATGCGAGTTTGTTAAATGACAACAAAGTTTCTGAATACAATAAGTAAAAATCAAATTTTTCTGGCGCACACGCGCGCGTGGCCGCGCACGCACACACGCGCGCGCACACACACACACAAAAGAAGCAATTTGTTCGTTCGAACGCTCGGTAAAGTCAACCGCTACAGCCCTCTCATCGTCAATTCCCTGCACCCTCACCCTTTTACTGCTTATCCCCACTAGCGGTGGGGGCGGTAGCCTTTCTGGGCCTTCCAAGTTTCCTCGATCACGATTCTCCATTGCTCTCTTAGTCTCTCCCTCACTCTCTCTCTCTCCAACCGCCGTAACGGATCCGGCTCAACCCTGTGGTTGTCACCATGCTCACGAAGACCGTCAAGGCAGGAGCCTCCTCTTCCATTGTGAGGTACTACAGTCTCGGTAAAGATTGAGCTGTTCTGAGTTGAAACCATACGTATTCACCTGTGCTCGCATAAGTAGTCGGTAAGAGTGTTGGATCGGCGATCGAAATCGCCGTCATTTTCGTTACACTCACGCACATTTGTACATACTCATGTGCACCCACGCAGATTGAACCCACTTCTTACAATCGTATACCGTTATGGTCGCAAAATAAAAAATGACGCGTTCGTACAATCAGGGCAGACTAAAAAAACTGTCGCAGACTTATATCAATTCAGGTTGAAGATGCTTTCTTCTGTCTAAAATTTTAGGCTGTCACCCGACATTTCCCTAGGGCTACCCAAATTAATTAACCCGCCAGTGCCATCTTTACACATATTTCCCTCCTTACGTTTCGGTTAGAATAATTCTGGCTTTCTCGCTTTTCCCTACCTACAGATGGACATTCCATGCTTTTCCCGATTTCGAGCTGTTTATTGTACGTTCAACACTCCTCGAGGTAGAAAACAATCGGATCACAAATTGGCAAACTCTTTCCGTGCCCCGTTGTAGGGTGACAAGCACCGAAATAAACGGGTGAATTAAAGGCAGGGCTGAGAGCCTCGAGGCAAGGTGACAAAATGCAGACGCGTGCACTAGTGAGAGGGCTGAGTGGCGAAGGAGGGCTCTTTCGACAGCCTGCCTGCCTCCCTACCTGCCAAATTATTGATCCTTCTCAGCATAGTACCATCAACCCCGCCGCGGACAAAATATTTCGGGCCGTGAGCTGAGGACTGGCACACCTCGGTTAATCTTGCTAATCTCTGCCAACTGCTTTTTTGGGCACCTTTTGTTTCCTCAAGTATCGCCGTTAGCTTCTTTGTCTCTGAAAAGTCACTTGAAAATTTCATAAACATCCATTCCAAAGTTGTTCCAATATAATTGCACGTTTTTTTTTTATGTTTGTACTTTGAAGCGCTTTGGGTTGCGAAAATAATTGAAATATTTAATGAGTTGGATGACGTCAAAGTGAAGCGTTAGCTTCTTCGCTTGCACCAGATCAAAAGGAGTCCAAGGAGGTCAGATTGAGCAGCCAAGGCAGCTTGAAGCCAAGTGAGAGGAGCCTTGAGCAAATGTCAAATTAGCCGAAGCCAAAGTAAAATAGAGAAGCAGGTTACGCGGAGAGGTGGCGTTTAGAAGTGAGCCTGCTGCCCATTGACATCCAGTATTTATCTAATTCCAAGCCGCAAGTTGCCACAGCCGAGAGAGCTAGTAGCTTTAATAGCGGTGCTTTCAGCGCTCTCTGCGTCTCGTTATCCTCGCGAAGGACCTACCTCAGACTCTCTGCGTTTGCCGGCTTCTCAAACGTAATCAACAATCATTCAAGATCTGCCAAACAAACCGCAAATTAGTGGACACGAGCAGACGAGTTGCCGATTCCTCTTCTGTCAGCACGAATACACGCATGTGTGCACGTCACTCTCTGACAAAACATTCGTCAATGCCTAACTCGACCGGTTTCTCCGTGTCGATATTTGCCTTCCTTTCTTAGATGAAACAAGACTCACTTTATACAGCTCTAGTCTAGCTGCGTAAAATATTTCCGAAAATTCATCAAGAGTATGAGTATTATTGCACGATACAATTAAACTGATTGCAAAAATATTCAAAACCGTGAAGCAGCACGTGGAGCAATTCGAAAGTAAAGAGGGCACCTTCCTTGGCTGGATAAAACTGGGCTTGCCGACGAGCAATATTCTTGAGCGCTCGTTTTATGGACAGACTTGAGTAGGGCTGGTTCGCGCGCTACATTTCTATGATCGCTCTGGGAGAATGTATGAACAGCTCCGTCGAGGGGCGCTCCGCTGTCTCGTCGTCGTCTTGCCGTCAAGAGCTCAAGCTTGTTCCTGCCTCGAAAGAAAAAGAAATTGCTTGAACTGGTGCATATATACCTATAGACGTGCAATGTAACGTTAAAGTCTACTTAGTATTTCTTTTTATCATTTCATAACGAATAACGCTAATCCGTATGTGTATAAAATATAAAATATCATTTGTTATTGCACGGACAATGCGCAAGTCCTTATTTTCAAGAGTTCAAGAACCCTTTGCTCAACACACTTGTACCAAGTTTGTACTAAGAGCTTGTTGCATGCTGCACACGCGATACACTTTAGAAAGTTGTATGTAACTCGGGGGCAAATCACTGGATTAGACGGTCTACCCTAATTTTGTCTGATACATCGCACCTACTCTTCCTCCTTCTCCATTTCTACATTACTTCTCGAAACTAAGGCTGTAGTAGCTGTAGCCTGCTGTGTATATGTACGCATGAGATTATCTAGGGAAACTTGAAAATTACGCACTCCACGATGGTTCGCCGTTTCAAGCTCCTTGGCATAAGATCCGTTAATATTATTTTCGAAAAGCGTATTATGTCGATTTTCTTACTGTGTACATTCACAACGTGAATAGTATGGGTCCGGCAATGCTCCCGTTGTAAGTCCATCGAGTGGGCAAAGAAGCAAGCGAGAGACAAAGAAAACTCGGAAAAAGCGAAAATCCAACGAAGAGACATTAGACAATTAGCAAGTAAGTCGATAAAGTCGTTCGAGTGCTCGCAAGTATAAGTGCATTTGGTATAAAGTATTAACCGAGTGGAGACGGAGAGCGCGCAGACGCAGGCAGTAAAAGGGGTTGACTGCAGAATAGTAGTGCAGCAGAAAGAGGTTGGAAACCGAGAGAGAGAGAGAGAGAGAGAGAGAGAGAGAGAGAGAGAGAGAGAGAGCCGCTGGCGAATCAGCCCTTTGAGTGAGGGCTACGAGGCACTCGAGACTCTACGGGGCGGCCCCCATAAACATCGTTCGCGCGCGCCTCTCCCGCGGCTATTGTCGCGCAAACATCCGGCGCGCGCGCAGTTTGCTAATCCGAGGTTGACCGTTGCCGCCGGCCTCTGCACACGTCTACGATATTGGCTTTGGTTATTAATACTGTGCCAGACCGAGCGAACGACCGCACCAACGTTGCGATCTCTCCATTATCGCCATCCACTCCCATAGCCGTCGCGCTGCCGCCGTCTTCACAATACCTCGCGCTAATGGCCAACGTCTCGTTCGCTCACTGCCAGATTCGCAGCTCCGAGCATTGAGACCCACCGCTAGCTCACTTCACTTTCCGTGACTTGCCACCTGGATTAAGCCGTATTCAAGCTCGCTTGCAATATTAACGACTCTTCGACACTTCGCTTTGTTGGACTTGCTGCTGTCCATGCAAGCTCACGTTGCTCCACGCTTATGTTGTCATTTATTCATGCAAGCATACAAGCTGGCTCAATATCCATGCAACTCATCAGCTGTCGATATTATTTTATTAATTTACTTTTATTATATCAACGAAAATCATTTAACAAATAGTTGACTTTTAAAACGAAAATAATAATATCTAAATACCTAGGGCTTTCCGAATAGTTCGACGTCGATGTTGAACTGAGTATATCATTGTAGTAGTTGTCAAGTAATAAATCATACGAATCAATTATGAAATAATCATTTCGAAATTCACTGTCATAAATAACATCGGTACAGTTACTTTTTACGTGAAAATGTGTGTAAACAAAGTTCAACATATAAAACCTCTATTTTTAAAAGAAGTAAGTACAAGAAATTTAATTGTATTTTCAACGAGTGACATTCGATAAACTTTGTTACTTTCAATATCATGCAAGTAAATACGATGACATCATTTCGAGAAATTCATTATTGCTAATCGCACGTCATCACGAGAGTATATTTGTACAATAAGGCTTACTTGTTCCTAAAATTCAATTACCAAGCCAAGAATCAGCGTAATATGTTATGATGTTTGCATATAGTACACAGTGTACGTCATACATAAAAAAATCAAGAAATGTGATCGGATGCATTCGTGTTACGTATACGCAGGTGATGCCAACTATATAGAGATAAGAAGCGATGATAAGAACAGATAATGAAAACTGTTTCAATAAAACCGCTGAAATTTTACTTAGCCGCCACAAACGCGATTGACTTTCAAGTAAGCAATAATGGGTTTTTTAACGAATACGGGACTTTTAGTAGCTTTGACTGTGGCCTTGACGACAGTTGTCACTTCAACACAGTATGGATTCTTTAACAACGATTTCAACACTGGTGGAAATAAATCGCACAATCTAATTATTGGCACAAGACAACCTGGCGATCAACAGATGTACAGAGAAAATATCATTAAGAAATCCAAATGGATGAGTGTAGTCACTGTTACCAAAACGTACCAAACTAGTAATTACACCATTAGTCAGATTCGTGCTCTCGACCAGAAGACAAATGGCAAGGGAGCTATTGCTCAGCGTATTTCCGGTGGTATTGGTTTTAACAATGTCACACTCAAGTTTAAGAGTCTAAAAGGTCACGGAATTAATTTTGTGGTAGAATTATACGGTCATCATCGTTACTAGACGTCAGTAAAAAAGAAATGTTTAACGCTTTAGTTCAGAACACGTATTTCTTTGTGAATTAACATGTTTCCGATAACACTAACATAATTGTATGAATCACTTGTACTTTTCCACTTGACTTCGACAATGACATCTGATACTTCTATAATATTATACTCCTAAAATGAATTGTATTAATGAATATTTTTCAAACTGAATAAAGTTGTTATGAAAATCAGAATTATAAAGACATTCAAACTTAATTAAAACTTATGGTGTAATTGTTTTAAAAAGATATATATTTTTCGACAGACAACAGAAGACTGTCTTAAACAAAAGTAAAATTTGTTTATTTTAAACGATAAAAGTTTTCGAACAAACAAAATGCAAATAGAAAATCATTCATTCTTAACACTCCTTGATTCAATATCGATTAAAATATAATCGATCATTCAATATACCTTTGATGTATTGAAATATACATTTTATCATTTTCCAATGATTCACTCTGAAATTACTTGAAAATCTGCTTAAATAATTAACTGAAAAATTTATATCTGGCCGAAAAATAATTGACAAATGTAATAAATTACCAATTACTTCGCGATAACGTTAACTTTTATTCAGTGAAATGACATTTTCAAAATTATCCTCTGCAGTTATGATTCATCATTCTATTAGAGTAGTAATTAAATAAATTTAATAGCAACTAAAACGTTTCAAAATCTTCTAAGCTTAATGAGATTAATTTATAAATATGTTACTTGAGCTATATTTCATTTTCATACCTATACGGTGAGTCAAATTATTTTTAGATTCAAAATAAAATTAACCACAAAAACTTTATTCAACTTCATTTAAATTGAAATCAATTATTTAAAGTTTCTTCACGTTAGTATTATTTTTACCTGTTAGAAAACCATTAGCAATAAATGAAGACATTATCATACGTCAATCTTGATTATACTAAACATACGGATCGTTTACATATCGGATAGAAGCTATAATTCTAAATCCTTCCAGTCACATCGTTAAATCCTTCGGTTTGATATATAAAAATATTTTCTTTAAATCGCTGTAGAAGGGCTATTTTAATATCAAAATTCATCAATTTAATTTTGTATGGAGTTACAATATTTTATATTGATCTAATAGATTCGTATTTAGCTTTGGACTAAAAGTTTCGAATAATCGATGCTTTCTTTCTGTTCAAAATCTCTTGCAACTAAACGTATCATCAAAATGTTTATGTAATATCTACTAATTTCCAAGTTTTCATCTGAATCAAAGAATTAAACTCAGTATTTATAACATTACGTCAATATTCATTTGCAATGCTTTGAAAATAGATGTATCCGGTTTCACCAATAGAGCTACGAATGCTTGTCGTTCAGATCTAAATAAACTGAAAATATAATTACTGAATTTATCATACCAAAAAATAGATTCGTGCACCTTTTGTGACCAAAAACAAAGAATTTATACGTACGTATCTTCAATTATTGGAGCCCTATTCGTGTGAAAGAACAAATGCCACGCGGAAAAAAAATTATACCTAAATTGTCTCCGCAATAATTATTCTACCATGAAATTCCGTGTTTCCGGTTGCAAGATTTGTATAAAAAAGCACAATATTTTATTACATTTTATTCAGTTTAATCATAACGCAAATCAAAATAATTCGGAGTCTAATCAAACAGTACATTGTAAAAAAGTTGAAGTTAAGAATTCAATACTTTGTATTGAAACTTTTTTTCAACACAGTATTGAAAATTCAATACAAAATATTGAAAATACAATACAAAGTATTGAAAATTCGGTATATAAGTTACAATAATTTCAGTTTGTAAATATTTCAATTCGGTACTATAACATTTGTAACTTAATTACGGTCAGCAATTATCATTAAATTTACTTTAAAAATAATAAAATTCTAAAGAGAATAATTTTTACAAACGACAAATTTTAGTTTGTATTGAAAATTTAATACTTGGTATTGAATTTTCAATACAGTATACAATTTTCAATACAATGTATTAAAAATTCAATATTTTCGTGTTGAATTTTCAACATTTTATATGGAAAATTGGTGTTCACTAATCAATAATAATCAAAATCTAATAATGAGAATCTAATATGTTTAACAAAAGCAATAAACGTCGTTTATTTAGTGTATTACTTGATGGAGGATCTCGGTCGAATTTTATTTTCGAAAAATTAGCATCAAAAATAAAGTTGGATCAAATAAAAATTGATTTGCTTTTCGGTTTGGGTCACTTGTACTAATTATAGAGTTAAAGCGAAAATTCAGTCGTAAATCAATTCTTATGAAAATAACTTGGATTTGGATACCACCGACGATTATTAGTTTATTGTCTTCCCGTTGTGTGGATCACAGCTCTCTCAAAATTCCTTCGGGTATTATTAAACTGACGGATCTTGAATTCAATAAACCCGCAGAAATCGACGTATTATATGGCTGAAAACTATTTTAGAAACTCTTGAATACTGGTAAGATTTTTATATAGGAGCATTAAGGCATTACCATACAGAAAAAACTTTATGGAGTTGGAGTGAAATTACGGTGAAACAATCGGTACAACGACCAAGATTATGTCCCTTAGAAACGCTAGAATAAAAATGAATCCTTTATTTTGAAATGGATTCTATTCCTTAAAAAAATATTTATTTAATGATGAACAAAAATGATAAAAATTCTATGCAGAAACCACTTGTCAAAAAATCCTTCATTGAAAACGGTGTACACAGTAGAATCGATCAAATATCGCAATCTCGGGCATGTAGAAGAAATTAAAAATATTAATAATTGCAGTAAAGCATATTTTATTCGTAATATCTCATTTCATATCTTGACGTAATTAAAGATATTCTTTTATTGTGTATCATATATGATGCGTCGTCAAAAAGTTTATCAAACGTTTCACTCAATGACGCTTTAGCAGTTGGACCGATTATTCAAAATGATTTAATGCCATTAGTCATGCTTAAGACACACGAAGGTGTGCAGACAATGTAGAAAAAAATTTTCCGATGTATTAAAATGCACTAGGACGTTTTTCGAAAAATTCTATGACGAATTAACTGTTCTGAGTCCATGCGCGTATTTGTTTTGACCATGATCACTCAAAGTACTGCGAATGCGCCCTATCTGGTTGCTAGAATGCTTCACCAATTAGCAATTGATGAAGAGGGCAGGTACTCGCAAGCTATTTAAGTTTTAAAAAACGATTTCTATGTAGATGATCTATTGACAGTACAGATACACTCGAAACAGCCATAGAGATTGAACAACAATTGGTTAGATTATTATTAAAACCAGCAGGTTTTAAACTTCATAAATGGGCCTTGTTTGATACTTGGCTCAAATTTACAAAACTATAACAGTAGTTTACTAGACAATCAAACTCCAAAAAATTTTAAGTATTCGTTCAAATGCAAAATGTAAGTGATTCTATTAAATATTTACTAAAACCATGTTTAGTTAAAAATAGCATAGCTAAACGTAGCATTTTAACTCAATTTGCAAAATTATTCGATCCATTAGGCATTTTGGGTCCAGTCAATTTAGTTGTAAAATTAATTATGCAAGAATTATGGAAAATTACATTTTCTGCATGATTTAAGATGTATTTGTTCATTACCATTCAAAACTTTTGTATGATATCGCCAATTTCATAGTTGTATTTTGTTAACAAAAATAATGGAAATCAGTTTTGACTCATTTCGGTTAGTGCTTGATACAAACTAAATTTAAAATTTTTACTTTCAGCAATAAACGTTACTCTCATCTTCATCTTTTCATCTGTCACATTATTGACTTTATATTTATATTTGGAAAATTAATTTCAAAAAAATGTTTCGTTAAATTATACTGTATCATATTAGTCGAAGTCACTTCACAATATTTCAGGTAAAACATCTATTTATGGTCCTCTTTATTATTGATTATATTTATTCAATAATCTTGATAATATAAATATTCAAGAAACTTATATATCCTGAGAATAAATATAATTCAAGTAGATTAAGATTATTTTGACATATTATGTGTGTTTTGTATGGATTTTATTCTTTTTCTAATGCCTGTGAATTGTCTTATTTTTTATTTACTCAGTCAATCGATAATAACTCAAGCTATTTATTAGCATTGATTTGCTACTTTTGCTACTCATTCGCTCAATTCCTATACATGTCGTTACAGATAGTACCCCACGTTACCATAGTTCAGTCAGACCACGCTTCACGATTATTATACTATTCGAAGAAATGACATAAAACTCGATAACCGAAAAAAGTTCATTCATTCATGACAAAAATATATATTTCTTGAATTTTTTGTAAACATAATGATATTTATGATTTACATCATAAATAATCGATTTTTGGCAAATTTGTTCAGAAAATAATACGTAAAATAAATAATTTCGGAACAAATTTGCTTTTAGAATTTATCAAATAATTATTCTAACATAATGTATTGAATTTTTAGGGGAGAATAATTCTTAGTTCAATTTTTATACATTTTTGACATAAATTCAGTAATCAAACAAATGTTTGTTTTTTTTAATTTTTAATAAGGCAATACGTTCATTGATATATTTTTCATGTAACCGTTCATTTTTTCAAAAAATTTGTATTTTATAAATCTATAAATATATTTGTGTGAAACTTGTATCTCTTTCAAATTGAATACAAATGATTTTATCTGTTGTAGGTAAGTGGACTTCATACTATTGATAATTAAGCTTAAACCAATGAAAGTGACGTTAAGCCTTAGGTGAGTGCAATTGATAACGAAATAAAATTTTTTTGATAATAATAATAATAATCGTTTTTTTATAATGTGAAAATATATAAAATTCAAAGGGAAATATTCCAGAGCATAGAAATAGCTGACTACATGTCCGTGGAAAAATATGTGACCACGTCATGTTTTTGTTTCAGCGTATCTTTTTCACATCTAATATTTGATACGTAAAGAAATATTCGGCTAGTTTCTCGAGTTCGTATAGTCTACTGACATGAATTACATGCAACAAACAGGCGATGTGAAAGCTGCGAACACTCAGAAGCGACGTTGTTCTATGCGTTCTCGCAGTGTCTTGTTCGATTTTGGCGTGATGACAGCTTCTCGTTATTTCTCAAAAAAGTTCCCGGATTCCAAGGTGCTTGTATGTGTGTGTGTAGGTGGTTGGTGTGTGTGTGTGTGTGTGTGTGTGTGTGTGTGTGTGTGTGTGTGTGTGTGTGTGTGTGTGTGTGTGTGTGTGTGTGTGTGTGTGTGTGTGTGTGTGTGTGTGTGTGTGTGTAAGTAAGTAAGTAAGTAAGTAAGTAAGTAAGTGAGTACGTACGCGCCACCAGCTGTCCATACTTGGAGCGCGGCGTCCTATGCATCATGCGCCCCTTCTTTCTACTACGATGTAAATGACAGCGGACTGATTTACTCTCGCCAGAGTGGACGCCAGATTTTTTAATCGTTCTCGAGTAAGCTATCCTCCGATCGAGTGTTCCAGCATCTCGCTCATATATATACCCACCACATACAACTGCCACTGCTTACGGTAGAACTTCGCAAACCACGCGGACATCATAAATTAAGCATGAAAAAGTTGTGCAGTCTGCTTTTGAAAAGAGAAACTCCAGCGCTCGTGATAGATAGCGATCAATTTTCAGAGGCCTTTGTCTCAATGAATCGCGTTTTCCGTATAAAAAGACCATTCAAACGTTGTCCGGAGTTTCTCCTTAAACATTTATTCAAACACGACTTCAATCAAAATATTAATGTGGTTCAATTAATAATAGCAATGATCTGAGACAATATTAGTCTAAGCAATGCGAGCACATGTGTATTGTATTAGACGAATTTCAAATGACCATAAATCAATCGGGACTAGAAATAATCAATTAGAGATATGAATATCACCGTAAATAAAGAGCATTCAGTGGCATAATGAAACAAAAGAAAGAATTACAATGAATGCACAAAAGGGGCATGCCTTTCAAATGAGTCGGCTCGCGTATGTGTTATCAGGTCGAAGCAATTTGTTCTGCTCAACACATTCTGAACGAATTGACAACAAGAAGCAATCAGAGGACAATCAGCACCTGTAGTTCCCCTTAACAGAGAGCGAAGCGATCTTATCAGCGTGCATTCCCCCCACCCCGCTCCCCTCTCGCAGTCTCTTTCGCGCGTATCAGTCGATAATTCAAAATCAAACTGGAATGTCCATTAATTATCCGCGCAGCGAAAAGTCGACGTAGCAGGATCGAGTGACGAAAAAACCGTATCGGTGGTAAAAACCAATGCGGTGAGAGTGCAACACTGATATAACGCGAGGACGAGGATAGAAACCGCGCCGATTCGGATAAAAGCCCACTCTCACAACAAAGCAAATGATAATAAGCCTTATTTATTGTTTCTAGATAACTCTCTCCTTCTAAGCGCAGGCAATAGCTCCACACAACCTTGCTGTCCGGTCTATAATATTTATGAGCCAGTTTTAAGTGTTGGGAGCCACGCGTATCTAGCACCTCTAATCCGATCTCGCGCGGTTATACCATTGCGCCGCGCTGCCCGCCAGCTTGCTTCCAACACGCGTGTTACGTCGCAAGCACTGAAGATCGATCGAAGCGTAATCTTCGATACTTTTCTCTATTAGTATCAACGGAATCTTTTGTGCTTTTGTGTTGGCAAATGCCATTTTGCTTTGTATTTGTTTTTTTTTAATCTTTTTCTGGCAAAAATAAGCTTTTTCCATCCGGAAAGAAATTTCTCTGAAATAAGTCGAACTGGCGTATCTCAGAAAAATTGTCATTTTATAATGTTACCTGATATTTTAACGGTGATAAGAAGTTTTTTTTTTTTCTCTTCTTGAAGAAGATTTGTCTTAGGGGAAGATTTCCATTGGTAAAAAGATTATTTGTTCAAGTTCAAATTTTCTCGAGTTAGGAAGATTCTTTTTACAGGATGTAATTAAAGTTCTGAATAGTAGCAACAATTATTTACTGCATAATGTTTAGTAAAATTATGTTCTGAAGCAGAATATTGAAAATTATTTGATCTATAGACTTCTGATGCTTGGCTACCTATATAGTGTAAGTAGTAGAAAAAAATGTAGTGGCACGAAGCTTTGATATATATCCGTGAGTTTGTCAGTCAATCTTTCACGAATATAAGGTGTATGAGACATACATCGCTGTTCTTTTATAACTCTAGATCAACGGAGACACAATCAGAATACTTGCTCGGTCAAAATAAATAAAGTAGATGGTGTGTGCAGAGTGGTGTAAAAGGGGGAATGAGAGACGAAATAATGCGAAGGAGCAAGACAAGAGAGAGAAAGAGAGAGAACGTGCGATCATGAATCATACGCGCGAGAAAGTCATGAGAGTAGCAGTTTTGCAGCAGCAGCAGCGGCAGCTTGTTAGATTTATCGCTGAGACGCTTTTTTGCGCGATGGATCTACTTTTCTGCGCGCGCGAGCATACACCGAGACATTTCAGTAGCTACCGCACCCGAGCGAGCGAGAGACGACGCGAGGATAAACGAATGAACCTGCTTCGATGTCGCGCGCTAACTGCACTCGCGCTGCTTTATTTTCAGACATGAAATTGATATGAATTAAAGGAATGTTGTCATTTTTTCATCTACGCCTCAAAGGCTACGTGATAAATGGTGACTGTCTTGGATTTTTTGTGATTTCCGTCTACCCATAGGGAGGATTTCATTTGTTGGATGGGTAGTTTCGATAAGACTCGCGCATGGAATAGTTCGAGGTTCATATTAACGACTTTGGTAAGTGATGACCGTAATGCTCTGCCGTCATTTATCGAGTATGAAGGTGGGTATTTCATCACTCTTGATTTCGCCGTGGAGTGCTTTAGAGATAGTCGATCAGGTTGACGAAGGGTATTCTTCTGAAATTGCAGGGAGTAGAAGCAGTGTCGGAAGAGTTGAAAATGTCGAGGCTGGCTGTCGGTTCGCAGGGAAGAGCACGGTCGAAAAGACTATTCAGCGGTGGCAAAAGCAGTCAGGCCTATATGCAGCGCGAGAGAAGAGGCAGAGTTCCGCGAGCGAGAAGGACGATACTCCTTTGTTACGCCCGCGCTGTGTGCGCGCAGAGCCGATCTCTTCGGAAGGATCTCTGCCGAGTGCCGAAGCTCGGTTCTGAGCGAGGAGGAACACTGCGAGCGCGAACGGCGGGGAGGGGAGCAGGGAGAAGGAGTGTTGGCGCGCTCCTATCGAAATATCTCGAAAGCGCAAAGTACACACTGGGACGATCCTTTTTGCAGGTGAGGCCAAACACGCGTTATACTCGCGCAGCCAGCCGACCAAGCGATATTCCCACTGACTGCCTCGGACTCGTGAACCCTTCACGGCCACTTTCATTGCTTTCTTTAGATTCTTTTCTTTTCTCTTCTCTTCCCTACCGACCTTATCATATTTCACTCCCTTTCGCGCTTCTTTCCTATTTATCTCCCTCTCGTATATATACGTATTGTTGGTTTTGCTTTTACACCCCGCGCCTGTACAAACCTATGCGAACATCCGCTGCCGCGTACATTGACCTCTCAACAATTCTACAAGCTTACTATTCTGTCCCATCCAAACCTATCCACATTTTTATCAAATACTTGGTAGATCAATATACTCTAGCCAAAATTCTCATGGTTGAAGCACATTCAAATATTCTTCAATATAAAAATGTTTCTGAGCCATCTGCGAAATTATAAATTGTTCCAAGTACTTTCCGATGTCTTTTACATTCAGAATTTCATTTGATAGTTATTTCATTCACTAATTTTATATTTTTCAAAACTTTATACATCAAAACAAATTCAAAACAAAACGACAAAAGTCATCGCCAAACGATTTTATTAAATAGAAGAAGGCGAATAAGAAGAAGAAGGATATTCTAAGGAAACCAAGAAAGTCCCAAGTGCATCGAGTTGATTTATGCCAGATGATAGATAGCAAGAGGACCATTTTTGCCGTCAGATTCTCGCGAGCCCGAGGTTACATTTGCCTCAAAAAAAAAAAAAAAAAAAAAAAGAGGAAAAAAAGGACGAGACTACGTATAAAGTAGAAGAGGGAAAGGATTTCAGAAACGAAATCCAAGCGACGAATTCACGCATGTCTTCCTGGTAATTTCTCTTCAGAGGACAATAGTAGTAATATTGGAATAAGTAGCGTGAGAAGACATAGACGCATGTGAATGAACCACTCACAATTATCTTTGACAATAAGTGTATTGAGTTTTTAGAGTTGTTAAAGAAATTTGTTTGACAATAAGAATCTATTTCTATCGTTGAATTCGGCTTAAAAAAAAGTCGATAGCTGCATAATAAGGTTAGCGGTTACACGCGTGTGAGTTGAGGTGGAGGTCGAGCCCAGGGTCGGCGTGACTTTCTAGCTCGATACATTTTCATTAGCGGAGCGCTGGGTCGTTTGTTCGCTGGCGCTCGTATCGGAGGTTACTTTAATCTTCGACACGCCGTAGCGTGTGTCGTCGTCGAGAAAAGCCGACGGTGCCGCCATCGCTTCGTTAACGTCTATGTAATTCCGAGACCCCAAGATCATTTCCAGATTACCAGCGCCGTTGAGCCGCGTGCGCGCCTGAAGCCAATAGCTATATCTTGCGCTGCTGCTGGCTGGATATACTTGGACATTTTCTACTTCATTGACCTTTCAAGAGACCGGAGATAGCTGAGGGGCTATTGCAATCACTAACCTCTTACAACTAAATACTTACAATACTTTGCATAAACTCTCGGTAACAATATTGAACTTCCTGTTTAAAAAAAGGAAATTCTTTATTTTTTTTATTTCAATATTTTATTTTCTTCTCATAATTTTATTAAGAATAATGAACCATTCTATTACTTTTTAATAATTGTATTATAACATCAACTTACTTTACATAGGTCTAGTGATGATTCAATGCTCCAGATCTTGAAACATTTATTAGTAGCAATCAAGAGCTTCTTATAAATATTTTTTTTTCATTTATTTGTATTCCTTTAATTCAAATTCACAAATAAAATATATTATGAATCTTATCATTACTTGATCCACAAAGTCATCCAATTAATGTACATTTCCAAATAAAAATAAATAATTTAAAATAAAAATAACTAATTAATGTGCATTTTAAGATAGGTGTGACATTCGCATGTGAATATTAAAATTGTATATTAATGGTAAATTTTCATGAAATTTAAGTATTTTCGAAGATTTTAAATATTATAATAAATATTCCATCAGATAGTAGTAAAGATGTTGGTTGCATGCTGCTCATGACTATGGGGTACTAAGACTAATGCGTATAGATACTTGTAGTGTACCTTTGCAGCGTTCAAAGTAAACGTAGTTCTTCAAATAACAATAATAATTATAACAAGATTTATGTGATAAGAATTTTCTCAATATGTCAATACCTCAATCAGATTCCTTTGTCGCACAATATATTATTTTGTTTATAAATTAATAAACCAAATTATCGATCACAATGGCTGTCAACATTATTTTAACACTAAACCTACCAACATATTATATATATACCTATTTCTACCGAATGGCGGTCAAATGACCGCTTTTGAAATAAACAATTATAGTCTTTTCCAGTTGATTGTAATTTATACAGAATGTAGCATAAACAATAAACACAAAATAATTTTCATATAATAATTAAAAAACATGTACATTTCGGGCTTTGAGAGCGGTCATTTGACCGCTCTGGTAAGTTTAGTGGTATAATAGAATCTTTCACGCAATAATAATCTTATTTTGATAAGTGCTAGTTTAAATAATGATGTTTCGTAGCAATAAGGCTTGAATACGTCCGAAGCTGGAAAAGTAATGGAAAAGAACATCTTCATCTAGAAATGAGGAATGCAACTTTTCTCTCTTTGATTTGCGGTGATGAAAAGAACAATAAGAACTCGAGGATTGAAGATGGTCGCAGTTAACGTAGGCGTTAGGATAATTACATTCTCATAGTGTCGGTGGCATGAGCTCGACGGGGCGCCACGCAGCGCGAAAATCCCAGAAGAGAGAGAAAGACGCTGAGCAACCTTGATTATCGTCTTGCACCTAACCACTTCGGCTGCTCACATTTTTGATTATCTTTTTTTATTTTGTCTTGGCCCTCGCCATAATTGAGTCGCTCTTGCGCAGCGGTGCCGCAATGGGCATATGCAACAAGCTGACTACAAGGCATTTGTTGCTCCAATTATATCATTGTTTTGTGTCACTTATTTCTGCGTTGCATTCATTTAAAAGTCGATTAATGCGTGATCTATGAGGAGTAGGAAGAGCGGTCATAGAAAAATTCGAAGGTGTTCAATTTGACGATAGAGAGTTCAGTGAAACTGGATTGATCGGTGAAGCTTATATAACGACTAATAAAGCCGTAGCTCGCAACAGCTCGATCGGGCTATCTGCAGACTTGGTTGGCGTCTAGCGACGATGAATTGAGATATCTCGCGCGTAAACTTTATCAAACGCGCATCCTCGAATGTCGGATTTGCATAAAGCGACTACGAGTGTGTATATGGCGCGCGTGCCCGGACAACATGAAGTAGCTGTGAATTATCGCCGCTCGTAAAGGCGACTGCATAAAACGCGCTCGTATATGTAATGATAGTGCGATGCTATTATTATCTGCAGCCAGAGCGCTTAAGCAACTCGTTCACCTCCCCCCTCTATACGCTCGTGATTATTATTGAGCGTCGTTCAGCCGTGCACCACTCTGCTACTTCTCGGCGATTTATATAGGAGACGCATTTAATCGTTGTTGCACCCCTCGAATACCACCGTCGTCGTTATTTCGTCTTTGTTGCACGCCAGCCAGTCTCGTGCTGATTTGCTGGAGCGCGTGGATTGAGTGAACCGATGCCCCAAATTTATCACCTTGCTGCTCTATCTGGACTATTCTCGTCTATTGAGAATTGTCCAAGCTTTCTGCCAATTCAATTTACTTATTTATCACTTTGCCAAGTTCGTTATAACATCACATGTTTGAGATTACTTTTATTAAAGTTTGTTCATTTATTCGTGCTTTTTGACGAGTTCCAATTTCTATTGCAAAAGTTCAATTTCAATTTTTACCTGAAAATTACATTTAAAACTTATGTGAAATCTTATTTTCATTTCATATTTAAATATTTTACTATTTGCAATTAAATTTTCTAGCCAAAGTTTCTAAATTTTACTTGCTGATCTTACTTGAATATCATTTTTTAAGTGAAACTATCAAGCGAAATTACCAAAAGATTTTAAACCGTGACTAGAAAATTTTAATTATAAAAAATAGAATGTTCAATATAAAATCCAATAAAGTTTTTAGTGTAATTTGTAGATGAATATTGCATTTGAAAAAGGGATCACTTTCAACAAGATAATACAATATGAATATCAGTTTCGAAAATAACTACTTTGCTTTTAATACCATGCCATTCAATTAATACATTTTCATCAATATTTTCTACATAAAAGTTTTAATCTATTTAAATTACCTGAAACAGCCAACGTAAAAATCAAGATATACTTGGAATTTGAATTAAAAAACATCGTATACTCCCTCTCAGCCCATCTTCAGATTAAACACGTGCAGCTGAAATTCTGAAAAAAGCTGTAATGCGAGAAAATCCATTGGATTTCTCAGTTAATAGCACAAATTTTTTATGGCTGGTACAAGGGGAATCACGGATAGTAAGAAAAAGAAGAAAAGGTAAAGGATGCAGGACAAACACGAGACAGTGAGAGAGAGAAAGAGAGAGAGAGAGAGAGAAGGAGAGAGAGAGAGAGAGAGAACAAAACGAATAAAAGGAGAAACAAAGCGAGAAACGTGTAGCAGAGAAAAATGTTGCTGTAACAGAAAGGCGTAGAGTTGAAAAAGAGAGAAGAAGAAGCAAAGTACAGAGTGCGGGAAAGGAAAGAGAGAGAGAGAGAGAGAGAGAGAGAGAGAGAGAGAGAGAGAGAGAGAGACAGAGAGACAACAGTAGCGAGTGCAAGATAAAAAGAGAACGCGGCAGCGGCCCGACGACGAAGCGCGTGAACTTGCTTGTGACATAGCACGACAACTCGAAGAAACGCGTAACTGCATTACTTTGCGGCATTGTCATTGTCGTCATCATATATATCACGTTGTATAGGCGTGTATGCATCTACAAGAAAAAACATAATCGCCATGATCCCTTTTTATGTTAGCGGGGATAATTACATCACTCGGTGGCTAAGTACGTGTCAACTTTTCGTCGCTCGTTCGCACAAAAAGTTCTCCGAGCTCACAGTATTCACTTTCTCCTTTACCCACGGTATATATCCTCTGATGTAGGCTTACATCCAATTGCTCCACTCTCTAAGGATATCTTTCCGTTCTCAACACGTGTGCACGGCAGTCTCAAACATAAATTTTGGAAAGTCAATCGTAAGATAAGCGTAAATGCAACTATTTTAAAATGTACTTTTATCTTGCACTCAAATAAATCAAAAATGATTTTGGCAAATTATCTATAGTTGATGTTTTTGTAGAGGGGTTAAATCAATGCAACTTTCAAATTATCATTTTGCGCTTGTTCAGGACCACTTTGAGAAAAATGATATTCCAGACTGTGATGGATAAATGTAAATCATTACAAAATCTAACATATATTGAGTATGAGCATCTTTCTGTCATCAGAGGATGTAATTACATTAAAACCTAGAAGGTGATAAAATTGAAATTGCTGAACAAAAGAAATTGGATCTTTAAAATTAACAGTAGCAGATTACAAAGATTGCACGCGTATTTGATTGATAGTTCTTATAAATTATTACATTTTTTTCCAGAAGTGGTTTATCCAAAATATTGACATCAATACTTACCTTAGCATCGCTTAAATATTATACGGTGGATTATATTTGATCGTCGGGATGGTTGGTGGGTGGCCGTCGGCAATTATGACGCACTTCTGGTCGTCTAGCCTCCTGGACAGCGTAATGCCAATATCTTGATCACGGGCATGGCCCGCACTATACTACCCCTAACTGTGAGGATAGGCCGATTTACTGTCCTTCGGGCTGTCCTGGTCGGAAAAGCCTCAGAGGATAACAGTCGTATCCTTAGCTAGGTAGATGGTATAGCCGCCAGCCCTGAGTGCGGTCGCTTGCTCGCTGAGTAGCTAGGGAGCTAAGGCGCAACAGCGATATACTCAGGGTCGTAGAGGATCATGTGTACGACGTAAGATCAGTCAGAACTTTTCTCGGCACGGACACTAACGTGAGACGCGCGCGCGCGCGCGCGTGTGTGTGTGTGTGTGTGAGAGAGAGAGAGAGAGAGAGAAAATGATAGTTTTTTATTTCCCCAATGAGGTAGAACCGGCAGTTTTACAATGGAATTATACAAAGTTTTACAATGAAATTATACAATTATACAATGGAATACATCAATGGAATTCTAAAATAAAATTGATGGAATATGAATAAAATAATAATAAATTGGGAAACAATATTTGCGTGTTACTTTCCCGATCCACAGCTGAGCTTCGTACTTCAGGAGCAAGCTTCGCGCCCAACGTTTAAATGGGATAATTATATGTGCGGAGAACTCGGTCACACATAGTTTATTAAGTGTTTTCTGAGCAAGAATAGTGAATGAGTGGTTCCACGCTTCCGTCCTTGGAGCCCTGTACTCAAATGATGACGATGGGAGACGATTTGAGCGACAAATGGTAACGTTCTCATCAAGAATAGCGATATTCTGTATGAGATAAACAGGTGATTTCCTGGCTATGGTGAAGTAGGCCAAGATAGCAAGAGATAAGTAACGAGACGTGGTAAGTGAAAGCCATCTAAGCACATGTCGAATATGGGTGATGTGAAAAACAGTTGAGGTTGTGGGGATGAAGGGAATGGTACCAATCACGAAACGAATACAGACGTTTTGGGCAACTTGTAATTTGGATATACACACACTATTTAATTAAATATATATGAGTAAGGCACAGTCAAAATGTGGAAAAACGAGTTGTTCGACTAGTTGTTGTTTTAAAAAGACGAATAAGGATTTTCTGTAAAATCGAAGCGAAGCAAGTGACTTATAAACTCTTCTTATTACCATTCTGACATGCTCACTCCAATTTAGTGTAGATATTAAGGGTACGCCCAAGTTTCGGGTGGTCGTTACGTAGTTTAGTATTACTCCATTTATAGTAGATTTTTAGGGTCAAGAAATCTTATGCATTGGTTACTGTCTAGCAGCATAACCTTGGTTTTGGTGATATTCAAGGGGATGCCGTTTTGCTGGGTCCAATATACTATAAACTAGACATTGGTCTGCATCCTCTGCAATGAGTCGATCAGGTTGCAAAGAAAACAGTGCAGATAGACCTGGGTATTATCAGTATAAATCATATAGTTCACAAAGAATAATACAGCGGGTAAATCGTGAATATAGATTGCAAACAAGAGTTGCTCCAATATGCTACCCTGTGGCACCCCAGTCGACGTTCGAAGTAAACTGGATGCCTTGTCATTCTCATCGACTATAGCCTGATACCTGTCGAACGGGCAACTGAAAAATCAGGACAAGACAGTTTCGGAGAGACCAAGACGGCGAAGTTTATTTCCGGTCCTCGACAGCCCTCCAGACATCATCAAAGTCATCCAGGAGGTTTGTTCAACCTGCCTACCTAGGATTCTGCATGTTGGGGACAGGAGAGCAAGAATAAACAATTACTCTATTGTTTTTGAACGGGTTTTATTTTATTTTACAAAATCAGCTACAAGGTTATTAAATTAGCCGCACGCGTCGACAAGACTCAACTAGAGGAGCGGTCAGGATAGAGTGTCGTCGCTTTTTTTCCACCTCCCGCTTCATTCACTCGGCTTTCCCTCTCCTTGTCATTTTCCGCATTGGCGTAGCTAAATGAGGTCCGAAGGGGGCCAGTGTCGCACTTCCTTCCGCTTCGCTCGTGGTTCGCCGGGCGGCCCCGGAAATAACCCTTGTGTTATTGCCGGGCCGTAAGACCAAAAAAAAATCATTTGCAGCAGGTCATGGCAGCCTCGGGAAGGGGCACGGCCCGTATCTCCCTCCCGAGCTGTAGCGTACGGCCCTGGATCTGCCCAATAGCAGCCATGCTCGTCAAACAAGCGAAGCCATGGAGGGTGGCCGTTTCAATTAATTTCCGACACATGTACCCACGGCGGAGGTGGATGGTCGCGACGACACACTTTCCTACCATCGCACGCAAAGACTTGACTCCTTGTTTTTCGCAACGCACGCTGTACATGCCTCGACGCATCGAGTCGCCAGCGCCTCGCATATACCCCACTGACTACCGCCTCTGACCGAAGAGGAAATTTCGGGTTTTCTCCGGCGCGTTGCGTCACAAATCACGGCTTGTCGCGCGTTGTTCAACGCGCAACCGAGACCGAAAGATTGCTGATGTCTTCCGAGCAAACGCTCAACAGCTGCGGACGTCTACTTTTTTTTGATCCGTAACACTGCAGATGGTGACTATCCAAATAAGAGAATAGCTGTGAAAAGATTAGCCTCTCCAACGCCTTAGAAACCTCAAATAACCTCACTATCGGTGTAGTTTTCGATAAAGCGGGCACCTCCAAGAGTTCGGAAACACACCATACGATAAGGATAAGTTGACAAAATGCGTAGGTACGGGCGATGTGATAATGAAACGAGTTTGAGCATCTTGACACTTAGCCCATCGGGACCAAACGTTCTCGAGGTAGATGAGTTTAGAGCATCTGGGACTCCTGTGAAGTCACTGTGCGGAAAACGAAAATGAGATGACCAGGTGGAACAGTAGAGGGGGTAGCTAGTAAGGTATCGAAGGAATCGTAAGTCACGAGGGAGGAGGTACTCATATTTACGATGTTTGCGAAGAGTGCGTTAAGTGCAGTAGGTGGAAAAAATTGGAACGGGGACTAGGAGTTAGTTTTATGACTCAAAATCAACGCAGCTCATTTCATTTCGCCTTACCATCTCTAGTAGAGGATAGCTTATCGAAGATACATGAGTTCTTGGTAACATCGAGAGAGATTGTTACTTAGTTTCAAAGTCTGCGGTACCTTAGTTTGTCGGATGTGGAATGAGTTTGAGAGATCAGTCTGTAAGCAGCATCGCGTTTTTTCATGAGGACGAGAATATTTAAGGTGATCCAGGATTTCCGTTTGGATGATAATTTGATTTGTTTAATTAGGGCAAATATGTCGGAAGACTTGACTATAGCTTCAGAAAAACTGCGCACAGGAGCGTCTAAATGAGTCGCTACGTCACTGTTTGGTAGATTTGAGGTGAGTAGGGAACTAAAGGAGTATCACAGGTATAGGATAAAGTAGGTAGCATGGATAGATGTTCAGTTGTGATTTTATTTAGAACTGATTTATCCAATCACGTAGTATGATGACTTTGGATTCAGGTTTGTATGAGCGGTACGGATAATTTAGAGTAATAAAGTCATGGCCAGCCATAAAAGGTGCGTGGGATTTATCGGAAGATTGTATAGCATCAGGGTTTTTAACTATGAAAAGGTCAAGAGTTGTATCGGGGGGGGGGATATCCAGACAGTGATAAAGGCTTTAGCAGCAGGTTAGGTTTAGCAACATTAATGTGTCCATAGTGAGGGCTTTCTCAACTTCACGGACAGTGACTGCTATGCGTTGCCTTACTGACTCCTATAATATAAAGCTCTCTTTATTTAACTTTAGTACCATTTATAGAATCAAGTTCACCTTTTATATATTTATTTCTTAGAGTGGATAGTTTATTACTTATCTCTGTGATCGGATTAAGGAGCAGAAATAAAATATTTTTACTTATGTTTAAGTAAACCCTCGATTTTTATTATAAATCTTATAAAGTTCGTAACAATCAGGCCAAGTTAATTAATATGAATTGAAATAAATCATATGGATCGTACACACGAAATAAAACTTAAAAACTAACTTTATGATGTTAAGTTGAAGGAAGCAAAAAAAATTAAATTGCAAGATAGAACAAGTGTAAAAATTAATAAATATAACGGCAAACTCAAAATTAACGCAAATATAAATGAGTGGACTATGTAATAAATACAATGTAATAAGCTAAAATATAATGTAATAGATTTACAAGTTCAATCAGCCTATTCAAGGGCTCGACAGAATTTGTCGCGTGCCGCTCGCTGACAAAAATGTATACCCGCGATGTTTTTCTCTCACTTCTTTTTTCTTCTGCGTCTTTTCCCCTTTCCACTGGGATTTTCCGTTCCAGCACAAAGGTTGCAGGCGTGGCTTTTCTTAGCGCTGCGCATGTCCCAGGTAACTGATGTGTGACTCAACAATAATCGATGCTGATCTCAAGTGCGTGGACTGGCCCCGCTTTTTATCCTATCTCGGGTTGACGGTGGTGTTCTACAGCTGATCGGACCCAGGAGTCGAGCATAAGCCGACTCGATTTCTCACTGTTGTTCGACTCGTCGAACCTAACGAGCATCCATCTCTCTCTCTCTCTCTGTTTCTCCCCCTCCCATTCCTTTTCTTTTCCGTTGCTCTCTTCCTCTGCTCCGCCAATCAGTGCCGCCACCAGTACCTCAATATATGGATAAAAATACAAGCGTGAGAGTAGGCAAATACAGCGCATGTAGTAGATTAACTAAATAAATCTTTACTGTTCAACCTAACTTCATACAGGTTTCGGTGCTAATTTCCTTTCGTTAATATCGTTAAACGTTAACCTTCAACGGCATTGATTTTTTCCACATTTATTATTACATTTTTTATCGTGAATGTTGGAATTTCTTTTATAATATGAACATATTAACACGAAAAAATTTGTATATTGAATACGAATGTAAAAAATTTGACAAAATATTTGTAGTTAAAATACTTAAGCCTTGGTAGATTTTAACTACATGAAATAATTGAACAAATTTAAATAATAAATGTTGATCGGTTATATATTTACTAATGAATATTGACAGGTGTACTATGTTACAAATTATTATTTATTTTCTTATTTATTATAATCGCCTACATAAAAGTGACGGTCTGCTGAGTGAAGTTATTTTACTCGCAATGTAATTGATTCACAGGCGGTCACGTGGGTTATTGTTATGTGAAAACATATATGTATATATTTGTGAATATATGTGTATATTCGTGAGATATATAATGAACCTAGTAGTCGATATGTTCAGCAAACAGGCGCTCATTAATAACCCGCAGTGTTTTACATTGATTTATTGTTAATTAATTGAACGAATACAAAATAAATAAGGTATTAAAAAGAGAATAAAGCCTGCATTCATTTAATTTACTCTCTGGATACATAAATTTATTGAATATCTTTGTTACAAAGTACACTTTTGAATAAACATTATAATTTTGAATAAACATTATTATTAATGAAGAAAATCACAAGTAAATAAATTATTTCGAAATACTAGGAAATCATCCGCCCGTGAATTTATTCCAACAATATTTTGAAATTAAACTTATAAATGTAAACAAAACTTCAAAATTGTTAGAGTTAAACAGTTGACAGTCGACAATTATGTTGATTGCAGATAGAAAATTACAAATTTATTTTGATAAAAAAGTATATAAATTTTGAAATCACAAACAAGTATGTTATTTATCAAACGAAAAAGGAAAAATCAACTTGATTTGTGGTTTACCTGTAGCTTAACACCTGAAAATCTACTATGCTATTTATTGATTTTGAATTATGAATTTGAGTAATAAATTTAATTGAAAACTTGTACGGGTGTATACTCTTGCACGATTCGTAGCTATGCACTAAAGACGACAACGAAAGGGTATATATAGACTAGTAGGTAAGTGTGCGAGAGAGACAGTTTGAAAAGCAGCGCTAGTGGCATGAGCGACAGATAGGCACTATCATGCTCGGCTAGTGTAAGGGAGCAGAATGCACATATAGCTACCGAGTCGAGTGTCACTTTATGGCTTGCCGAGCAACGTCTGACGATGCACAGCTTGCTTTCTCGATTGTACGGACTTACAACTAATTGTGTCGCACATCAGCCGCTAACAAAGCTTATTGTTTTTTTACGCGCACAAAATATAATATGAACTATAATATGAACACATGCATGCACTTTCACGTATATAACCCTGAAAACCATCGCGTATTACTTGCGCAATCGCCAAATTTTACGTAAGTATCCACGAGAACATGATACCATATATGTATAGAAGTAACGTCCCACACGTAGGTTCTATAGTTATAGCGTGCGCGCGCGGCGGCTCCCAAAAATTATGCAACCATGTATCGATGCGCTGCAAAGAATGGGTATGTATGTGCCTTTTACTTATCTGCCACTGCATCAATTGCGTTACAATTCACAAGAGGTTACTGCATGTGAGCATCGCCATAATCACTAGCGAAAATTCACAATGATCTACTAAGAGAGTAATAAATATATACTATGCATTATAAATATATTTTATCTGGTCGTTGCGTGATATATTAAGAGTTAATAGATTATAGTCGTAGAAAGTGATGAAATTGCATTTCTATTCATTTACTCGATGTGATATAATGCAGTTTAATTAGGTTACCTCCATATCAGCACATGAGGGTACTTAGTGACTACGTAGGTTTCGATTATTAGAGACAATATTAGGCCGCAGTACAAAGCATATGGGTGCTAGTAAGACCTAGTCAATAATCAATACAGCGTGTATTGGAAAAGTAGCATTATTGGACTATAACCCAAGATTGAAACGGTGAAGAGACTGCAATGCGCGATAGAAAAAATTCTGAAAAGAGCTTGCGCGCATCACTTAAAATACCTGCAGATTTGTAATGGAATAAAGATCGAGCACGTTAAGAATGGTAGGAAGAAAAAGCTGGTACCAATAAAAGTTACATTGATATTCCGCAGGTGAGCGGGTAAATCCGTGCTTAATACCACGATTAACTGTGCGCCAGGCTTTCCGCAAGGCAAACAATCGCTATTGAGATTCGTTGCATGCTCGAGCGGCATCACCATTGTATCGAAGATTAGAGCAACACGGAGAGCGCTTGCTTGCTCAAGTCCGATCTCGCGGGCAAAGGCGTCGTTGATGTAATAACATCCCGAAGGCAAGGCGAGAGCGCACCTCGCATGCATAATGAAGCGACCGGCCGCCCTCGAAAATCCGTCTTGATCTTTCTCACTCCCGGCAAAGGGTCAGCGAAAATAGCGAGCTACCGATCGAATTAGGGCGGCTAGACTCGGTGCGTCGCGCTCGTCCCTGTTTGCAGCTTTGATCCCTGTCAAGCTTGCGCAAAACTTGCGAAAGTGCTTTACGTTCTCGTGTGCAGATATGAGTTTGAAATGCAGCGCTAGCATTATTCATTGGCTAATTACTGGGGCAGCTGCATCGTCGCCGTTTTTCTCCATGCGTACGAAATATTGATATATATTCGAGAAAACGAAAAGAACAGGAAAGAGGCGCCACGGCATATATGATAAATCTCGTGACAAAAGCACGAGCGAGTTCAGCGAAGTGATGCATCAAAAGCATAATGAAGAAACTTGGGGAGAGATGTGTCGCATGCCTCGCGCTCTCTCGACGCGAGGCGCGAAGGGACGCGGAAGGTCAACCACAACTCGGCTGGGCCTGTCGCGGGGTTTTTTTACTCGGCTCGCAGCCGAAGGGAATCGTTCGCAGAGCAGCACCAGGAAAAAGCTTTCACGCAGTCCGCGACGTTAACAAATGCCTCGCGACCACTGCTCTGCCTCTCTCACTTTGGCCGTTTCTCCATGCCTCTTTCCTGCCGATCTCTCGCCACCGCCGCTCGCGCGCGATTATACATTGCCTCGGCTATCGGCCAGCCCTCTTGGGTGCGCGTTGCCCGTTGCACAGCGCGTGACGAGCTCCCATAAATCCCGGCGCGGCCACGCGTGCCTCTGACAATGTGCATGTCTCGCGCCTTCGAAAAGCCAGCGGCGCGCCGCCGTGAGCCGGCGAAAGCTCGCTCGGGTCAAGGCGCGTGTTCCTTTTGTTCTCGTTCTCTGCCGATCGAATAGCGCCGTAATGTCTCGGCACGCGAATACACGCGCCGGAAGATTTTCTTCCGAGTAAAGTTCCGAGGCACGAGAAAATTAGCAGTATTTCAAGGGCACGCGCTGCGCTCGTGCGCCTCGCCAAAACTGAATAATTTTCGCGCCGCTTCGACTTGAAATATGTTCTCAGCGATTCAATTAGCGCGATAGCTCATTGTAATAGTGTTGTGAGTATACGGCATCGAAGACAAGACTTTGAGGCTGATGAAGGGGGCAGCGCGAAAGCAAATGAAAATCGAAGCGAAGGTGCTTGCGGAAATGGCTGCACCAGCCGCACGCGACGTTCTCGTGAAATGCTCGACTTACCGCTGCTCGCTTTGGACTTTGATGCAGCTGCCGCCCGCGCCGCCGCTATTTTGCATTCTCTCTCGTCTGGCCTCGCAGCTCGGCACGAGCCATTCGCTTTCTCTATTTATCGCGTGTCTTCTCTCTCCCCCACCCCTTGCTGCGATTAGACCTGCACCCGTCGACTAACGAAGAACGTCGAGTCGCATTGCTAACTTGCAAAGCTATCCAATTAGCCGCTGCTGCGTCTTCGCTCTCTCGCGTAGCTTCCTTATAATTAATCTGGCCCATGTGAAGCATTGTTTTCGCAGTTGTGTTGGCAAATTTCTTCCAAATATTTTCCTGCCAGACAAATCACCTTTTTGTTCTGTACGCTCTCGCGCGTCTCGCACATCTCTCAACTTGAGCTTGATGAATTTCCCATTATTTTTCAAAACGTATTCGACTATACCGGTGCAATTATTTTGATTTCGCAATGCTGATAAGTCTATCCAAAGTCACACAATTGTCGATAGTTCTGACTATTGGCTACGACTCTCTTCGCACATATTACCGAGCCATTTGATTATTAAATTGCAACAACAGACCTGAAGTTATTTTGACTAGCGTACCTGCATGTCGCGCTCGACGTAAGAAAAAAATCGAATCGAAGAGCAATTGTTTGGAGAATTCGCTCTCATTCCGTCGCTCATCAGCGTGGCAGCGGCATGGCGGTGCAAAGGGGAAGAGACAATTCCACGCGAGGCCTCGGCTCAGCAAGTTCCTGGCGAGGCGCGCCCGCGTGGAAATAGACGCGAGAGCCGTGTGTTGTCTGCGGCGCTCGCGCACCAAATTAGAGTCCACGCGGACCTGTGCAATTTTTGGCACGCGCCGCGACGCGACTAACCACTTGCACTTCCTTTTTCACGAGCCCAGTTGTCTACAGCGCGCGTTATCTTATACGTAATTGCAAGCTTTATCGAACGAGGCTAATCAAATGAGCGCTGGATTATGTAAGACACCAAAATCCATGAAATATTTGTAACACATTACGTAATTGTCGTGTGTCGCAATTACTTCAAGAACTACGTTTCTTCTGAACATAGCAAAGGTACACTAGGTGTGCATTAAAGCCGTTCGCAATAAAAGTACAAAAATATCTAGCATCTAAGCTACAGGGTCGTTTATTATTTGTTCGAAGTCGCTGGCTAAGCTATAACAAGATTACTCGAAATAGCTGCAAAATCAAAGTACATATTTTATACTTCGCGTGAGCTTAAAGGCCTAATTCCCCGCGACAGTATCGATCTGAGAATAACCGCGCATCGGCATTATCAGAATTCAAAGCAATACTTACGAGTGGCGCGTGTGCGCGAGTGTAATTTTCATAACAAGCTTGCAGACCAATCCTCGTATGTATCCTCTGGAATCGGACCGTGTGAAAATCTCGCGCGTTTACGGCGGAGCATCTACCTACTATACACTGCGCGGCTCGCGGGACAAGGCCATTGCCGGTCGCGCGCGCAGATGTGTTGAAGCTATACGTGTGCATATTATTATCCAAGGTCTCGCCGCATCTCTCGAAGCGCGCTAATTTCACGAGCCGCGTTGTCGTTCTGTACACACGTAGATGTCGTCTTGCGTGTCGATTGCGAATCCACAGAGAACATACGCGAAATAAAAATCCCGGCAGATTATTGCCTGCGAGAATACTGACCAATAATCAATGCGCGCGCCGCTCACCTGCACATCGCAGTGCGGCTTATTAAGTTGTAACTTTATTTACACAATACTTAATGAACGCCTGTGCGCACGTTGGGCGATTTAGCAATTATCTGCTAAGGCATAGTGCTATAATACTCGGAGCTAGGGTCATTAAAGTTGGCGCGTTAAAATTGACGACGTGGATGATTGTTAAAATCGCAGAAATGATCGGTCGAAAGAAAAATGTGGTTTGCCACACCGAAGCAAGCAGCTGCGAGCCGTGCCCTCCGCGCAATATCAATCTAGGTACAGCGATCTAAATTATAAATGTAAAGTTACGAAGAAGCTCTAGACAAGAATCACTCGCACACTCGACGTCATAACAATGCGGGGAGAAAAAAGAAAGAAAGAGAGGGAGAGAAGAAGTCTAATGAAATCCTGCCGGCGAGCCATAGCTGCTCCCGGATTCCACATGCAGAGAGGCTTTCGCGCGTCAGCGAGGCGACTTAATGAGGACGATCGCAGGGGGACGCGAATGCGCATGTTGCAGCTATGAGATCGCCGCGATGGGAGAGAGAGAGAGAGAGAGAGAATAAAACGGCCACCCGTCGGGAAAATGTATTATTTATCAGTGAAGCTGGCGAGCCGATCTGCTAAGGCCCGTCGTAAATTTCCTCTCTCTCCGCTCTCTGCGCTTGTGATTTTCGCGCGCCACGCATTCGCACTCCGAGTATATTGGATAACGATCGATGACGACCACTATATGTACTGCTGCCGCTGATCATCCTTTGTTTTCAACCATGAGAAAAGACCTTCGCACCGATGCTCCCGCAGTGCATAATGCGCACGTGGCCGTCAGTGCGAAAGAATGCTCTAATTGTGTGTCGCTCGGTGTGATTGCGTTTGCCTCTCTCCAGTCCAAGCTACACCAAATCAGAAAGCGAGCGCACTCGGAGAGAGCGTCGCAATCGAGATCAAAATTACTGGGCTCCGTGCCTTCTTTTTTACGAGGGCAGCCTGTCATTATCGCCGATACGTAGCCGCGTTGTCTCTTGTGCTATCTTTTTACTTTTCTCATTGACGCGGTCGTGCTCTTGTATTAATTTTAAAGTCTGCAGTTCATTTCCAATTGAATTATTCGTTTTCTGTTGCCTCCAATCTCTTTCCATGAAACACCAGAATGCAGCTTGAAATTCAGGCCAGCATCAACTTGTCTTCATTGATCTACATCGAAAACAACTACAAACGAAGTTCTGCGAAGAACCGCGAGTAACAATACGTACACTTTGATTGAAATGCGATTGACTATACAGAAAAAGTCCTGGAAGCTAGTTGCATCTGTTGTTTGGAGCGCTGACGAATCACGAGGGTGTAATAATGAAAATAAAAATTGAATGAAAAGTATGCTGCAAGTAGTTGTGTTGAGCCGTCATCGTGTGACCTAGGTTATCGCATCGAAAAGTCAAAGTGAGATTGATAAAAATGCAAATTTGGATGGCATTTAGAGATGCGAGAAAAAGAAATGAATGGAATGTCAATGCGGAGGGCCGGCGAGCGTTCCTCCGAAGAAAAGAAGTTGATGGAGGGCATTCATTGGTCTCTCGGCATGCGGCATAGAGTAGCTGAGCTTGGGTCTAAAATAGATAAACGCGCGGGTTGCTGCCGCCACTGCTGCTGCGGGGGATATCAGTATGTGCATCGGGAACGCGCAAACAATAAACAGCAGAGTCGCGCGAGCGCGCGCAGTTTGTATAAGCAGTGTGGTGAAAAGCGTCTACAGCGCATATACGTACACATTGACATGACAGTGACTACCACTACTACTACTACTACTTGCTTCTCGGAGGCACTCGCTCGCGCAGCCTACCTATGCCGCACGATATTAACTCAACATGCACCCAGGCTGCCATTGTTATGATAATGTATTTAAATGTCGCGCGAGCACTATTTTGTACAGACTTACAAGCCACCTACTGCTGCTACTGCTGCCGGCGAAAGATGCCGAACAGATGCGACTGTAGAAAGGGACAGGCGCCGCCGCTTACCATTCAAAAACTGTTTGCTCTCTAATTACCGACTAGTCCTATGATTTTAAAGTTTGCCTTTCCTATGTAATTTATCGACATTTCTTTTTCTTTTCAACTACTCTTGTCAAAACAACCTATCGGATTTCTCCGTTCCTTTTTTTCAAACACGTTCACGCTGCGATTCATTCAGCTTTAGATATAATTATAAGCATGTTGACGCTGAAAAATGCCGGACAAAGAAAAGCAAACAAGAACTAACTTGTAGCATTATTTATCATTAAAATGATCTCCGGAGGCAATTTCACAGAAAACGGAAGCGTTTATGTAAGTGAGAAAATAAAAAGTTTCGCCGTGCGCGCAAAAGCTGTTGAATTTATCATAATAATAAATTGCAAAGCATAATTGCATGCGGCTGTTTATCACCCGACGAAAAGCATGTAAGCTATATTAAAACGTTATCCTGATAACAATAAAAAGTAGATCGTAGCACTCTCGCAGTAGCAAAGTGTGAAGCGCGAAAAAAGGCACTGCGCGCAAAGTTATCGCAAACTTGTGCGCGACTCTCGCATAATTACTCGCATATGGGAAGTGTAGAAATCCGCGCGAATAATAAATTATCACGATTGGCTTGATAATATTAAAGTCGCGCTCAGGCGCGGAGTCGCGTAGCCGTAGGGGCCTTGAGACTTTTTTCTGCCACGCATCGACACTCGGCGAGTAAAAGGACATAACAAGTGCTCCCAGGTAGAGACCAAAAGACGCACACAGAGAAAGAGAGAGAGGCGTGTGGTTGTGCATTTGCATTTTATTTTTCGCTTGCAGATAGCATCGTACAGCGAGGAGGCGAATCGCTGCGAGCGCGCGCAAGTTTATATCGAGCGATCTCTTTATTTTTCCTAACGCCGGGTTGTCGGTCAAACTGGACGGAAGGAAATGCGAACCGTCGCGCCGCCGCGGCTGGCGCAGATAAAGAAACGCTCAACGAATATAAAAAGAGAAACGAGCGCCACTACTACACGCCGCACTCGTCCTTTTTCGGACTCACTTGCGTGTGCCCAATTCGTTTACGAGTGTATGCAGCAGCGCAAAACTAAAATTGCCCTATTTCACGCAAAATGGCCGAGATGACACTGTGTATCTCTACTCTCTGCGCTTATAATAATTTTTTTTTCTCTTCTATCTCCTAAGCTGCATATCAAAAACCAATGAAACGAAATTGTTCGCGCGGAGCGGTCTGGTGTTTTACGACACGTGGAAGCTTACTTACTTTGCGCGTCCGCATTTATGTTTGTTGGAACAATAAACCGACAAAGTTTTCAATTGTAAACAAGCTTATAGTTTGGATCGTAATGTTTTTATAGATTTCTTTGGCGTTCTTTGTTTTCACATATTTTTTTAATAAGAAACAGTTGCTTATTTTGAACTGCACTCACTCTTAAACTCACCGTGCTACGATATAATTATCTTTTTAATTACAAATTTTTTACGTTTTCGAGGAAAAAAAGCAACTTTAATGTTCCTGGAGAAAGAGTGACAAACGACCTTGCATGTATATACGTGAAATATTAGCGGCGGAAGAAGAAATTAGGATTTGAAATGAAAAGCGTGTCGCCACGAGTAATCAGTAGAATTTATGCCACATACTGTAAGCAAACGACCTCGAGCATGCAAACCTCGTTTATACCAATCAGCAAATGTTGGAGCCGTGCGTATGAACTTTGATATTTTAGCGAAAAATTTGCGTAAAAAATAATTAATATCTTGAATGGCATGATTTGTAACTTAATTTGTTTTACTGTGTCATAATTATTAAAAAGCCAAATACCATCATCAGCGTTTCAAACTGTACGTGATTTATTAATCTTCAGTTTGAAATGAATTCGGGTCACGATAAGAGCTACATTGAAAAAGTGCAACTCGTTAAGGTCAATCATAATGTTATGTAGTCCAATTAAAAATTATTTTACTTTCAATGTTCCGATTTTAAAACCATCTAACTTTATAATGGAAATTGTGATTCATAACAATCATGGTAAAATTTTATACTAACTTGTAGATCTCATTCTATGTTTGCATTATGAAGTAATCAGTTTATGGAAATATTCCATTCGTAATTATTACAAAATTTATGACGAATGTAACAGTTGAGGAACTTCCATTTCTAGCGATTTTATAGAACACAATATTTTCAACAATTTGTAAATCAATTATATGTAGAAATTTTTGATGATTCAGTTATACATATAAGTAACTGCAGTTTTTTAATGAAGCGACACTCAAAAACCAATGTTAAAAATGTTAAAAATTAGTAGAATAAGTAAAATAATATATTATGCGAATGGACGTTAGTATTGATGTAAGAAAGTGGCAATACCTAAGGCGTAAATTGTTGATGCTACTACATGCTAATAAACAGTCATGTAATACGAGTGCAAGCAGAGGCGAGATGAAAAATAGAGGAGAATCGATGGAATGATTGCCAAATGTCGGTGAAGAGCGCGAGAACGAGAGAGGAGTAACATTTATTAAGGGCTGCAAGCTAATAAACATTAATCAGTTTTGCGGCGCGATTCGGTACAAATTTTCGCGCGCTGAATATTCAGAGTCTGTCGGCTGCCGAGGCAGGTGGATGACGAGGAGGAGGAAGGGCGGCCGGGTAGATTCAGCCCGCGGGGACCATATATCAGTCGAAAACGAATGCTCTAAAATCTGCCGCTCCAAAGAATAATTCCGACGATTGCTTGGACTGCCTTGGCTTCTCTCTCTCTCTCTCTCTCTCTCTCTCTCTCTCTCTCTCTCTCTCTCTCTCTCTCTCTCTCTCTCTCTCTCTCTCTCTCTCTCTCTCTCTCTCTCTCTCTCTTTTGCCGGCTACCTGTTTTTGCCGCGCTGCTGTTGCATGGCTGCCATCTTATGATTATATATAAGCCTCACTCGCGACGGGTATTTTATGCGATATTTTAATTAGGCATTTACTTTTTCGCAGTGAGCCCGAGTGAAAGAAAGAGAGAGGGAGAGAGAGCCTTCCCCTCTTGATTAATACTTTTTCGCTTAAGTTCTTTTTAAAGCATGTTATTGGTCCGAATTCATTTGGATAATTTATCATTTTTTTGGCTCTTCCGCGCACTCGGGCAAGTGCTTACTTGCAAAGGCGCTCTGCTTGCGCGTTATTATGCCGCCGTGCCGCGCTGAGCAATCGTGTTTTATAGATATATTTCAAGTGAGAAAGTCATTTGTATTTTTCAGCACTCAAACATGTTATTTATTACGAGGTGCTGAATATGCAAATGAAAGTCCATGCGGCACTGTCGATAGTTTTATGACTCATAAATTATTAGTTATTGGAGCGAATTCTACAAGAACAGCAAAAAATCCATTCATTTCAAAATAAAAGCCATTATTTGCCCATTGTTTAGATTATAACGTTGCCGTGGTATAAAGTGCAGTTGTCCCTCTCTCCCCCCGGTTATTGACACTGCACGCTTGTTAAAATATCGCGCCCGCCGTATTTCATAGGCGTTCCGCTGCCGCCGCGAGTGTACGCCGGCTTGTTAGCGGTTTTAGCCAACCTCTAAACAGTGCCGTTTAATAAATACGTCGCTCGTAAACTATTTATCTCTAGCGATCATTAAACATCGACACATTAGATACGTTATGCACATATGGTAAAAGCCTCGCGTCGTAACTGTACACCGGCGTGTACGTGTTTTGCACTATAAAACGCACGACACTTTCGACAGGTTTTGCCTCTTGAACGTTGCGTGCACGTGAATTTCGAACAACTGGCGCGCGAATGACAAGAAAAATTGAAACATTAGTCTCGGCGGTGCGAGCGGGATCGAGGCGTGATGACTATAATTGAGTCGCCATAAAGCCTCTCGAGGCCAGTCGTGCTTCAAAAATACAGGTTGCAGGAAGCACACACGCTGGAATATCTTAGCCGAGGAACGGTACCGGCACCAGCGCGCACCGCGTTTCCTTGAAAAATGATCTTCAAATCGATAAATCAGTTCGTTCGCCACCTGCAAGCACACGCGGACAAATGCTGCCTGCGTTCGTTAGCCGGCGCTCGAGCTCAGCTCAACGAGAGGAGCCAAAGTTCCGCGCGACGCGAATTTCTCTCGCGCACATATATCAAGCGGTCGCTTACAATACACACGCATGCGCGAGGACGTGACGGCTGCGCCCGCAAGAGAGAGAAAGAGAGAGAGAGAGAGAGAGCGGTCCTCATAAAGGTAAAAAGTTGAAAAGTAGCCACTGCGAGCCGAGACTGCAGCGGCGAGTTATGCACAAAAGGCGCGCGTTGCATGTGTGCTTGTGCGACTCGCTGCAGCACGGAGACACTGACAAAGCGTCGAGGACGACGTGCTTTTGCGCCGACGACGACGCGCTACGTTTTGCCTGCTTTTTTGTCTCTCTCTCTCTCTCGTCCGACTTGCTTATAACTGCATCGTTGCCTTCTCGTTTAGCAGGTATTTTCAGCTGTTTTGTCCTGCTTTTAGTCGCTAATACCCGGCTTCTTTGCCGTAACTTCCACAAATTTACAACTTGGGCCTTAGCCTTTATCATTCGATACGTAGCAAAACGAACTCTGATATACGCGTTCTTTTGCGGAAGTTGATTTAGGCCAAACATCATTGCGCATTGTCGCATGTAGATTGCCAGGGAAAAGGAAGAAAAGGTAATGAAAGTTATGGTGCATTCCGGGGGAGGCGAAACGAGCCGCCAACGACGACGACGTGGCGGCGGCGGGAGGCGGCTGCGTCGTCGCAATAAATACCGCGGAGGCCCCAATAACGGCGCATTAAAAGCCGTCCGCGAGCCGTAATAAAAGTATCAATGCCCGCGGAGCTGGGCCGCGAGCTGCTGCCGTCGCCTTAGTCGCGCTGCTGACCGAGAAAGGGAGTGAACGAGAAGAGAGAAAAAAAAGAGCGAAACAGGGCAATAAAGGCGCGTCGGGCGCGGGCGTAAATAGAGCTCTGCACCGTCGTCTCCCGAGCACAAATCAAAAAATAATAGCTGGTTAGGCTCGGGTGTCCCGCGGTAAGGGCGCCCCGAGGCCGTCTATCGAGATGCGAATTCGCCTCTGCCGCGAATCCGCCGCGCATTGATGCGTTCGACGCAATTTTTAAAGGGCTCCCTCCGCGCGATGCCTGCCAAAATCCCAACGCTGCTGCTGCTTTATGGCCTCGCCATTGAACGCCCCGGCTAAATCTCTTTCCCGCTGCATTATTTCTGTCAAATTTATCGAGCTCTGCCGGAATTAAAGAGGCCCCATCTCGGAATCGCTGCCTCGTTGAAAATAATAACAACCGAGCGAGCAGCGAGTCAAATAATTTTTATTACCACGCGCTGTTAGGCGTTGCAATCAGGTTGGTCAAACTTTTCACTGTAGATGAAGAAGTTAGAAATGAGCATTTTGTGCTTCGGTATACCGAAGTAATTACACCCTTCTCTTCGACGAAAGTGCCAACTGCTGTTCAAGTTTATTTCGGATTGTGTTTACCGAGACGCTGTCTAATTACCGCTTTTTCAAATTGTACTCAGCAATTTATTACTATAATAACCAATGAGTTTATCAAAACCAACACTTGAATGTATCAGAAATTACATGATGATTGCAATGCGTCTGAAGATCGAATCAATAATTGGAGATTTCGTTGTTTGTTTCAGGTACGTGAGTATAAATGGCAAATAATTCTCACACTGCGAGCTCTGAACGCGTTTGATTGCATACACCAGCACTCTTTCTCATTTCCAACATTGCAAACTAAAAGGTGATAACAGCGAACACCTTGAGAGGCTGTACCGTGTGATGAAAAAAAGAAGAAGAAGATGAATCGAGAGGCGAGAGTTCCGGCTGTAAAGATGTTTATAAGAGTAGAGTAAGGGCCTACACGTTGTTGGCTTACTCTCTGATCCGCAGCTCGAGAGCAGAGGATCTTGGGAACGCGAATAAGAACTCACGCTTCGAACTCACGCGTACTCCTGGAAAATAGGACAAATTAAAGTACAAACAAGCGGAAGACATAACACGAGAAATGCCGCCTGCGATATTACACCACCCTGTAATAGCCGGCTACTCGTACTCTTCAAAGGAAACCTCTGAGCCGAGTAACTTCGACTTCAAAAAGCCCTGATCGCTATCCTAAAAGTATTGCCGATACCTAAGAGGACGCATTTAACGAAGTCCCCGAAAAGCAAAAACAAAAAATAAAAGAAAAGAAAACTGATATTTTTCACGACAGCAGAAGCGATGCAATGGGTGCGGAAGCTGTGAGAAAGATAATTTGCTAAACAAACAAAACCCAAAGCTCTCTCGCGTAGCAGACGATAACAATCGACGTATTCGACAAGGAATTGAATCGTTCTAGTTAAAGTAGAGCTGCGCGCGCCTCTCTCCTCTTCCTCTTGGACGATAAAGTTGTGCCGCGATTGAAATTCGTCGAATCGGCTGCGGCTGCGGCGTCGGCAGCGTCGAAGAAGAAGAAAAGCGACGAAATTATCGCTTGGCAAGATCGCGAGCGAGCGAGCGAGCGAGCGCGCGCACACGGCAAGACGCGCTCCGTAAATCGTGAACGCTTTGCGCCGATACCCATCGAGAGCTCTAACCCCCGAGCACCATCAAGGTTACGTTGTCTACCTGCCTGCCTGCCTGCCTGCCTGCTCGCTTGCTTGTTTAGCTGCGCGGTTTCATGCAAAAACGGTAATACGTGAAAATCTGCATGCACACGACCTCCTTGTCTCCCAATGTAAAGCTACAAGTATTTTGCTACGATCACTGCTTAATAGGCTCTTCAATCCATTCGCATTTCATTCCTCCGCGTGGCTTTTCAACTTCTAATTGATTGAATTTCTGCTTGTTACTTGTACGCCGTCGTAAAGTATCAAGGGACTCTCAATACTGGTTCATTTGATTATGCTTATCTGTAATTTTAAAAGAAAGAAAAATGTTGCTGCTCACTGTACGAAAACGCCAGAACAAACGATGCAAAGACGTATATTGAAGCTAAGAAAGCAAAAAATAGTGTCACAAGACAAACGAGTAGCGAAAGTTGCGCACCCATCCTTTTCGTGAATCTTGGCAGCGCCCGAAGTTGAACTAGCTTAGAACTTGAATTGCTGTTATACGGTCTTTCGGAAATCAAGAGAAAGTAAGAATAAGGGACGATGGGGTTACACGTTTATATGTGCGAGACAAACCAAGTCTGGAATCAATCGCCTAGAAAACGTGCAACGAAATGCATAGAAGTAAGCACACTGAAAGACCCTGATAAAAGAGATACAATTTCAGGCAAATATAGTTATCGTAGCAACGATAACTGTTCTTTCATTGCAGTTGATCGAATTCGCAACACGATCCCTAGAATATCTTCCACGGTAATAAATGCATGCACAGCAGGGACGTATATATTCAGCGCACTTACAATACGATGTGTGCTAATGCTTCTCATGCGCAAAGAAAATATCGTTATTCAGCCTTTGACACTGTATAGAGGCTTGGCTTAGGGTAAATTGATAAAAAACGAAGCGTATGATTTTTCTCAACCAACGAAGCTTTTCTCGGGCATGTTTTTTATGATAAAGAAACTCGGAGCTCATTACGTATACATCAAACAAAGCTAATGACGCGTTCAACATTCCATACGCAGCGAGAAAGTACATGTGTCCCTTATCCTTTCACCCGGGCCAAGTCTCGACTTCCTTTGTGCTATAACACGCTCATACGCATGATAATGATTTACCCAGCTTTTCTCGCAGCCTGCGCAAGAGAGGAAAAAAAAATAGGCGCTTTCGTATACGCGAAGCGCACTTACCGCTGTTGGAGCTAATTTGCACGCGACCCTCGCGTCGAGGCGAAGACGGAAAGAAGCACGCGCAGAGGGGAAAAATCGGCGAGCTTGGCTTGACCCGATTTCCCGGTTAATGACACTCGAGAGGGAGAAGCGCGGCTGCTGAATCCTGCCGGCTCGCGCGCGCTTTGCTTGCCGGCTGCTGCTACGCGGGCGCGACAGCGAATGCGTGGGCGCGCGCCCGCCCGCGCAGCCCTCTTTTCCCCGGCTGGTTGTACACAACGCCTCGGTAGAAGAGCACACCGCGCGCCACTGCCGAGAATTTGATTTATGTTTCTCTGTGCGTATCCGCGCTGTAATGACGAGACCATATGAAGATTAATTATCTTTGTAAATCTACCGGAGCTATTTCCCAAGTGCGAGCAGTCCGCTAGCTGCCTTCTCGGTGATTAATTTTCTCGGCGTTCAATTGCACGCAGCCTCTCGTTCTGCCTGCTCGACTGTTTGCGATAGCACGCACCCCCTTCACTAATATCTTTTCAATCGCATATCACAAGCGTTCGGCCTGCTCGCGCGTAGCAACCCGTTCCGAGTATACACACGAGGCGCAGGCAGCGTTTTAAACTTTGAACGCACACGCTCACCATTGATTCGCGTGCGGTCGCTAAGCAAATTGCGAGAGCGAGAGAGAGAGAGAAAGAGTCGGGTAGGTACATACGCGCATAAATTTCCGGCGAGGCGCGCATGCATGCATGCATGCATAGGTACAGTGAAAGCCGAGGCAGGGAGGGCGTCTTAATGAAGCGAGGGGCAGGAAGGGAAGAGAGAAAAAAAGATGAGCTCAGTCCCGGTAACTCACGTTCGATCGATCGGCGCTCTCTTACTCTCTGTCGACTTCACGCATGCACTGGCTGGCACGCGCGCGCAAGTGCAAATGAAGCTAGCTACTGCACTGTGTCCAGCAACAGCGCCGGCTCTCTCTCTCTCTCTCTCTCTCTCTCTCTCTCTCGGGATATGCCGACGCGGCGCCTTCCTTGGACATTCTAAGAAAAGCACCAGCCGCGCGTATTCTGCAGCGCAGCCAAAGAGAAAGATGCGCTAAGGAAACGCGCACTCACGGATTGAGAGACGCATTTGCATAGATGCGTCGACAGAAGTGCAGACCTCCTCATTATTTCGCTCGATTGAACACTGTGACGTCGTAGCTACATCGCAGATTTAGGTACGTTTGAGTCCGATGACCCAATCTTAGGGTTCCTTATTCACCAGAACTGCTATTTCTCTTTTAAACTGACCACGATTATTGATTAAATGAAAGAAAAGGCAGAATGACACTTCTATTCAATTCCAATGATCCATAGTTGAAATTTATAACTGCAAAGAGTACCCCAGGTTCCACCTGTTGTAGTGCAAGGATTAGTGTATAGGTTTCAACGCAAATAGTTACATCTAAGGGAAAGATTGACATTTATTTTTATTTAAGTTACTCCTACTCTTAGTTTTTTATTCTAATTTTGTAGGTTTGTACACTACAACACTTGTATTTAGCCCTTACCTTGATTGCTTGGCTTGACTGTTTGGCTCGGTTGTTTGGCTCGGCTGTTTGGCTCGGCTGCTTGGCCTCCTGATGAGAGACTGCTGAGGATGCTAGTGACTGTTTCAGAGTGCTGATCTGCCTGATCACCTCGTCGATCAGATCAGAGAGCTACTCGCTAGACGATTTAATTGCGCAGTAATTTAAAAACTTGGAGGGCTGCTTCCCTCTCCGAAGTTCCAAAATATCCGTGAGACTTCAGATGTTTTATTGGTCGAGTCCTCACACAATCATTATTAGTGTCGAAAAATAAAGTTAGAATGAATTGACCCTTGCTTTTCTCGGGAGCAAACGTTCACACGAGGTTCAAATTGCTTTCCCGTACTAGTATCAAAATGTTCGTCATTGTAATAAATTACTTAAATTTTTTACTATATAAATTTTATCGTTAGAAAAATAAAAAGTCATATTTGGATATCAAACAAGTTGAATAATCAGGACTCCCTTGAAAGTGTTTCATTATTTTTATACTTCCCACGTGATATACTGACGTATCCAATAGCAAAGTGAAAAGTCTAGATTACCATCTTTCATTCAAAATTAATTTTAGTTCAATTTTTATAATTTCGAGAAAGTTATTTAAAAAACAAGATTTTTTTTACTGTTCTTTTTTCGGACAACTTTTCGTCACACATTTTGTCTCAGGTTGAGTATTTATTACATGCATTTTACGCACAGTACTACATATAATGCAGTGTGCATAACTTGCATATTAATTACATACTTTGTTTGGTTTGTAACAATAGCTTGAATTAATAAAAATGTCAGTACGTATAAGAAAATATCAGTCATAGACCGATACCGGAAATGTAGGTATACGTTCAACCTATAAATACGCGTTTTGAGACGTAGACTCGATCTAGCATTTATATCAAAGATTTGCAAATTTACGATTTATTATTGATATAATTTAAAAATATATCAAGGACTACCATCGGTGATTCACCAGGTGCTTAATTCTAAGCACTTGTGTCTATAGATATCATTTTATATGATCCTTATACAGTTAATGAAATCTGTCCCACACTTTTTTCAAGGAGTGACATGTTGTCCAATCAAGTTCAAAATTGTCACTTTGTAATTACCATAAAAATTGTTAAATTACAATTTTAACTTCCTTATAAATTACAAAATTGGTTTTAAAATAATCTCTAGGATTTAGGTATTACCGGCAGGCTAATACGTAGAGCATATAAGTTATACTTTTTTAGAAAAGTGCGGCGGGCAGGGGGAAGGAGAGGATTATTATTTCTTCTTGTATAAAGGAAGTCCTCCTTTCTCACCCAGATAATTATAAAGTATTGTAAAAAACCCGTATTCAAGGGTCATCCCTTGCAGGTTAATACTTTATAATTATTTTTGCACATATCTCTGAAACAGTTCAACCGATTTCAATGGGAGCAGGCTCCTTCGAAAGGGTATACTTTTGAGATAACCTCGTTTCATCATTAGCTTGATTGAAGCATAAATTTGTGAGTAATTACAAACCATTTTGAAGTCGACGTTCTTCGAAAGAATTAATCTTGTCATAATTTTGATCTTGAAATGTTCTCATGAATTTGTATGAAGCTTTATATTAAAATACTTGATGTATTAAGATGCGGTACATTGTCATGTTACAGAAACAAGAGAAAATTGTATTACTGGTGATAGAAAAATAAATAGTATTTTGAGGGAACGTGCAAATGCTTTGTAATGTTTCTACACTGGGAAGGACATTTCTTTTGATCATTCGACGATGCTCATGTTTTTCGATATGAAAATTGCAATGCAATATCGTAGTTTTAAAACACAACTGTCGAACATTATGTGCGAAGAAAAATGATTGCAGGATGCGATCCTAGACTGCTCCTACTGGAAAGTATCTGACCGTTTACTAGTGCTGTCACCACAGGATTGTACTATCCATACTACTTACCGAGAATGAAACAAGTCTACTTTTTTCTTTTATCACTAATTTATTGTTAAAATAAAAATAACACAATGCTTAATTAAATGTCGTATTCAATATAATTTTCTGATTCAGTGGCAATTATGCAGTATGACGACACAGTTTGCATACAATATATTCAGGCAACTTATTTCTCATTGCCGTTGCAGTCCGATAATATAATAACAACACAATAACTCTGAGATATAGCCAATTATCTAATTTAGACAACCCATAGTTAAGAAAATATAAAAGTCCGCTCATATAACAAAAATAATTATATACTACAAGATAACTTGAAAATTATAAGAATGCCAGGCTCTTGAACATACGTACATACAAGGAAATGTTCAAAAAAAAAAACAGAATAAACACCGTTTTTTGGTTCTCACAAAAAAATTATTGACGTTTTATGGTAACTCCAGCAGTTAAGAAAATAAAATCTTATACATGTGTTGTTATTTATTAATCACAGTGATGTATTGTTAGATAAACTTTATTAATAATATAAACTGAAAGTTAATAATATAAAATCAAAACAATATGTAACGTAGTACGCGAATATGAACTTCAATGCCTTTAGTTAATTAAATACTGTATTAAACACTAATTCTTACTTAAAATGTGAACTCTGAAGTGCAACTCGTCTGCAACTCGTCTGTCGTACGTGTTGACTACTTGTAAACTGAACGCGCGTCGCTTGTAAACGGCTGCATTCTTCGGGAGTCCTTTGATGCGAGAGGAAAAGCAATAAAAATCAAGGCCTCTCGGAAAAACCATTGACCTTTTGCACAGACGGGGAAAAACTATTTGTGTGTGTGTCTTTGCAATACTCCAACACTTGTATTATAGTAGTAATTACACGCATGAAATAAATTCTTCGCAGAATGAAATTCATTGCAGGTACAGTCACTTTTAGTACACAGTGTTAAAATAAAGCAGGAGGCGGTCTCATCAAATGAGGATGCACAATAAAAACAAAAATGATGGAGGTCTTTTCATGATATTTGTAGGCCGGGCGAGTAGCATCGAGGGAATGCGCTTGAAATCAGGTAGAAATTAGGGCTGGAGAAGCCAAATGCATGCTGGTGCGCGACGCGACGAGAGCAGTTGTGTCGGAAAAAGAGCAAAGCTCCTCCGACGGTCTGGCAAACGAGCATGCGCTTGCAGAAAAGCTCCCCCCCCCTTATACGCGCTCACGACGACCTAAATCCAGTGCAGTGACGCGCGCCGCGACGACGAGATAAATCATACAGCGAGCAGACGGACTGTCCACGTGTGCCTAATAATTTGGCCGACCGACGAAAGCTCGCACGCTTCTCGCTAGTTGACTGCTTCGCTTAACGCTATCTGACATAGATGGAGACACCTGTATGCCTTAGTAATGAGAATATATACTGTAACATTTCATGCTAATAAAGATACTATTCAATTCGATTGATAACAACTGTCTTATCTTTTAATAATTAATTTACAACAATGATAATTTTTCATAATAAAGATTATTATAATTGTACGCAAGAAATCACTTTTTTTTTTACTAACGAGTAAACTAAATTAAAAGGATGTTGAACAGGAATTCGAGTGCACTAGTTGTAAATATTGAATAATACTCATCTTATGAAACCTGATCATTTTGAATATCAATAATTTAGATGTGCGCATATAAATCACTACGCTTAAAAATTCGATTTCGTACTGTTAACGAGTAATACATTATATATATTCAAGTTGAACAAGTACGTATTCAAGGAATAGTAAATCAGTCAGTTTTATTATAACCTTATGATTGTATAAAATTAGTGGCGTATTTCTCTAGAGAGGATTTTGAATTATAATCCGTCTGTAAAAAATAGAATTTGTCGGTTATCCGATATAGAAAAATAATGTTAGAAATATACAGATCGAGAATAATATTCCTCTTGGAAAGATTGATAAGTGATATATTTGAATGTAATTTTTTATAAAAGTTAATTTCTGCTTTACAAATCAATAATTATTATTATTATTATTATTATTATTAGCTGTTAAATTGAGAACTGGTAGAATATAAATAGAGCAGTACGTAGCATCGGGAGAATGAGCGCACAAAAAAAACTCGTGCATGTCAGGCTGTCTTTTGACGTTGCGAAAACTATCAAATACAGTTTTTCCAAGCCGTGTACATACATTTCCATAAGTTTGTTGGCGGTGCACAAAACGCGTTGACAATGCGTCCGCGTTACATAGCTCAAAAGTGAGCACGTGCTCTCTCACTCTCTCGGCCATTGTCTGGCAGCGGCGGTCGCGCTCGGCAACATCTTTCACCTCATATTTTCGCTGTATTTTTGATGCAGCATTGCTGCTGCTTCTGCTATTACCACTGTGCTATAGCATCTGTGCTACACGAGCATTCCGAAAAGGATGAGAGAGAGAGAGAGAGAGAGAGAGAGAGAGAGAGACAGACAGACAGACAGACAGACGCACGCACGCGTCATTCCGTACGCGAGCTGACACAAAGCGCTAAATGTAAGCGTACTGCACAAAATAAAAAGAAAACAAAGGAATAGGGAGATCCGCAAAGTAATGATGGTTGCGCTACTGTTAGATAAGCTGCAACGTGAAAGTGGTAGACGAAAAGTAGAGCAACACTGTGAGACATCGTCGCACGCTTCAATGTGTACTTTCTGGAGTCGAAAGTTTTGATAAAAGTATGCAGAAGTTGACGTTTTGTAGTATCGGCCACTTGCGAGAGATGTATTATTGAGTATATTCGAGCTCCCACGCGTCACGCTGCTTACAATTAGAGTTATTCCATCGTAAGATCAAAGGGGTTACCACACACAAGCATACGCGAGCGCGCACGCGCGCAGGCACACACAAAGGTTTAAATTATAAAGGTCAGAAATGAAAAATACGTAGAGCGAGGGCGCGTGTTTGACATACACGCGCATACATCATGTTAAGTTTCACCTGACAGAGCGTGCAGCAGTCTATAACGCCGTGCGGTTATATTTGCGACTGCCGCGTGCACGAAAAGGGCAGCAGCACTAAAAGAGAGAGAGAGAGAAAGAGAGAGAGTTAGTCTGACAAACGTTTAAAAGCGTGTCTTCAGTTTCAAATCGCGCTTTGCGCTGCCAAAAGGGAGAAAGACGCAGAGAAAGAGAGGGGAGAGAGAGAGAGAGAGAAAGAGACAGGCGACTGCGCGCTCACACAGAGAGCAATTTCACACAGGAGTTCATTGTTTTAGCCTGAATCAATTACACGGCTCGGCAGTGGCACTGCACTGATGCTATCTGCTAGCAGTTCTCTTTCTCTGTCTCTGCTTCTGCTCTTTCTCTCTCTACGTCGTGTCGTGCACGTCGTCGCTGCTTCGTTCTGCTCTACCTTTATCCGGTACATGTGGCTTTCTATGCTTGCCCCACCAATCTCAATTGTTCATTTTGAGAGCGGTTAATTCCACAAGCCAGCTCTCGGTCACACAATTCAACTCTTTTTAGAAGAATTTCCACTATTTTTCACAAATAATGAGAAATATATTTCTACGCAGAAATTACATTATTTCGACTAGCTTGTTATTCGGCGCAGCAATATGCGGCTTGCAGTTTCAGTAGACATTAGTCAAGTTAACTCAAGCAGACCCTGCTGTTATGCGTAAAATACATGTGATTCTCGAATCTGAAATGTTGATTTACCTGTCAAAGCTCACGGCATAGCACGCGACAACGCCCTACACATTCAATAAAGCGCAGCTTTGCATTGATGTGCAAGTCGTATAGAAACGTGTGCTGGCTTTGCGGCAACACGCGTGTTTCGTGTGGCGCGAACCTTTCTGTCTGATCCACATGTGTGTATGCTGCGGTAGGTCGATGCGCGAGCTTGAATTCTCTTGGTGTGGCACAGATACACTTGTACCGTGTCCAGTGTTTTATTGTGCTATCAAATCGTCAAGTACGAAATTCACTTGGAAAGAGAACAGATGCAAATTTTTCAAAACGGAATAGCCGAAAGAATGTTCTCACCGACGCTGTTAAATTTATTTGAGTAATAAAAAAGTTATTTTTCTCGTTGAGACTCTTAATAGACTTGAATAGAAAAACATAATCCGCCGTGCGGAAGTATTTACTTTTTAAATTCATTATCCGTATACTAGCTACTCAGCAGGAGAAAGAAGTATCTTTGTCGAGCCATATGCGCTCTCTGAAATATTGGTGGAAATGGAAAGCAATGTGCGGAGTGAGAGCAGCATAAGATGTTGTTGGCGTGCACACTCGGTTACTCGGCTCTCTGTGTATATACATCCACAATGCTCGCGCTGAAAAGCGTTTGATAGAAGAGTCAACTTGTTATCGGCAACAGAGCCACGCCATGCGCAAGCCTCGCAATTCTAAAGCTCGAGAGCTATTAAAGTCGCGTCTTTCTCGCTATTTATCCTGCCACGGCTATACATCGCTTTATCTTCTTCAGCACCGTTCATTCGAACATACTCTTTTCGACACTCCGAAGTAGTCATTCTCGTACACATGAATATTCTACATGTTGGAATATTTTAAAGCAGCGAGAAGCTGGACATCGTAGCTCATTGTTTATTTAGCAATGCCTATTCTAAATAATTCGCAATAATAATCGTTCAGTTCCAGACAGAACTGAACAGACTGTAATCGTGAAATGTTCAACACCCTTTCAACATCTCATTAAAGGAAAGTCGACAGTTGTTACTTATTTATGTGGTTAAAGATAAGTCAATATACAGACAGAAGCTAATAAAATAAGTATAGTCACGTTTGAAAAGCGCGTGTTGTGAGCTTAATTACGTAGCGCGTGAGATAAATGTATAAGGACGACTCGTAAACGTTCGTAATAATACTGCGCAAACAACCTATGCGACTGTGTGTGTGTGTGTGTAGTAGCCGCGTGCATGGCCGATCCATCAACGACTTGATCCTGGCAAACAAGGCGAGAAGCGAGCGCCAAGTGGCCTCCTCTCGGTAGCGTCACGTTTCGCGGACTCTCGAGTTAATTGCGATTATCTCGGCGCGTACAGCCTTCAGTTCCACGTTTAATAAGCCTACTCGCAGACACGCGTGTGCGCGTATCGCGATCGATGACTGTGGATGACTCGCGCGCCACGGCCAATGTTGTCATCGCGCTCGCTCACCAATTAGTCGCGCTTCCGGCGCGTGTGCCGTACGCATTTACTTAGTAACACGACTCGCGGTCTTGCGCGCGCGTAACCAAGTCCCTTCGACTCGTTAAAAGCCTCGGTAACTCGAGCCCAAATTGACGAATCGAGCGAGCCCCCGCGTACATAACCGAGCGCCGCAATGGCAGTAGGCCCTCTTTTTTCCACTAAAAGTATCAAGCCGTCTAGAACTCATCAATTATCCGGACTTTTTCTTTCTCTCTACATTCTCAACTCCGTTAGCTCTCTCACTCTTACAGTACTGCGTTTCTATTTCATTACGCTAATAGGCTTTTGCTAAAGGGGTTCCATTTTCATTTTCGCTGCATTTATTTAATTGCATTGTCTTGTCTGGTCAAATATAACTGTGCTCCAACGCCATTTATCGCTGTTTAGTTAGTAAGAAAGAAAAAAAAAACGCGGACGATACGGCGCAAGTTCAGGCAAAACTGCTGTCAATTTTATTCCAAAATTTTATCAATTGAATTACTCCATCGATATCGAATATGCTTTGTGGCATCATCTTCAATCTCTTCATTTTCATGACTTCATTGTTTCTCAACAATTGTACTGTCTGTTCATTCATCCAGAGATTGTTATTGATATATTTCATTCTCTGATTTTGTGTAGCTATGGATGTGATAAATTGAAATCTATGGCTGTTAATGTAATGGAAGTAAGCCACTAAAGCTCTAGAAAGAGAAGAAACGATAGCATTAATTACACGAGGACGTTAATGTCTCCAAACTTCCTCAGCACATCTATTTTCGCAGCACGCTTCAATGCTTGATCTATTCTACTTACTTCGTTTAATTTAACCCAAAGCTTTCTATTACAGTAAACTTATCTCTCGTAAAAAATTGAATAAAAAATTTGTGTAGACGACAATTATTCGATGCGTGTTGAAAAAACCGATTGGTAAACTTATTCATTCGAGACGGTAAAGTTTTTCAGGTTTAAGAAGTCAGAAATTATTTTTTTAAACTCAGCGCATTCAATAAAGTGAGCTCATATCGAAAAGACTGCTTTGTATAAAAATAGAGCGGCTTTTTTATTTTCTTCGTACTATTGCATAAATATTATGATTTCGTTAGTTGTTACGTACTTATTTTTTAATATATGTATATGAATAATCATACAAATCGTTTTTACATAGGAAGCTTGAAACGGTCGGAATATCATTACTGACGAAACGTCGATGAAAATATTTGCTTGTTTTTCTTTCAGTTGAAACATTGTCCTTTCAGATCAATAAGTCGATTCTTCAATCAACTTTTCAACATTCACAACTAAGACGGACACTCAATTCAGTTCAGTCGAGAATTCAACGTTATTCGATGCATCTTCAGTTTTATAAACAACCAATCAAGCACGATAAACCAAATTTAATACGATGTGTAAGTATAAGAAAAGTTCGTGATTTTTCCATCATAGTATTATTGAATTAATCTTCTAGTTCGAGTAAATTTATTTCACAACATATTACGGGACTCTTATCCTTCAATCATTAGAGAACATTTGATTCCAATTAAAGTCGTCTTAGGTAAGCTCAAAGAGACTGTTAGAAGATCCTTGTTGTTGGTCTCTTGTAAATTACGATTATAGTCGGACAATTAGGGGGTCTCGAAAGCTATTCCCGGGGACGTGAAAAGACTAATGTCTTCTGTGCTGAGCGAGGAAGGCGTGAATTTACAAACGTGTCTTGTTATCCACGACCGCCTGCGTAGCTCTCCAATACTAATAGAACTATCTTTGCTCTGTTACTTGTTTTGCTGACACCGTTTGGCTTGCGCGGACATCGCGTTTGACGCACGTTGAACGATTCAGTAAAACAAACCAACCGAGCTCATTCTGCGGAGTTTACTTTTTTTTAAACCAACATTTGCATTCCATTCACCTACGTTGTGTGCTTCAATAATTGATCGATAAGGAATGCACTCCGACGTTGAAGATGTCAATTAAAAGTGCACTCGAGACATTATATTAATTAAATTTCCGAGATGGTAACCTGAATTGCAAATAGCTCTCGAAATATTTATATCGAATGAAGAATCGAGGAGGGGAAGACGAAACGAAGAGGGAAAGAGGAGGCGAGCGAAGAGAAGAGAAGAGAAGGCTGTTATGTTAGCAGGGGATACAGAGGAAGCGAAAGGGGTAGAAATTTCTACAGGCGTCGTATGAAAGGGAATCTCGGAGAGGCGCGCGCGGGCTTTGGGTTTCGACTTCGAATGAGAAAAAAACACTCCAGACAAAGCCTAATTAGGGGAGGGATTACGCGCGCGAGAGAGTGAAAGAGAGACCACCGTATATACGATAATGCCCACTTGTACTCTCGCGCGCGAGCCTAGGAACGCAAAAGTTAAATTAAATGCCCCGGGAATTACGCTTGCGTTTTACGCCGCGTTTAAGTTGCAGTTGGCACGACTTCGGAGCCGCCCGCCCCCTTCGGTCGCCGCCGCCCGCGCCGCACCACGCCAGATCTCTGACGAAGCTGTGCGCCGGCCTACAGCGCGTCGCGTTCTACCCTTAGCTGGAAAAATCTAAAATCTGTGTTCAGGCAAATTTTAGCAGCAGCAGAGTTTGCGAAGTATCCGTAGTCTCACGCTAAGGGCGCTAAAGTCACCTTGCCGCGAGTTATTCCAGGCGCCAAACCAATTAATCACTTCGGACACTTGTACGCGCTTAATCCCATTCTACTTGCTTTCACTTTAAAAACTCGAGAGTGCACTATGTGCGAGTAGATGGCGCGAAAAACATACTCTTTGGACGGCATATCGGCTTTTATCGAGGTCGCGAGAGCGGGCTAATAATGCATTAGCACACTCAATGTGCTCGCCGACGACACGATACTTCGGTCAGAGCGACTATCAGCAAATGGCCAGGCTGCAAGTCGCAACTATTTCTCGGGTAGTAATGAGTCTAATAAATGTTGTTTCAAGTGATCGTGCGGCCGTTTCAAGGGAGTGTCCTTTGGCTCATCGAGTAGCCCTTGATGGTCACACTGGTAAATGCGTTGCTCGAGGGTAATTGGCAGAGGGGCACACGCGTGCGGCCCGCACACACTAATTGCACCAGATTCCTTGTCAAGCGCGAACATCCGATATATCGACGCTTGTCCGCAGCCTCGTGCGGACACTCTCGCTAAGTGCACTGCCCCGTACGCTGATGATGCTTGCACGTCTCTTTGGGCCTCTCAAAAGCTGCCAAGTCTTTGTTGCGGTCGTACCTTCACTTTTCGTTTTCAAAATACTATTACCCCTTCATCTGTCCAAGTTACTTGCGCTTTCTTTTCGAAACCGTTGAAAACTAGTGTAAAAAAGGGCAAGCAATCGATGTTCCATACGAGAGTGCATATTGAAAATGATTGGACAACTTTCTCCCTTTACTGCTCTCGCATCTGTTCATTAAACTGTTTTTGTCTAGCACACTCCGTCGTTAATTCGCAAGCGTTTTGCCGTATAAGTACCGCCTAACCAGTATTACCGTGTACGCTCGTTGCGCTAAGTGCGGCCTGCTGCTTGCACATACAGGTGTACGCAGAGCGTTGACTTGACATCGACGAGGCGCGGAAAAGGTAACGACCATGCGTGGCAACGGTGACTCAATCATCGGTTTCCCCTCAAATAATTAGACCGATCTTGTCTCAGGCCACTGGCATCTAGAACCGGATTCTTCCACCACCATATTATTTCGCTCTCAATCAACTTTTTTGAAAATTCATCAAAATGCTAGACCAGATAATCAGACAAGTCCGCAATTTACCGTTTCATTAGTCTACAGCTTAAACATTCTTCGGTACCACCGTATTTCTCAACGACAAAGTGTGCAACGGTAAAATATTTGAAAGTAATAATTCAATCGTCAGAATTATTACTTCGAAAAATCGATGTCCATCAAATCTACATGTATATGGTTAAACCGTAACTATGCATTTGTTCAAAAATCAAATCTGTATCTCAGCCCAGTCAGACTTTACTTTTATTCATTCTTTTCTCAGTAAAATACAGTTTCGAACTGCTTTTAATCCCTTCATTTATTTAGCATTTATAACTTATTTTACATTCGATCTGTGGTGTGCCTTTTATAAATTTATATTCTAAATAAGCAGTAAATAAGCTTACCGACTGGTTGTAAGTCTTGCATTTTTTAAATATTTCTTTACATAAATTAATAAATATTCATATCAGTGGTGTAATGAATAAATTATGTAAAATTCATTAACAAAAAACGAAAAAATACATCTCTTTAGTCTAGCGATGAAGATTTGTTCTTCGAATACTTTTTGACGAATCATAGCGTATAACTCAGTGATAACACTAATTTCAAGACTACTCTGTCGGCAGAATTCAAGAGTGATGTAGTCACTAATGGGTCTGCCAAAAGTAAGTCAATCTTGTGTGACGGGAATTAAAGTTCAATATTGATTTTACTCTTGTGAGTTAAAAATAATTTTTAGTGACTTATAAAACAATTATTATGATAACAGAAAGGAGCTGATATGTTATTTTTGCTCCATGTTAAATCAATTTGCGTTATAAAAATCGACATAAAGAGACTCTATATATCACCTCAAATGTGATTAACCTGTTAACCGAGCGAGACGTATAAATACGTCCAAAGTAAACAATATCGGGTACGGGTAGGACATATGAATACGTCCTCGATATTTATATTGCGCCCTGGAACGGGCGGGACGTATATTTTACTACTACTATGGTAATACGTCATTCATACACATCTTAGTGGAAAAGGACGCGCCCGTTATATGTTGCGTAATTAGAAAGGGATTTCCCCGGTTAACAAGTTAAATAATTCATTAATAATTGATTGAGAATGTATTGAATTTCAATAGATACTAAAGATTTTACTAAAGATTTTTACTCAATGTTGATTGAAGAATACGTTTTTGTGGCTTACTCTCAAATAAAATGAAAAACTGCAAGTCGTATTAATTGCGAAAAGGTATAGGATAAAGGAATTCGTATTGGATAAGGAAACCCGAAGCTCTAGTTTTGAAAGCTTGAAAAAATTCCTATTTACTAGTATCACTGCGGTTACTTCGCGATCTTCATACAAGCTGCAGCTAAAGAGTAAAAAAATACTCAAACTCGTTTGTGATGCGATAAAGAGGAAGAGCATGCACACGTGATCATTGCAAAATTCAAGCTAGCTTTCGCACGAAATGCCAGCTGATTTAGCGATTTGGCCAGCATCCAAGCGACCAGCTCTTACTCCTAGCCTCGAGAAAAAAAACAAACATCGAAGCATGAGAAAAAGTAGATGAAGAAAAATAAATGGAAGGCGTATCAAGTGCTTCCGTATCTTTATTAGAACAGTCCGCTGGCCACTGGAGGCCAACTTTTTTATTGTACGTACGGTCGCTTCAACCTGCGGCTATTGCTCACAATGCAGAGCTTTTAAGTTAATTATTTAAAGTTATTGCTATATGTTCGAACTTCTATATACATCGAAAAACCTTATTTTAAATTTTCTCTTTTATAACTCCAATACATTAGTTTTGATGTTTTTATATGAATAGTATAGAGCTGCACAATAAAACTATAAAAATTATACATTGTTGTAAATCATTTCTATGACTATACATGTAGATATTTCGTTATCGCTTTCAAACAGATACAAGGTATCAGATTTAAATAACAGATGCATATCTATTTTAAAGAGGTATCATTAATCAGCAAGATAAATAACACATTTATACGAATTAAATAAAACTCTCTTGCGACCGAAAACCCATTTATGAATTGTTATTCATTATTTGAAAACAAGAGAAAGTTGATATTGATATTTATTCATTAGATCGCTGACAGTAGGTTAACTGTTTAGCGTTGAAAGCTATTAGCTGAACATAAATCAAGGCTCCCGAAAAAAAAAACGCTACTGTGCGCGGATTCCTGACTAGAGAGCATATCACAATATTCATGAAGGAAAGTCCTTACTAACTAACGTTACAAATTCGAGTTGTCAGTGGCGGTGTACGCGCGGCAGTCATGCGAAGCACTCGGCACGCAGATTCACGAATTATGAAATCGTTGAAGCGAGCTCATTATTCGCAAAGACTTTCTAGTAGCAGGCAGTCTCAACGAAAAATTCGGCTCTGATAGGAGTGTCCTGCTGGCGCGCTTGCTTTACTTTCATTGCATTGCTCTTTTGCTCTGCATGCGCGCGGGAAAGGAAAAATTCCTCTCTCGTTTTTGCTTAGTCGTTAGCCCGCATTAGTGTCATCGGTCTTCGGACAAGCGATCTGTTGTTCTTCTCGTACTTTCTTTTCAGAGGCTGCAGCCGAGAGACACGCCGAGCGTGCTCAACACTTCCGCGTAACAGTGCACCATTCAGCGCATTGCCTAATCACTTGGCTATAGCCGCAGAATACTTGTCAGCTGCAATTCTCAGGCATTAACTTTGTGGATTCAACGTGCAAATGTCTTGTTTTTTCCCACAAAAAGATACGCTGTTCAAATATCAGTTCAAACAATCCGTGAATTTTTAATCTTCAAGGCATAACATTCCTTCTGTTTTGCTATCTAGACGTATTGTCTCTTTGCCTTTTCGATTAGATAAATAATTATTTTCACTGCAGATATATATTTGTAAATGATTATCATTTACTGGTCTCCAAATGTTCCAGTGTCTGAATGTGTTAATGATAAGATTAGTTGAGCAAGTTATTTGAAAAAAACAAGCTTAACAAGCGTTCAATTGAAGTTCAGTCGATCAGACTTACTTTTTTTAATAATAAAAATGTTAATATTAACAGTATTTTCTCTACTGTGCTATTTCGTAATATATAGTGCAGCAGATACAAAGTATTTGCCTGATTGGAAAAGTTTGGACAGTCGACCTCTTCCACAATGGTATGATGAAGCTAAGTTTGGCATTTTCATCCACTGGGGCGTTTTCAGTGTTCCAAGTTATGGATCAGAATGGTTTTGGAACTACTTGGAAAGTAATGAAGCCATAATGTGATATCTAATAAAACTATATATTTTCTTAATGAAACATTCATTTATTATTGGTATTTCAGGTTTGAAACCTGATTATCTCGAATTCATGAGGAAGAATTACAAGCCTGGTTTCACATATCAAGACTTTGCTAGAGATTTTACTGCAGAATTTTATAATGCTTCGCAGTGGAGTGCACTATTCCAAGCATCAGGTGCTAAATACGTCGTACTCACTAGTAAACATCACGAAGGTTATACGCTTTGGCCATCAAAATATTCTTTTGGTTGGAATGCGAAAGACGTTGGACCTCACAAAGATTTAGTTGGTAAATACAATAAGACTAAATTGCATCATTAAATTAATCTGAAACTGAATATTTAGAATCGAACTATCTAATTTTGTTCAGGTGAACTTGCATCAGCTATCAGAGAAAATACCGATCTCAAGTTTGGTTTATACCACTCACTATTCGAATGGTATAATCCTTTGTGGAACTATGACCAGAAGAACAATTTCAAAACTAATATATTTGTAACAACTAAAGCCATGCCAGAATTGAGAGAGCTAGTTGAAATTTACAAACCAGAAATTGTATGGTCTGATGGTGACCCAGCATCTGACGTATATTGGCAGTCCAAAGAGTTCTTAAGTTGGTTATATAATGACAGTCCTGTTAACAAAACTGTAGTAACTAATGACCGATGGGGATCGGGTACAGCTTGCAAACATGGAGATTTTTATTCTTGCGCTGATCGATATAATCCTGGTAAATATATAAAACTTTTATATGTAAAAAGAGCTAAAAGTTATACATATTGGATTAATTGTTCAAAATCAGACAACCAATGTTAATTTATACGCTATATGCTCATCACGATTAACTTCATATTTAATCGCTTTCATATTAATATATAAAAAACTTTTTATAAGGTATTTTACAAAATCATAAATGGGAAAATTGCATGACAATCGACCGTAAATCATGGGGCTACCGTAGAAATGCTGTATTGGAAGATTACTTGAGTTTGGAAACTTTAGTAAAAGAACTAGTCACCACTGTAAGCTGTGGCGGAAATTTACTGATGAATGTTGGGCCCACAAAAGATGGCATAATAACGCCTGTATATGAGGAACGTCTAAGAGGAATCGGTATTTAGGTTCAAATTAATGATTTTTATATTTAAAATGTGGATGATAAACTGATGTTAATTTTGAATCAAAGGAAAATGGTTGGATGTCAATGGAGAAGCCATATATAAAAGTAAACCTTGGAAAGTCCAGAATGATACTTTGACGGAAGATGTTTGGTATACTGTCGGAGTAAATGGTGATCTGTATGCCTCTTTACTATCTTGGCCAGAAAATGATACAGTAATATTAGGATCAGTTAAGGTCAAGTCTGATACAAAAGTGACATTACTTGGAAGCTCTCAAGAAATTGCAGTAAGTAAAGATAATAACTTTTTTTGAATATCATTTGATTAATATAAATATTTAAAACATGTTCTTTAATTTATTAGTTGAAGCAATTGGATGAGTATCTTGAAGTATACTTATCTTCAAAAGCAAATAAGGGACAACCGGCATGGGTGCTTCGAATTACAAACTATCAATAATAGACCAACTGTTTTTGATAAAATGTCAAAAAAATCTCTGCTACTAAATAAAATATTTATATCCATGGATAGTATTTTGTGATAAAACAGTAAAATAAATTCATTTTCATTTATTCATTACAGAGAAATTATACATTAGTTATTTAAAAGTAAAAATATATAATGTATTACATTACAATAATATCGTAATCCAGCAAAGGAAATAATTACTGTTCGATAAAATGGATACAGCAAAGGAAACTAATACTAAACTAAAACTAAAAAATAAAAAAAAATAAAGATGTTTCTGTTTATATTAGTCACGGTCAAAGCTCAAACTTCTGTGCAAGAGATCGTGGGTTCGAACCCTATGCATGTGAGGATTTTCAGAAATTAAATTTTCATATAATTGTTACCGTGATTCCGGTAGTTCGGATGAAACTGTAGGTCCAGTCATGATGTGTGTAAAACTTTCTCCTCCTGTACTATTTAAAAAAATGGTGGGTAAGGTGGATCTTCTTACTTATAACTATAGGGAACCAAGACTAATGCGTACGAGTACTTAGTGTATCTCTGCAGCATTCCACGTGGACGTAAATCTTTAAGTTACAATAGCAATAATAATATATATAGTTATATGTAAACTTATACAATCTTTTCCTTTATCAGTATCTAATAAGAATTTGTTTAGCTCTAGTAAAACGTTGCTTTTCTATTATATTTTTACGTATATCCTCTTTTCCACATTGATCAGTCTTGCTGAACAAGTAAGACCTATAACACGCATTTCTTTATAATGAGGAAACATGGATTGATGTTGTCTTTGAGTCACATTGAGTCACAATTATAAGTTGTAGTAAAGTCTATATCATCAAGTATATATTGGACAATTCTTCGTAGTAGTAGAATAGAGACTCCAAGGTGAACGTCTGTTCTGTGTCAAGTGGATTTTAATCTGTCATTTTTGAGTACTATTTTAAGTATTCTAAATATTTTATTTATGTGAAAAATTTTAAATATTTGACGACATTTCAATAAATATCTTATACCACATTGTAGTTATGCAATATTCAATACAATCACGAAATAAAGAGCTTTTTGTCAATAATACTAGAATTTATGGTTTATTTTAGTATTGGTTTGTTATATTGAATTCCAAAATTTAATGAGTTTTCATAATAAATATTAATTTATTGAATAAGTCAGTTTTAAAAAATATCTTTTAACAATAAAAATGCCAAATTTCAATAAGATTCTTTAAATGAAAAAGGCTATTATCCCGAAAATCATTTCCTAAGTTTTCTATGGATCAGCAGCTGCTCGAGTCACGTATTATCAGACCCACGCCCCGTGCAGACGCATACTCGGCTAAAGCTGCAGCCCGCGCGAGAAATGAAGTTCCGTTCGACGATCTGATAGCTTTCTCTCTCTCTCTCTCTTTCTCTCGCTCTCTCGGGCTAAATCGTTAATTGAAACGAGATCACTGTGATAAGAACGATTGTTTAATACGATTGCACGAGGTCGTTCTATTCTTTTTTTCACTGTGTGAGCGGGTGCAAGCACGATCGTGAATTACGTTTGATTATTTAAAAATTAGCACTGATATTCAATTTAGGATTGCTGACGATTACATTTCGCCAATAGATTTTCTGATACCTCGCATTTGGTTTCGCTGGATTCAGTAATTTGAACTCAGTTATTTACGAAAGCTCGATTATATAGACATGCGTTATCCGATAACATTTTGTTGTTTAATTAGTAAAATAATTTATTGTTCATGTGTATCTGTTTGAAAGTAAACTAAAATTTGCATAAGTTAATAAATTATATCTAAATAAACATAAGTCAAATGGTATGTAAACGAATACTAATTAAAATTATGCTTTTTAAGCAAATCTTCATAGTCATCAAATGTTTTTAAAAACCATTGAAAAATTTTAAGTATAATTAATTGTCATTGAAAAGATGGAAAAGTTTACATGACTGAATAGCACAGTAATGTAAAATACTTTTCTCATTCCAGCCAATTCCAAGAAATTATTAAATCCATAAATTTCTTTCTTTCTACGCTGTTTCTTCTTATTGTCTTTTCATAGCACATGACTAAAGTGACTTCTTATGGCGTTCACATGTATTTCAAGAGATACACGGCTCTAATGGCAGCCGTGGAACGTGCCACTCATTATTTGCACTTTTTGTACTATTTCTCGAACGCTCCCTCAGTCATTATATACACGCACAACCAGACTGAACAAATGAAGCATTTGTCTCTTTCTCGGGTTTTATGACGCGATTAGAAGTATGATACTAAAGTTACTAGCAAAGTAGTCTGCAAATATTTTCAAATATTTGTGTGACATTTTTTCTGAAAAAGTAACAATTAATAGAAAAAGTATCGGTGTAAAAAGATTGGTAACTAAGGTAATTCTAAAGATGGTAATTTTAGAATGACGAAGCTTCGTGTTCAGTTTTATTTTTTTTTATTGAAATTAACAGTTGAAACGTTGTCAACTGCTCTGACGGATGAAAATGAAAGAGTTTTTGTTTATTCATGTACCAATAGTAACAGACAAAATTTAAGTATATAATCATCAAAAAATAAACAAGTTTCGACGAAAACAAAAATAACCTCTGATTACCTAAATAGATTATCAGTGTGCTTTCTCCAAGAATATAAAATATTTAGAAAGTTAAAAATTAATTTTATTTTTGTTTAATTGAAGCAACAGTTGTTGCTGATTATATGCAGGAAGTTGACATCGTGCAAAACAGCAAACTTGAAGCATAAAGTGGCAAAAACAAAGAAACATTGTTAGGACAAATTGAAAATTGTTCAAAAACAAAAAGCACAAACAAAGCTTCCTCTCCAAGGAGGTGGAATGATTTCGACAGTACAAGCATAAGACTGATATGTCGTATCGATATATATAGATAAATTAATGAAACAGGGATGATGAGCGAGGATCTCCGAGTCATGTGCGAAGATATAGTAGGGGTCAAAGCATTCCAAGCATACAAAATCGTGACAGAACATTAAAGGAGAGAGCAGAGCGGTGCGGAAAGAGCAAACTCAAAGAAAGAAAGGGATCACGAATGGGCGACCAGACGAGCGATTAGCCAGCTGGATAGAATATACTTAATTATATTGAATTGAGCTAATTGGCATGGAGTAGCTGTAGCGGCCGACAGAGAGCGAGTCCAGATATCGGAGTGAGGCTATCTCGGTGGCATGTCTCTATTGGAGTCGCTATTCTGCATGCATATACCCTATACCCATACACGTGTATAGCGCATGCAAGATTCACGCTGGAAGTTCGAATTGAAATCGGCGACGGGGACTCGGCAGAAACTTGCGTTAACTCGTAATTACTGGCGACGGGTGTATCTCGTCGTTCCATCGAAGATCTTCGTTTCTGCAAGCGCGCGACTAGCTTTAATTTCGCCTCGACTTGGTGATTGCACTCATCGCGCCGCTACACAAGCTCTACGAAAAATCGTCGCTCGCGCTTCGGCTAAGTCAACCGAGAGGCAATTCCACAGCTACAAAACTTTTGCCAATTCCTGCAGAACTTATAATTAGGTCAAATAAATTTAAATAGTTTCGCCTGCGCTTATAAAGACTTTTTTAATTTCTCACTTTACTTCTCAAATTGACTTGCACAAGTAATATCCAAACTTTTCCTGCGCTATAATGCGAACGGCTTGATTGAGAGTTCACGAAATAAAACTTTGAGCATATTCAAAAACAGTTCATTGAAACATTCTGATGGCCTGTAGCAACAATATCAGACTCTCGACAAAAGTTTAGCACGTCCAATTTCGTCGGTATTTCAAATTTTAGTTTCAGCTTTTACCATTTTAACTCGCATTACAGCCGCTTTTTTATATAAAGCTTTTTAGCTAATCTAGACTTCGTGGCATTAACATTGTAAATATTTAAATTGAGACCACAGAATTACATGAATGTCAACGGCTTTCATCGCTTAAATTAATTACGAGCACAGAAGCGATTCAATTTCACACTCACACGGAAATACGAAATTTAATTAGGATATATCAAGTGAATAAATTGTACCATTTTACTGTTTGCAAAATAATCGATTTTAATCAGACTACATGTACAGACATGTCGTTAAAATATGTTTCAAAATGAATTGTAAATTTGAATCAAGTTAGATACATTTTTATTTGTAATTACAAAATATGAAAAGAGATAATATTTATATGCAATATACATTGTCTATCAATTGTGACACAGCTTTCTTGTCATAAAAAATATTCATATTTTATAAAAAAAGTGATGAAATAAACGGTCAACCAAATAAACTTTGATAAATATAAGTTATTCAAATTATTGATAGATATTTTAGTAAAATTTGTACACGATCGGTAAAAATACAAATGATTGTAAGGGACGTGCGGATCAATCGTCACTCAGTTGGGTCTCCCTTCAAACTGACTAGGACCACTTCAAGCCCGCTCGTGCTTCTCGAGAGCGGCTCGCTACTTGCACGCTCTCTCACGTTTTTTATTCACCCTTAGTAGTTTTTTGCGTAGCTCTCTCTTGCTCAAGAATGACCCGACTCTTTTTCTCTCGCTAGGATTGAGACTCGCAAGTACCAACTATTCCAATTCTATGCATGTGCTTATACTTTACAATTATTGCTTTCAGCAAAGTTAGTAAGTTGTTCAATACTTTATTCTCTGGAGATTTAATATTATGAATAACTGACAAAGTATGGAAAAGACTGATTGGCAGAGTCGTAGTTCACAGGTGTATGCCTATCGATTTGGCGGGATAATTATTAGCCAGCTAGTGTAAAGAACAGTACCGCTCAACGTGTATACACAGACATACAGAGTTGCTTGCAAACGGATTGCTCTCACTCTGTTGATCGATAACAATAAATAACAACACACTTGATAATCGGACTGACTGAGTACATAATGCGCGCGCGCGAGCACGCACCGACGATATACGACTTTCAGATTGCCCCACGGAAAGTTCTTTGCGTGGTGCGGCTACATGGAATTTTTTTCGCGCCCCCCATACAACTCGCAATTTCGAAAAGTATATAGTCTCGGAAGAGCTTTTTCGATTTACGAGTCCGACTGATTACCCGCTTGCTTGCTTGCTTGCTCGAGCTCTCATTCGTTTTTCTAGGTGGCTTTGCACCTCCAATCCGTAGCACGTTTATCGTGTCGATGTCTTTCTTAACTCTCTCGTTTTTGCTGCTGATATTTATACCAGTACCAGACTTTATTGTTAGATCGCAGTGAATACGTACAATTGACAAAGCTTTATTGCTATCGATCGACGATTTATCGGCGCTGTCTCTCTTTCTCGGATTATTTAATTGCGTAACTGTATCGACTGAACTGAAAAAGATTCATTCGATAACTGTAAACTCTTATGGATTGTCGATTGGGAATCAAATAATCTTTGAATGTTATTTCCGTTTGCTCAATCGGTCACTGCGAAATTAAATAAAGTATATCGCTCACGTATGAATTTTACTACAAGGACTTAATATTGCATTTTCTTTTCATTTCAGGTAAGTTTTCAAGTTATTTAGCCAATGATTGGCTTTAATTAAGCAGCTAATTGTAAGTAAAAGAATTGAAGTAAAAGAATTAAATATCCTCACTTAGTTTTGAAAAGCTGCCTTCGATAAGAATAAAAAATTTTTGAGTGTGTGTCTTTCTTACATTATACAATGCAGTTTGAAACGGCTATTGACCGTTTAAAGAAAATACCTGGCATTTTCGATGTTTTTTAATACTTTACTTCATCTCGAAGCAATGAAAAGGAACAGAAATACGAAGTAAGCAGCCTTTCATTCGTCACCCGTAGCCCAGCTTTCTCGAGCAAAGTCTTGTCATTGTTGGATCACCCCTCGCTGACGATTCTTTGCATCTTGGAGAAAAGGAGGGAATCAGCTAAAAAAAAGCGAGACGAGAACAAAAGGGGGGAAAAAAGACCTGGCTTGCGAGTTCACGAGCTGATGACCCCATTGACCACGAAGCCTCTTAATTACAGCAGGAGCGACGAGTTTTTCGAAAGCTTGCGCCAAACTGAGATATTGTTGATGGGAAGTCGGAGGCAAATGAATCGGAAGAACCCTCCATCCGGAGCTGAATAGCTGGGGCTCGCCGGTGATTCTTATCACCATGGCGATAATGCCAGGAAATGCTGCATTACCGCCTCCCTATCGAATAATTGCTTTTCCTTTAAGACTACACATCGTAAACAAGTATTTTATTAGCTTTCTCTGATAAGCATCGACAATTTTCTGGATCTTTTGTCACGGATATTCTTATCTGCTCGGTGATTTTAAAAGTTTAAACAAAAGACTAAAATCATCGATATTGCTCTTAAACAACGGAAGCTTATTTTTATTGTCATTTCGCAAAACTCGAAATGCACGAGGAAATTGAATATTGCGATGACTGATTGTCGAATTACTATAACTCGTTGGGCAGCTCGTTTAGTGTTCTAAGTACGAGAGAAAGGTACAAGCGTGTGAACACGTCTAGAGACACTTCTCGTGGGTTTGATCGACGAACCCGCAGTCCCAAGCGTCTCTACTTGTTTTCCTGCGCTTTTCCTCGACCAATATATTACTGAATTAACTATTTATAAGCTAAATTGTGTTCTGCGATATATCTAAGATTTGGGTAAACAACTGATTACGTAGCTGGTTGTCCGCTCGAGCAGGTACAGATAGACTGCGGTCAGCAGAGAGGATTCGAATTCGTGGATATTCGAATGCAGAGTGCACTGTAGCAAACGTACACAAGCCACTGTTGCTCGTGTGCCTGCACGCTCGCAGCCCAAGAAAGAAGACGCGTCGGATTTGATAATCGACGCGAGAGAGATTGCGAGTATTTCTGTGCTCGCATCGCTCGTTGTGTCTGTCGTTCTTTGTCTTTGCCGAGCGCGACTCTGTGAGTGACCTACAATGCCCGATATCATCTCCCTAATGATCGAACACGAGGCTCCCATGCGCAGAGGCGCGCGACCCCTTCGTGGTCCTAGCGTGCGCCGCGCACGGCCAAAGATCAAGGATGCCTCCAGCAATATATAGCCAAGTGTACAGTCGCTCGCTTGGCCTGACAGACAGAGAGGTGCTCAGCGAGGGGGACATTATCAGTCGGACGTTCTCGAACGCTGATCCTCCTAATTGTTGACACGCCGCCGAACACGCGAACCTGCGCGCGCGCGCGCACGCGGATTTCTGCTGCTGCAAGATACGAGTCCGACTGACTCTGCCTTGTCTTCCCCCTCTGCCGTACTTCCTGCCCACGCACAAACGAGCAATTTCGTACTCGCGCACGTATGCGCGCGTGCGAAGATGTTCCAAAGTCAAAAGCGCTCTCGAGAGATAAAAGTCAATTATAGTCATTACTAAAACGAAAAGATTTCTTTAACAACGTTCTTCGTGTTCGTTTAATAGCTGGAAGACTTCGTTAACTTTGTTGTGTACGTCGCGTATATAGTCTACCGCGTTATTAATACGAGAGTGTGTATATGTACATATCGCGCGTACATCGCCATCGGCGAAAGCAAAATTTCGTGCAAGTATGCGAGCCGTCAAGTTCATACGCCTGACACGAGCAGCTCGCGTCATAAGCGGAATGCGTTATTAAACACCCACCTGCGTCGCTGGTTGCCCCAGGTGATCGCACATCTCGCTCGCGCTCGCGAAAGCAGGAGAGACATATGACTCGCGCGTGAGAGCGATGTACTCCTTCTGAGCCTCGTTTGGGAGCGACACGTCGCTCGCGCACGACGGATTCCCATCGCGGATACTTGTTTGTCTAATTGAGCAAGGGGCGCAACCGAGGCACGCGCGTCTCGAATTTCGCGTAAACGCCTACGCAAGCGCCTTGCGCAGCCAACGTACCCGCCAACTGTGACGATTGTATAGACCGCGCGACACACTTGGCTCGACAGCGTCGCGCGGCTCTACGGATTTGGATAGTTTAACTAGCAATATTTTTACAGGGTCGCGCTGCAATCGGCGTTTGTCTGCTATACGGGCTGTCGCGCCGCGATGACAACTGCTGGATTGTTTCGACATTTCCATTGTCGTAATGGCTTATGCAGGAGTAAGCTGTAATGAGTCGCGACGACGTGACATAATGAATACTTGGCAATTAGCCTGTGCCCAATTACGGCGCAACGAAATTTGCGAAGGAAAGCATGTGTCTGAAATCGTACGATTACACAGCCAAGTGGAAAACAATGTTTGGCGCACTGAAAAACACTAATTAAAAATCCTCGGACAATCTACGGCAGAGTATAGATAGAGAGGAGACACAAAGTCGGCAAAATAAGCGAATCGGATTTCTTTAATAACCGCTTTAGTTAACGGCCAGAGTAATTAGTATAAGGTATCGCCTTAACGAAGCCGAAGGGAGAATACCTAATGAATGAAATGCCGATATACGTAGTGCAGCGGCAGCAGCCAGCTAGAAGAGCGCGCCTGCACACAATCTCTGTCGCGCCGCGACGGTCTGGCCGAACGCACGACTGGCCGCCCAAGAGCAAGCCGATAAGTAAGTCGTTAAGTAACTCTCTCTCTCTCTCTCTCTCTCTCTCTCTCTCGTGCATTGAACCATCCAATCCTTCGGCTGGTCTGCCTCTCCGTGACTGTAGCTACGTACAACGAGCATGCATACATTGTTCACGGTTATTAGCCTGCAAATTGACTCGAATGCAAACGTCTCATCTATTCGAGTTACTTGCGCTCGTTTTAATATATTCCACTTGCACTGTTCATTACAAGATCCTGATCGTTGATCAGTACGAATGCACGATGTGAAATGAAATTTAACAACTTTATTCGAAGGAAATCCGTGAAAAGCCGGTATCGAAAAAAAATTTCAATTTATCCACGCACACTGATATCGAGCGGCTTGATTGATGCGTTCGTGTGAGAATCAATCTTGGCGATGTGGCAATAGCACGTACTTTCAATTAATTGCAATAAAAATGTCACAGGCGAAGCAAGTCATACATCAGGCAGAAGTGATTGAAAGAAATAAAAAAAAATGTCAACACAGGAGAGGCGGCTCGTCCAGCAGCAAGTATCACGTATGATGTGGGCAAAACCAAGCAAAACAAGGCGAAGCTATCGATACATGCTCAATGCTCGTGCGTGTACCTATATGGGAATCAGTCAACGTGTCCTCGAGAACCCCAGAGCGAGAGAGTGAGAAAGAGAGAGAGGAGAAAGAAGGAAATGAGCCGCGTCGGGCGATCCGTCATGTCCGCACAAAGGAGCAGGCGACTCTGCGAGTCGTAATCGCGCGACACGGAACGGCAATCGAACGACGAGGTGAGCGCTCTGGATAAATCGACAGGATACGGCCGTTGAGTCGTGATATTGCCGTAGGGTGGGCAGGCGAGCCACGGAGCGAGGGCGAGCATTGTGTGTCCAGCAAGAATGAGCTCTTTATTTGGATATGCCGCTCGGCGCGCAATATTGTCGTAGCACATCCGCACTGTCCGCTATATAATTTTTCTTCGTTTATTCCGGCGCCTGATCGACCCGCGAGTAAAGCAGCTTGCTCTCTAAAAGCTCCAGTTTGCTAGTCGGAAACTCGCATAAGAAGCTTTCAATTTGCCTGGCTCTCGAACGCCCAGTCTATTCGTTGAATACGACCAACGTTTAGGATCATTATGTGTATCAATAAGAATGAGAAGAAGGTAGATTTTTAAAACAAGATGTTGTGAATCGTTTTATAATCTCGTGTAATATAGGCATTGTAAAATTAACAGCACAAAATCACTTAGCCGGCTTCGTATTTTGGAAGCTCTTTCACTGCTTACAATTATGCTGGGAAAGAAAATAAAGACAATGAAATTGTTTGCCAGCGCGAAGGAAAGAAAGAGAGAGGGCGAGTGTCGAATTGACAAAAAGAACCAAATTTCTACAACACAGCCCTAGGGAAACAATTAACTTGTCCTTGGGTAAACAGATTCTCCACCATCGTCGATGTCGAGGGCAACGACTCTGTACACACGATCCACGGAAAATTGCAATGGCAAAGTTACAATGAAAAGCAGCCTGGCAAAGTAAAATCCGGAGTGTCGAATATCCGGCAAAAGTTATCATTGTCGACTAAACAGGAAAGGCGAGAGGCGGCGGCTGCTCGGCGTTTGGCTTGCGACGGGACGAGGCGGCTATCTGGCGTACGCATAACGTTTTCAAGTGTCGCCGTAGGGGCGAGAACAGAAAGAGATGTCACGTGCGTGGGAGCCACGTGCCGGACGCACGTGCGGATATGCGCTTCGCGCCCGACCCGCCACAACCCTCCGACTCAACGTTGCTGTCGCTCTGATTCTATCTCTCCTCTTGTTACTTCTGATTCTCGCTCTTTTTTTAGTTTCTTCACATTTACTTGTTCCTCTCGCGCGCATCTGACATTCGTTTGGAAAGATCGCGCGAGTCGAAGTTTCATAATTGGTCGCCGTCGCCGAAATTAACAAACGACACTTTGAATCCGATAATACAAAAGCTTTATCCTATTGATTGGATTTTAGCGATAGGTTGTAAATACGTAGTATCGCGAATACAATCGATTCCGGAAAAGTCTTTTACCGTGAAAATTGAAATAGGTTTGCCCCGGCTGGTGCCAACTATCAACTTTCGCTCAGCGACCATCTATTCCCATGAAATTGGACAAACGCGCGGGCACAGAAGCTCTATCGGTGTAATTGTTTCAAATCCACCTTTTGTCGGAGCTTTCAGCTGTGCGCGAAACACGCGTACGGCTTCCTGCAATCTCGTCAATCTTCAAATAGCAGGAAGAAACAGCCGTGGAAGTGTATGGTAGCCGCGGAAAAAGCTCTACGAGAAGAAGCATTCGCGAGACACAGAGAGAAAGCTCGAAGGGAGTTGCCTAGACTACCGACGCAAGAACGATGATTTGATACGGAGCCCTGCGCTCCACTGCTATACTGCTTAGAGGCCAACTTTCGATTTCTCAGCTCGGCAAAGAGCGTCAAGGCCAAAATCGATAGCTTCCAATTAACCTTTTCTATGGCAACTCTCCCCAACACTATTGTCCTTCATTTCTTTTACTACTCCTTATTTGCTCTTACATAATCTTCACTTCGTTTTTTCCTGCTTTTTTTTCTCCAATCAATTATCAGCCAAATAGATTTTTTCATCTATAAGATTTCGGGAGGCAATTAAATCGAAGGGTTACGCAATGCGCCTCCGGAAATTTTTTCCCCTCGACACTTTTTAAATCATAACGTGGAAATAACTCGAGCAACTCGATCGACATTTGAAATCGAAGATGTCATTTTATCTGGATAACCAATTTTTATTGGTTTATGTTCTCCTAGTTTCTGCCGAAATATAGTTATATGAGTTTTTACCCTTCACTGCTTCCATACAGTTTTCCTTTGCTACGGCTTTTATCGAATGAAACTCCATTATCGGAATTTCTTCTAATTGATCTTTAGCCGTCTAGCCGAGAGTATATATGGTACTGTCGGCGCGACTAAGTCTCTATCCGATCGAAAAAAAGATAGTAGTGAGAGAGAAAAAAGAAGGGAAAAAGGGATACGTAAGAGAAGAAAAATCCCCTCATCATACTCGATTTATGACGTCTCGTCTTGAAGAAATGGTTGCTTCCGAAGTAGACAAAATATTTTTTCACTTGTCATGGGTCGATGATTCAGCTCACAAACCAATTGCCAAAGCAAAAAAGTACGCTTCCATTAATTTTCTATTCTCAAAACGTATACGTTTGCTGAAAACAATTATTAGTACAATAATTACAAGTAATAAATTATCACAATTCTTACATTAATTTCTCACTGTAAGAGAAATTTATTGTGAGGTTATTGAGCTGCAAACCGAGTACGCAGACAGATCTATCAGCCTACAGAAGAATCTTTTTGATCGAAACTCCTGGTACGTGAAAAGACCGTTTGGCTCTCTTACTTCAAAAATGAAAACTAATAAACTTATTTATTTCCTGCTTTTCGTCGTGTTGCAACACTTTCTTAAGAACATAAATAAACATTTCATTTTAGAGCATTAAAAGGTTGGGTCCCAACATAATTAACCACAAATTCACGTTGTCCACGTAACGTGTCTACGTGTCTTAATCACTAAATTATGGAAGCGAAATGAGTGATATGTAAACATTCGTTTTAAAAAATGAAAAATTTTGAAATAATTTAAGTAATTACAAATAAAATTTTCAGACTGGTAATAGATGGAACAAATTTCAAATTAATAAAATAAAAAATCTTAGTTTCAATAAAACACGGATAGAGTAAAAGAACGGCATCATGTAACATTCAAGTACAGCGAAATCATATTATTCAACAAATAATATGACGATATTCATTAACCGTCTTCTTTTTGCATTATAATAGGTATATAAACTAGAAAGATACTTTGAAGCTCTGTCGTAGCTAGTAGATTGAAAAAAGTGGCAAAATAAACGTGTTCACTGTACCTGGAAATACTTGGGCTGTTTATTAAATTTCAACAATTTTTTAGATTGCACAAGGTGATATGAACAAAGAGAAAGAGCTCCGAAAAGATCACTTTGCGCTCGCTATCGAGTCGCACGCTGCCGCATTGCCGCATTGCAACCCGGGTGGACTTTCGTGAGAGATATCACGAGCGTCGTTGTCACTGCAGATGCAGATATGGATCTCTTACTTTTGGTTATATGATACCTTGCTAAATAACGTTTATTCGCTTTAACGTCGTGTAACTTGTGGTAAATATCCGACTTGTGCGGGATCGTTTGAAATTATTTACGAAATTTCACGTGAGTCGACAAAAAATGTAAGTGATATAAGTATCAACAAGTTGGTGAAAGATTTGAGCGCTACTACCTATTTCTTGCTAATTATTTTGTTCTTTGATTAAATGTACTTGACTATTGATCACTTCAACTTATAATTGAATTTTATCAAATAAGCTATTAGCTATTAAAAACTCGAATGGATCTATTCAGTTGCATCGCTGAGCACGATAAAATGCATTAAGTAATTGCATTACTTATATGATGATCCTTACTTATATGAAGGTATATGTATACCGAAATTCATTCTGCAGATGGCCTAAAAAATTGATTAGCTCCGTAAATTCTAATTACACGAAGCTTTGAATATATGATCAATTATTCATTGTCATTCGCGTCGGTTTGACAATGCAATCACGGTAAGCTATGACTATTGCCCGCTAGTGGTCATGCATAGAGCACGGATTGATTCTTTATAGGGTGGCATCATAGAGCGCTTCGTTTATATCTCTGCTATTCTAAAATCATCAGCAAGCCAGTTGCGTCAACTTTTATTGAATGTTCCAGAACGCTCTCATGCGTATCTCTGAGTGCAGATGAGCACTTGAAGTGATAGCTAGTTTTCTGTTTAGATAATAACTATTCTTTCTACAAAGGCCCAATTATTTATGCAGTGTCGTGATCACAGCAAATATTATCAAATTGTAGTCACATTCTTTCTGATGGTTATATATTCAAAAGCGCACACGTTAAAATGTATCGACGTAACATTCAAAATAGGACAAAGCCACATGGGAACGCTGGAAAGATGGATTACAAGATAAGGAGGCGTATCAGGACCAATCAATTACAGACTCGAGGGTCGCATCCCCCTGACCCTGAATTATTTTACCTAAGAGTGCATGCTATATATATGCGTACATAATGTGCGAGGGGGCCGACCAGACAGCCAAAAAAAAAACGCTTTCCAAGGCAACCGACTGAAGCCCTTTACGCGTACATATAAGTATGTAGCCAAGCAAAAGCGTTCACAAAATTATATTATCCAGGTGTTTGGATTTCGCCTACCTACGGCACTTTCATTCTGCGCTTGCCGATGTCACGCGCGCGCAAGAAAAACATTCCGACTACTTGAGGTGCAGCCACGAGAAAAAAAAAATAACAAGAAAGGAATCGAGCGTGGGTGAAAAGGAAAAAAAGAGCAGGAACTAGAGATTTAAATTAATCAAAAAAGAGAAACGCGAGAGAGACAAGAAAAAGCGAAATGAGAGAAGGAAATCCAAGCCTCTTGTAATGCTCTCGGGGGACTCGTGACATTAGCGCGAAACAATCTGCCTAAAATGCCGAAAAATCTGTCTTTCTCTAGGTTGGAGTGCAAACGAGCGTGGAGTGGCTGGCGCGCGGGTGCCCTTGACTGCAGAAACGCGGCCACCCCCTCGAATTCGCAATGAAAGAAAGAGCAAAGCTTGAAATTTGCCGCGGGGCGCTCTCTGGCCATTGTGCGTGAGAGTGTATGCGCGTTGTTGCCTAAAAGTGGAAAGAAAGAGAGAGAGAGAGAGAGAGAGAGAGAGAGAGAGAGAGAGAGAGAGAGAGAGAGGCGAGCTCGTAACTTTGCCCCTGAGCCCCAAAATAAACGAGGACTCTCACTCCCTGGCCTTATTTCTTATCTGCAGTTCAAACCGTATGTACGTACGTGCCTTGCCCCTTCCTTTTACTTTGCTTTATCGGAAATGAAAATGAAGTGGCGGGAAATGAAAATCTATTAGTTGCACTCGGTGTTATGGTACCGAGTGGGCGAAGCGCGCTTTATATTACAAGCGCGTGTGTGTCCAAGGGGATTGAGGGGCGGTCGGTCGGTCGTGTCACCGCCGTCGACACTAAACTCGTTACAGGACTACTGGGCATTAATCTTTGTTGAAAACGAGTAGCTTCGAAAGCTTTGAGAGAGATCTTTTGTTGCGTAGTGGTCGCTCTTGCGTTCTGGAGAGACAGAGAGACTTGCGGGGGAGCAAATCAACTTGATCAATCTCGAAATTCGCTCGTTTCACTCGAGTGCTTACAACAAATCCATTTCTCTCGGACATTGAATGTTGCACGCGCGTAATAACACGCGTGCGCAAGGCAGTGATAACGGTTGGAAAATACAGGCGTTAGAGCATTGAAACTGTTGTTGCCGGTGCGTAAATATGAAAACCGCGAAGACTGACTACTACTCGCTCTGTGCAAGCGAAGCAACAACGAACGGAGTGGGGTCGAAAGCATATACGGACGCGCACATTTGCACGTAGTAGTGAGCATCGAGCAGGGATGGGGCAAAGAAGCCCTTACCTCATGTTTCAACGCGGGTGAGCCGATCGGGCAGCCACGCCGAGGAAATAAATCAATAAACTTTCCATGTGTATTTTCTCGCGTCATCGCACTTTGCTCACCCCGCGTGAAAAATAGCCGTCGATCCAGGACGTATCCCCCACGCGCGTACACTGCCAGATAATCAATTACGCGAAAGTGCTTTCTCTATTCATGAACGTATGGCATTCTCCGGCCATCCCGCTGGCGTGCGCGAACGAGGCGCGTGTGAAAATTGAAAAGCGGCTTTTTTTGTTTTTCTACACCTTGCCGCAGCGTGGAAAGTTCAAGTGCGAGAGACAGAGAATCTTCAGGCGAGTGCGGAGCCAAGGGAGCACAATGGATTAGCCTCTCTAAATACAGCCCGCATTCGAGCGGAATGAGATAAGGCTTTCGCGCCACTCTTGCGTTTTACGGTGCTGCGGCACAGCACATCTCTAAGCCACGCAGTCGTAGAGCGCAGCTGGGCGCACGACGACGACGACGACGACGACGACGACGGGCCGGAGTGTCGATTGCCATTCGACGCATGCTCGTCCAGCCGAGATGTACACCTTCTAAAAACAGCTTCAAGAGTCCAAGTTTGCTTGTCACGACTGCAGCAGAGATGGCGCCGTCTCGTGGGATTGTTTAGAGCCGCCTCAGTCGTTAAGGCTTTGCGGTCTACTCTGTCCATGTGCAAGCGCGAAACGTATGCTAGATTGATAAGTTTGCGGCAGCGCGACGGAGAGTGTACAACGGGCAAAACCTCAAAGGCACTCAATTAAAGAGGCTCGTCGCCTACGCCAATTTCCCGAGGTAACAACGTCGCGCTGCTTTTTCCATATACACTTTATGGGCGTCCTGTCGACAACTCAATACAGCCGCTGGCGTGTCTCTGATCGCGATGTGTAACCGCGCGCCCGTTGCGCTCACCATCTTCTTTTATTTAGAGGCCGGGGGAGGGGGGTCTATATCCCTATTAGAGCGCGCGACATCCTTCCACCCTTAGATGCACATCATGCCTAGATCGAATTATACGCTCGGCTCCTGTAAAACTGAGCTACAGTTCACGCTCTCTGTGTGTACGCCACGAAATTCGACTCGAAGCGAAAATTAAAGCGCGTGCGAGTGCTGGGGTTGGAAGCACGTAGAAAAAAAACAGCTCTAGCTAAACTGAAATCCCTCGAAACGAAATAACCGGATGAACAGTTCATCTTTCGTCAATATCAAGTCTCCGATTCCAGATGGGGAAACTCGAGAATCGGCCTCAATGCTATTTTCGCGTTTCAGTTCTGCATGAATATATCGCGACACCTCAAATATTTAGATCCACGAAGGTTTACACAACTTTCAAATTTTTAAGTAATTTCTATTTTTATCGAGTGTATATATCTTTTCTATTGATACTATCTCAATGAAAAACATGCAGTGCTAAAGTTATAAAGAAACGATTACAGGGAATTAACGAATCCACGAGTCAGTCGTGTACGGACGATGTATGCTTACGGAATCCCAATGATCAGTGAGCGAAATTCAACCTTCATTATTGATCAAGTAATATTCAGCTGTTCCGCCAATAAAATGTGTAAACAAGGAAGGCGCGATGCTGTCAAAATAAATTTCATAAAAGCATACATACGTTAAATCAAAAAATCGTCTAGAGCCGCGCCCCCGTCGTATTTGTTCGTAATTTCCGCTGGACTTGCTGGAAATTATTTGCTTTATTTGGCACATGCCTCGGTAAATAAAAATTCGAAAGCACGTCTGATTCGGAAAATGCGCCTCTCTTACTGTGGTAATTGCCCGAGCAGTCTCGGCAAACACGTTACACGTTGCGTAAATACATGCCTGGATTTTGAGAGAGATTTCATGTAGAGCTGCGTTAAACGCAAGCCAAAGTGATGAAAGTGGAAAAGGGAGAGAGCTTTGCCTCGGGTAGCTCGCGGTAAGTTGCGAAAAATGTTTGGACGAAAGAGTGTTTCCCGTATTTGGTTTTTACTAAGGGATGCGTACTAAAAAATGCGCAAGAGGGTTTTCACGTACGTCCGAGGCTCAATTGCTTTAATTAAAACCTCCTCCTTAATTGAAGTTTTATCATTTTATTTGTCTTCCACAATCGAGCTCTGGCCATTTTCCTTTCGTTTCCTGTTTGCCGATGCTTTTTTATTTCTATTTTTGCTGCTAATGTTTAACTTCTTGGCTTTGTACAAAATTAATATTCGTAAATGAGTATCTTACCGAGGACGTACCTGTTGCATAAATACACAGCAACATTGATAAGCATGAAAACAGAAAATTCAAAATTCTATGAATCTTTTCCAAAATTGCGTACTTACGCGCACTTTAAGGCGTACTTGAAAGCCAAGTAATGAATAATTGGCTGAGTAAGTGTAAATAGACCGTTTATGTTTTTAAAATAAGTTCTTCAAGAAACAAGTAAAAACCTTTGAAAATAAAAACGTGTTGAAGCAGTTTCAAGGGTGAAAAAATCTCAAGCATACGGCATACATCTGTAAAAGTATACGTACCCGAGAAGAATCCCCAAGAATGAAGATATACGTGTAAGAATGATAAAAAGTTGCGAGAGAAATGAAGTGCAAATGAAACTAAAGCAAACACGCAAATAGTAACCGAAGAGAGTAAGGACGCTAGCACAGGGGAATTGCCGCGAGGGAAAGGAAAATTAGTGAGAGAAAGAAAAGAGCACGCATCTAAATGTACATGCAAATACTGCAAGTTATTGTTTTCCTTTATTTATCGTATTACATGATAATGGCATTAATACTTTACTATGTAACATCTGTCACAGCTACAAGTTCTCTACTTGAACGTTGCCAAAAACCGTCGGATACCCGCAAATGGTCATATAATTGATCCCTTAATTGTAAGGGACAAATAATGTAGTCTAACGAAAATGATCTTCCGTATCGGTTTTTTGCGGCACAAAAAACGCAGTAAAGAGAACCTATTCACGCTGTAAAAGTACACACAAATTTTGGTATATTAATATTTACATAAACCAATTGATACACACTAATTTAGATATATTAATATGTTAATACACAAAAAATCAACATAGTTTCAGAAAAATATAGTTATTAGTTAAATTATTCATAGAAAATATTGTATTGTTGATAAATTTAACTACTGAATATATGTAAACCTGTTTTCAATATGTTAATTGTTTAACCATCGAACATTTTTTGTTGTTAACCGTGTTAACTGCTGCTTATGTAGGAACGGACGTCGATATAATCTACCAAACTTTAAGTTAAAATTTAATTATAATAGAATCTTGGCGATGCCAGTGATTAAATGCGTATACGATTTCAATAAAATTTTCTAAAATACCTTTAATTGAACTATAACATTGTATTTCTTAAAAATTTTGTTAGAATCAGCATGAGGCCGATACAACAATTTGTTCTGAATAAAAGCTTAATCCCTTATCATATTCTTTGCAAAAATCCTTGACATTAAAAAGATCTGTAGAATTTTTTCGAGTACCACTTATGCCTATATCTGCAGAGCTAACCTTGTTTCACAGACTTCTCGCGTATCAACTTCATTAAATAACACTTTGCAAGGACTACCACAAAATTCGTAATTTCCATACATAATTTTATTGATGTTGCTTTTCGTAATATAAAACAACAGGGGTATCATTTTCGTTTGACTACATATTTTCTTCACAGCAGTAAAAAGATCGATTACAAGAGACAGTTTGCGGCTTTGGTATTCATCGTTCACCTTTCGGTAACGTTTACAGTCAACGCGGATAATCAAATAATATATCAATATAATAAATATTTGAATAATTTAGGAATAAAGAATTTTAACAACGAATAAAAATGGAGTAAAACATATAAGATTTTGCACATTACGTGAGAAGGAAAGGTAGAGATTGAGAGAGAAACAAAGTGATTGAATAAAAGAAAACCAAAATTCGATTAAGTAAATATTTTAATAAGCCTCTATTTCGTAAAATAATAATTTGCCATTATTATACCGAGAGATTTTGGCATTTTTTGTTGTTGCTTTTTCGATGCTCGTTAAATAATAAAACAATATTCCTCTGTAACCGAGGATATTTGCAATCTTAAAGACAATATTGATTAACTATGTCTTCCCTACGATAGGAATACAAGGTATTATTGATGTATTCCATGATGTTGAAGAAGGAGATGCTTGCGATAATGTTTGCAATACATATATATATTGTGGCGCCTTCAATTCTAGAGACTTAGGCGACGACGATACTGAAGACTGAGGCGGTGTCGATACTGGAGACTGAGGCGGCGTCGATACTGGAGACTGAGGCGGCGTCGATTCTGGACACTGAGGCGACGACGATACTGAAGACTGAGGCAGCGTTGATACTGAAGACTGAGGCAGCGTCGATACTGGAGACTGAGGCGGCGTCGATTCTGGACACTGAGGCGACGACGATACTGAAGACTGAGGCAGCGTCGATACTGAAGACTGAGGCAGCGTCGATACTGGAGACTGAGGCGGCGTCGATACTGGAGACTGAGGCGGCGTCGATACTGGAGACTGAGGCGGCGTCGATTCTAGACACTGAGGCGACGACGATACTGAAGACTGAGGCAGCGTCGATACTGGAGACTGAGGTGGCGTCGATACTGAAGACTGAGGCGATGACGAAACTGAAGACTGAAGTGACGTAGACGCTGGCAAAACGGATACTGGTGGAATTTGCTGCGGTAGTTGGGGATCAGATGGCGGAGTTTGGCGTGGTTGTTCCTCTTTAGCACATGGGTCTACGTAGACCTGAAAATTAACTCGTCAATATTAATTGCATCTGTAAGATGCAAAGAAAAAATATCAAATAAATTCTTACCGGTGTCTCGCAGTCAAGATAGAAAGGTATGCGGAATCCATTACACCCATGTGTACAGATGAGCAAGGTCAAGGCAAGACATACATTCTTGAGTGCGAACGACATTATTGAAACAGTGTCGCTGCTCCTGGTGTTCTCTCCAGGAAATTGGCTTTTATATATGCTGTTTTTTTCTGTCGTGGTTCATGATAATGAGATTGAGTTAAATCGCACAGGCAAATTTGTGCTCCAGTCACGCTGCAGATTTGATATCGGAAACTGCAAACTCGTTCTTGTTTTGAAAATTTCTATCCGTCTTGCACGCGTACACGGCTCTCGTTTGGACGATTTCTCCTCAGTTTTCGCTTCATATCTTCAAGCACGTCACTATATTAATCTCTAAATTTGTAATGCCAAAGTAACTTCAAAATAATAATAATATTAGTATCGTAATAATTGTATGTGACTGGATGAAATATAAGTATGTGATCCTATCGTATCATATTTATTTAACAAAATATTATTTGCAAAAATGCGAGTGTGTTTTTTGAATCAATAGTATCAATAGATGTACTTTATCCAACTAAGTATAGTGGTAAAAATGTCAAAAGCGTTTTTGGAATGAAATAATCGAAAGCAATAGTCAGATATGCATATATTGTTTCCACTGAAGGGATCTAGTTAAAGCGTATAGAGCCTACTAAAAACCCAATTTGCAGCGACTTTGGTTACTGTTACACGTATCGATCCATTGGGAAATTTATATGAAAATTTAGTATATTTCTGTATTATTTTGGTTACTTTGTAAGTCCATTAATCACTGTATATTTTAAACGATCTAAAAGAAATTCAGAAAATTTGAAAAATTCTTACCAAAGGTTCTGTTTTTTGTATGTATTCTTATGGAAGCTTAAAAGTTTTTAATTTTCTACTCAATATAATCATTAATGGATAGTATCGTAAGGTTTGTCGATTTAAACCTAAGAGCCGAAATGCCAAAGAAATAATATTCAATATATGCTATGTCACATCTGAATACGCGCATACACGTACGCGTGCATGTCAATGTAATTGATATTCCCATTGTACAAGTAGTTAAAATGACTGAAATTCGTAAATATACATGATGGCGTACAATATCAAGCGTTTTAATGATATTTGTTTGAAGATATACATTTTGTTATTTAACAAGAAAATTGCTTTTACAGCAAGTTTCTTGGCCTTATGACCCGCATTGTCACTGTAAGAGCTGAATCAGTTTTTTGTTTTGAATACTCTTATTGCAATATGAAATAAATTTACATCACCATTTAGAGTATTGCATATCGTAGCATTCCAAATTGGTCAACAAGATTTGTTTTTCATCGGTTTATATTGATTTCACTGAGTTGATTTTTTTACGCAGCATAATATACATTTAAAAACGCTGCTATTCGCAACCAATATTATATGTTAAAAAATAATGGTGTTTGTTCGAATATTATCAATGTTGATTGAGTCTCATCTAACCAGTAGATTTGAATATGTATTTAAAACATTTATTAATATAACTATTATACTTTGTTAAATGATCATTTTTCATATTGGTAAAGGGCTTGTTTTATTTAATTTTGATAACCGCTAATATTAAATAAGCGATTATACATCAACTTTTGAAAATATTAAAAATTGTTGCATAATAAGTAAGCGATATGTCACAAACGAAATGATTAAGAAAAGACCATCACGCACGAATTTCTCGTACGATATTGTTTAAAAAAGAGAATTAAAAAAAATGCACTATTTGATACAATATCTTTATAAGTGCGTGCTCGATGTCATTTTTCTTAACTTATTGCATTGTGACACAATCAGACTTGACATATAATTTATAATCACTTTATGAAGCCATCATTTCCCAGATCCACCTAGTTATTATTAATATTAAATAATAATTTCAAAACTAAGTTATGCATAAAATAGCGTACTTTGAAATAGAATAATAAAATATCTTAGATAGCCTTCATCAAATGACATAAAATCATATGAAACTTGGTACTTTACAATCTGAATGATTTACTTTATTAATGTATAGAGTGTGCATTTACAGTTAAATGGTAAATAGCTCTTTTTGTCGATTGATTAAATACTCAAAAGTTTAAGAAGAAATTTTAGTCAAAAGAGTTTATTAAAATTGTAGATAACCCGCGTCTTAGATATAATGCCAATAAATGAATCATCTAATACATTTCATTTAAAACCGCGGGTAAAAAAGCCAACGAGATTTTAAATACAAACGCAAGGTGGTGACGAAAAGAGTAATAAATAACTTGACTTGTCATCGTGATACAAAAATCCATGCAAAAGAGAAAGAGAGAAAATGAGCATCGTAGCTCTGATTAATAACGAAAGATTTTGAACGGCGAGAAGCGAAAGGCGAGAGAGAGAGAGAGAGAGAGAGAGAGAGCCAGACCACTAATTGATGATGTTGAGTCTGTGCGCAATTCTTTTGCCAAGCTCGTTTATACAATTGTGTTATTACGAGGCTTGCATGCGAAGGCGGCTTCGACGAAGATATCCGTGGTCGAATGAAACGGTAAATTGTGCTGGGCGACAGGGCGTTGAAAGGAATTTTTCTCGTCGATATCGGCTGCGCGCACCGAGGGGAGTACATCGCAACGGGACATTCCTCGCGAGCTGAGAATTTTCCCGGGGCATTATTAATTCGCGCATGATCGGTCATTTATTTGGCCACAACACGCGCGTCTATTTATCGCCGAGTAATATCGCTCGTTAACTCCGCGCGGGCGCTCAACTATGGCGTGCATCGCTTCGAGGATTTGTTGAGCCTCGATTAATTCGTCGCGGTTCGACGATCGGCCGATTGGCCGACGAAATTGTTTATTTCTGCGCACTTTCCCCAGCAATACACGCACTCGGTCTGCCTAGCAAAGAAGCAACGAGTCGGGAAAGTAAAACCAAACAAGCCGATGGAAAGCGCGTAGAGGGCAACGGGAGGTCTGACCATAGCGGCCTTTATCCACTTGGGACTGGGCGCGCGTGCGAGAGAGCAAGAGAGCAGCTCGGCGAACAATCAAACTCGAGCCATCCTCCGATTCTTCCTCGCTGTTGAGCGAACCAAGATTTTCCGAGCGCTTCCCATTTTTCACTGGCTACAAGGCGAAAGCACTCATAAGAGCAAATATTTATCCTGCGCTGAATGCTCTATCCCCTCGCAACGCAAAACGCCATCCGCGCCGCAGCTTCGGGGAAAAATAGAGAAGGAGAGATAAGGTTGGCGCGCGCGCATTCCATTGTCGAGTGCGCGGAATAAAAGAAGTCGCGTTTCCGCGATTCCTTCTCGCGTGCTTTTCCTGCTGGGAGAGAGAGAGAGAGAGAGAGAGAGAGACGAATCCTTCTGCATGCTACAACATCTGTGCGGACTCGAGTTTGCTAGTCCTGCTCGGGGAACTCGGGGAAAATCGTGAATTGGAAGGAACACGCGAGCGAGCTGCAGTATGTGCATGGATAGACATAATGCGCACGTGACCGGCTAACCTAACGATCTTTTCCCTCTCTCAACAGGTCGCTTTCTTATTTTCTGCGTCTGTAATCGAACGACGAGATGTGCTTCGTCATTTCACTTCTCCTCGCTCTGTTGCACACCGACTGTGGCGTCCAATTGTCGTCGACAATAAAGGAGCTCTCCTTAACAAAAGTATTTTCTGCGCGGATTCGAGTTGCACTCACGACGCGTCGAAGCAAATAGGCCGCTCGGAATGTTATAGCGGATGATGCACCCGGTAAACGAGAGGCTGAAATAAAAGTGGCAACGACGAGGCATCTTCGAGGAGAAAGAATGCGCTGTCTGTCGTGATGAGCGCATCAAACTGGCGAAAAGATCCGTGGCGCATTGGTTCCGTCATCGAGGGCGCCTCTCATTGGCCGTTTGCCCGTTAGTCTCGCCGCGCGCACAGTCGTAAAAGCGACACGTCATAAATAAGATCTCCGGCCCGGCTGCCTCGCGCGTTCAAGCTTCTCTCTCCCTCTCTCGCTCGGTCCTGCGCGACAATAATAATACAACATATCCGCTGGCGCGCGCGGCCCTAGTGGCGTCGTTGCCACCGCCTCGATCGCAATTCGTTAGATTGTCCCTTAATGGTCCATTGTTGGGCGCAATATCCTCGTGCACCAGGTGCATCTATGCGAGCCGGTCTTTTTGCCATTACAACGCGGATGAGTGCGCGCGCGGAAGGAGGCCCGCGAGCGCTTTTGATTTAACCATCCGATCGACGCATTGTCACTCGCACCCTGCTCCTGATTCAACCACTAGATACTGCCCCAGTACCGCCGCGAAACACGCGACACAGCCCAGCTCGCAATCCGATTTGGACGCTCGGCCACGGGGATTAATGCTCCGCCGATGTTTTTATTGAACCTTTGATAGCTTGATAGCTACACGCATATCTATCGATCGTTTCATTCATCGTTATTTTGCTTGCGCGGCTTTCTCGATATTTCGATCAAGGTTGCAGCAGATTCTGCAAGTAATCAATTTCTGGAAAAAGCTGCTTCAATTGGCCGATTTGTTTGAAACGAATATACTCGCCGTTGAAATAAATAAAGCGAATTGTGGTTTGAGAGAGTCGATGACAAAAGCAAATGCAGACTGCAGTTACGGTCGGGCAGTTATAGCTGAATAAAGTATGATGTGGCGTAAGCTATTCGCGCTTTCTCCGAAATGAGAGTCGCGCGCCGACCGCTCGTAAAGCTACATGTGCGGAGCATTGTCCTGCTGGCGCAATTGTCAGTCGCCGAGTGTCGCTGGAGCGCGGCGCCAGAAATCGGCTCAGAAAGGGCGAGGCTCGTTCGTCACGATTGGCCCTGCGGCTGAAATACCTATATCATCGAAAATTAATCGCAATGCGTAGCTCATTTTCACGCGACCATCGGTTTCCGCGCGATCTACGAACATGATGCTGATAACGCTCGCGCTCAGTTACAGTCGACCGGCTGCCATCTAATTATTCGCGCAGACTTTCTAGAATCGATAATCGTACATCACTCAATTGTCGAGCAGCCATTTGAATTCGTTCTCGGAAAGCACTTCGGTTATTAATTTTGAACGAGCTCAAGATTTCAGTGACACCAGCTCGCTTTCAAATCGGACACGAATATAACCTAGTAGATGTCAGTTTATTTTCGAATGGCAGATCCCGTTAGGTGAAACACATATTCGATGGAGCCAGTAAGGTGTATCTCATCAATAAAGACGACAAGTGCAGTTAGTCTTTGGCCGAAGAATCGCAGAGCAGACAATTTCTCAGCGATGGCAAGTCGTGTTCGAGTAATGAGCGGTGCGCCGAGTCGCGACCTATGCCACTCGGAAAGCGCGCGCGTTTCTCTCGCGATGATTTTTTGCCGGCACGGTCACTTAATGAATCTGCGCGCTCCTACACACAATATCTATGGCCGCGATAAGCATCGTCTATTAGATAATGCGAGCGTGCGCGATAAATCGTGAAAATAGGGAGCGCGTCTGGCGTGAAAGCATATCCAACCGCTGCTCTCCGTCGAGGAGCGAGAACGCTCGGGCTGGTGGGAATGCAGTCTGCTGCGCGTACGACTCTCTGCGACATCGAAAAATTTGGCATGAGCACGAGCCTGTGATAAATTTAATCAAAATCGGCGCTGGAGGCGTCAAGCAATTTGACGAATCACGCGACTAATTACGCAATAAGCATCTCATTATGTGCTTCGGCTGTACGATCGTAATCATAGCTGCTCGTTTAACCCGTTTAATGGCGTTTAACACATAGTCACGGTTACATATATTTCAAATTAGACTTGCATAATCCATCTCTTAATACATTAGAATGTACTTTGCTTTCCAAGACACGACTGCTTTTTAATGATGTTTATTTATGAGCTTTTCGCACGAATTTATTATTGCGTCAGAATTTATAGGATGACTGTAAGCAGTCCTATGGCAAATGTGTTATTGAGCCGCTCATGAGCGGTCCTGTAGGTACATCAATAATAGAAATATTATTATTTCAAAATATTATTTCACAGTAATGCAGAGTGCTTGAGAAAAATATATGTATCTTAATTCAGAAAAATCTCGCCTCGGAGAGAGAGAGAGAGAGAGAGAGAGAGAGTCGCTGAAAAGAGGAGCGGGAAAAAAACAATCAAGGAAAAAGCTCGTAACGGGCATGCTCGAGCAGTTGTATTACAGCAGCAGCGACACAGCAGCAGTAGCAGCAGTAATGCCCCGCGATAAGCCACTAATCTCCGTATGGGGTGTCCCCGGTGGGAGCGGGTAAGCGCGTGCCATGTAATCCGTCGAGAGGCCGGCCATTAACTGACTCGCAAAAAAAGAGGACGAGCAAGAGAGCGGAGCAACAACGAAAAAAAGAAGAAAAAAAGAAAGAAGAAAGAAACGATGAGAATCCCCCGGCGCTGCTGTCGCTCCGCCGCAATATATCATTTTGCTCCACGGCGAAAAATCCCTTGCCCCCGTTATATTCTCGGGTTCTTGCAACCCCAAGCCGCGACACGTTTTCGCCCTCCTGTGCTCAAGGGGCCGCGCTGCGCCGCACGCCGGCTAGTTCCTATATACAGCTACGCGTACCCGGTATTAGTAGCAATGTAATCTTACTTAAGCATATGTCGGGCATGACTGATTAGGCAGAAGACAGCGACGACAAATGCTATACCGTCTGCCAAAGGGGAAATCGGACAAAGGTATGCTGGCGCGGCTTTTCTCGCTCGCCGACGCTTACAAATTTTTACATTCAAATCCATACCGTCGGCTGCCTTGCAAATCGATTTCGCGATATCATTCTGCTGAAACCCATGGATTGATTGACTTCCCGTCGTGTTTGCGCGTAAAAACGACAACTTTCAGTACTCCTTTTACGCCACGAACAGGGCAAGATAATTAAGAGCGAGTAACAGCTAAATCCGTCCGATAAAAGACGAGACGAGAGTGAACCAGGGGGGGGGGGGGGGAAGATGGCACACAAAAGAGTATACGCGAAGAAAAGAGAGCTATATCGTTGTCCCCTGCTTAGTACTTGGCATTTATAATCCGACCTCCTTTATTCGCCTCGTGCTCGCTCAGCGCACGCGCCGTACGCTTGTGGGAATTAAGGAAAAAATCGCATATGGGTACCGAGAGTGCGCGTCGATGAAAGGCCTCGAGGCTCACGTGCTGTTAGTTGTTTCGCGTCAACAGCTTTATTGATTTGGTTATACACGCAGCAGACCCGACTCCATCTTTGGAAACTCCCTGTGCTCTCTCTCTCTCTCTCTCTCTCTCTCTAGCTGCGGCATTGTTTCCACGGCCTTCGCCCCTCGTCCCAACATTGCCGCCACCGCCGATTTTCGATTTGATTTATGGACAAGTCACTCGACGTGCATTAATTTCATTGCTCAAAACAAACAAAAGTCCTCGATAACGCAATAATTAATGGAAAATTTTAATTGAATTGGCACTGTCGCGTGTATACATTCATATCTCCTTTTTTTTATTTTCATGCTTTATTGCAATCAATTGATGCTAATCTTTACATTCGTTGCTAAAGGAAATTCCATTTGCTCTTCCCCTGAAAACTGCACTAATGCACTTTTAATTACGAATACACTTTTTTCACGGACTAATAATAGAATACGTAAGCCGAAAATCGCCTTTTAGCCCAAATTCACTGCTGCCCATTCAATCTTCTTTCCCGGATTTCCCTGGTGACTGGCCAAGCATACATGGAAGGCAATTAACGGCAAAGACGGATTATTCCCGATCAGGGAACAGCATTCTTCCAAGACTGCTACGCCACTAGATCACAGATTGCAGACGCGTGTATCCTACACGTGTTGCTACCCCATCAAGGTCAGCCCTCACAAATCACGACTAAAAGCCTGCGAACCCTGTGGCTACGTATCGATCGAAACCTTAATTTAGTTCTGACCCTTACTGGGTTTCGCACCTTTGATCAAATTTGTAAGCTGAGATTCCGTGCAAGAAACGAACGAGCGAGTAGTGGAGTAGCGCTAAACTTGAGATCAAGCACTGTAATTGTATCAACATCGCGATTCGGTAATTTAACGAATTGACGCAACTGGATTTGTGCAACGTGACGACGATCAGCCGCCAATGGTCATCGAACATTCGGACACCGTAGCGGATAAATTGTCGAAATGAAAGGGGACAAAGAGCAGGCGCTGTAAAGAGGCAACGCCCAAATTGGAGTTGTTTGGACAGCGCGTCTGCGGGGCAGAAATTAAGCAACGCCGTATATCCATAACTCTGCTCTAAACACTGTGCCTGCATGGGAGTTCAATTTGCAACTCGATCGGGCATTGTTGAATAACAGCTGCGGTTGCCCGAGGCGCCCGTCACATTTGCCATTGCGAAAGCACGAGCGGCGCTTTCTTCTGTCTTCATAACGGCTATGACGTTGATGTTGCCGAGAGGCGGCCCGACGTGTGCGCGCGTCAAGCCGGTGCGCCAATGGATCTATCTATCTCATTGGGCTTTCTAAGCTCACGCGAGTAGGTAGCATCGGGACAAAGTGATCTGTCTTGAGTGTGCAGCCCTTCGTTGCGCAAGTTCCTCTGCAAAAGTAAAAGTACGAGGCAGATTCGGCACGGAAAGAAATGTGTCCGAGCAGCAGGACCAAGTCGGACGTATCTCTTGTTACAGCGAGCAAACAGTTGCCAGGGTCCAATCAAGCTGGCATTAGGAGGCGCTCTCCGCGAGTATAACGAGGCAAAGGCAGAACGTCGAGGAGGCGAGAGAGGAAGCCAGCAATGGGTAACCCTATATCCGGCGAGAAGGTTCCGCCTTATCTCCGGTAGACGGCGGCGAAATTTTTGCCTTCTTACGGCCTATCACCGATATAGAAGCGGCCTCGTATTTCCCACGATTTTCCGGAGATTGAGTTACACACGGGCCGCTGGCTACGTCACCGAGGATGCGGGAGACCGCTCTCTCGCGATGCGCTCTCGCGGGTAACGCGATGCGAAGACGCTCGACTAGCTTCCCCCTTGTCAAGCCTCTCGCGGCACCTTAGATGCTGCTTTTTCCCTCTTGCTTCTTTCTTCTTGTGTTTGGCTTGACGTCGCTTCTCGTCAAATATCGTCAACTTGACGCAATAATCAATGTGATTCACTCGCGGAAATGGTCACTGAGCTCATCTTGGTATTTTTGCAATGCCTCTCTCCCTCTGCAGAGCTGGAAAAGAGAAAGGTCAAATTTATGATTGCAAGAAAGTAGATGCTCGATAATCGGCCGAGCTACTATTACTCCCACAACAAGGTTCTGGACAATGAAACGTCTCTCGCTCGACGGTTATACAAGGCGCGCAACATAGACATGCCTTGGCTTGCAACCAGGCGGCCGTGCGCAGCCAGCCAAAAGAGAGAATGGAAAGTTCGCAACGCGAGAGCAGAGCTGCACGTTTCGCGATGCAAGAGAAAAATCCAACAAATGCCCCCCTCGCAGCCCCTTATGCAGCCCGTAGAAAGTTTTTGATTGCTAATTAAGTTTTATTTACGTTGCTTGGGCTAATAGACGCGCCGCAGCCGTGCGCTCGGCTTTGCCTGTATCTCCGTAATAATAGAGAGGGATACAAAGAGCGAGAGAGAGAGAGAGAGAGAGAGAGAGAGAGAGAGAGAGAGAGAGAGAGAGAGAGAGAGAGAGAGAGAGAGAGAGAGTTGCTAACAGATACGAGACGGAAACGAAAATTATTCCGATGAAAACAGCATTGTGTTTACCCGTGTATTACGTCAACGCCGTAGCGCTTATCTATTTAAATATTTACATTGCATTGTTGCAAACTTTTCATGTATGAAAGTATGTACCTCGGCACGATTGAATAGGGCCAAATGATGCAAGCGTAGAGCGGCAATAACATATATTAAATTGTGATGCGTACTGGTAAGTCGGAAAAACAGTCAGGTTTCGTAAACATAATTTGTTTCTAGGAGACGCGCATTCACACGTTCGCTGAAGAGCGGAAGAGCAACATTTGCCGCGCGGTCGTTGTCACCGACGTCTCTCTCTCTCTCTCTCTCTAGCGTATTATGGACTTTGATAGTTAGGCAAAGTATGCCATCCCATAACTCATCGTCGAAACAATAAGCCATCGGCTGCCCGTGCGCCACGCCAACGCGCTCTCTGTGGCTAAATTAATACGTAAAATACGCTTCGGCGAAAATCGCTTGCTCGGTGGCAGTCAAGATACAGCAAAGTTGTGACGTGCGAGCGAGGCGATAAATTGGCAAAGCGCTATTGTGCCCGGGTCAAGTCAAGTCTGCCGGCGCGCGAGCTTTCATTTGTGGGTTTTAACTTTGAAAGCTGCAAACTGATTTTACGAGGGCGCATGAAAGCAGCCATCGTGTATATTTTGGAGACAAAGGATTACAAGTCAAATGGCAAAGTCGCTCAATGAAATGCGCGCGTCGCAAGCTCCAACGCGAGCGGGAGCTCGGGAGAATGTCTTGGCGCCTTCGTTGACGAAAAGCGAAACCATTAACGCGACCGACGCAAAAACGATAAGCGGCGCACGGCCTATCGTATTCCCTCTGTGTCTGACCGCTGGCCACGACTGCAATAAATCGTCCTGCGCTTTCTATCGAGGCGCTCTCCCGGCATACATGCAGATATCGCGTGTATGTGTAGCTACACACACACACACCCGCGGTCGGCTTATATACACATCTAGCGTGGCAGTGAAGGCATTGTCGTCGGCGGGTGCGCGCATGGCGAGAATCGTGGCATCGATGCAAAGTGACGTCGCGCCGCCGCCGCCGCCGTCGTCGTCGTCGTCGCCGCGGCGAAAGCGCGCTTGGCGTCGATGAGAAGTGAAGTCGCAAGTCGCTTGATGACGGCCGTTGAACTCGCGACTCGTCGAACGAGCGCGGCTTTGATCTTCCCACTGCCGTGAAGGAATGCGCGCACCTACGCCTAGCTGCATGCGTATAGCTGCAGCTGATTTAACGTAGTCGCGTCGCCAACTTACTCTTACTCGCTCTCTCTCTCTCTCTCTCTCTCTCTCTCTCTCTATGTACCTATTATATACGATGAGTCTTACTTTGCTCCCTCTCCTAATGAGCTCCGAAACTCCTTTTAAATAGACAGTACACACGGCGCCCCACACTCGCATCGCTTTTCGGCTACTTGCCACCGCCGTCGCAAGTACGACCGCTTTCAACAAAATTTCACAACTCGATGCGAAACGCCAGTAATTGCATTCCACTCTTTGTTTACGCATTTGACCTCATTCAAAAAATTTGCAATATGTGTACCGCACATTCATGCCGCTGTCAACGCGCGGGGCACTGAAAAGTCGGGTTACATTGGCCAATAATAATTGAGCTGTCGGTGCGAAGAATCGAAAAATGACTGCGCAAGTTGTATTTTTTGATGACTTGTTTTACGAACCTCATTACGTATTTGGCACAATGAGCATTTTATGTAGCTTGGAAAGCTTGGCATTGGCTATTGCGAAATAAGATTTAAACAATCGATCAGACTTGTTGAATATTATTAGGCTTCCTTGAAAAAGTCGATAGAAAATCAGTCAACTAATCGGTTGCTTTTCCTCATAGATTTTTTTAATATTTACAACTGACGGTGTTATCCAGTTAAATTGAATTGAGAATATTGAGATTATTAGGCTTTCTTTTTTTTAATGATGAAAAAATAATAAATATTTACACTCATTATGTTTGATTGATATCGGGCATCGTAATGACTGAGAAGTAATTTTTTACGTTCGTTGAAAACACGATAAACGTCGCTCGCTTGAAATTGATTAACATTAATCAGTAGCAGCCATAATCCTGCAGCCGCTGCTACAGTCTCCGAGTTGACGCTGCACGCACAGTCGAAACAAACGAAAGTAAAAATCCGTTGAATGTAACTGGCCGTGGAATTTTTGAGCTCGCGCAAAGTTGCACATCACATGGTGGCAACTACTTGTCATAGCGAGAATAAACGTTCCCGTGGTATTGGATCATTGTCTCGTGCGCACGCGATTCGCACAAAATAATCAAAGATCCACTCGTTGGGTGAACATGTGATTTCGCGTCCAGTACGCGAGGACAAACTTGTCGCGCTGCAACATCCTGCATGCGAGGAAAAAAAAAGCAGGGTACACGCATTATTTTTCTTCCTCTCTTCCGCCAGTGAAGGCGACGCGTACAATTACTATTTTGGTCCTTGGTGATCCGCACTTTTCTAATTACGAGCGTGCGCCTCGAGTTATTATAGGTATTTGACCGAACGGAAACTTGCCGCTGACATGATAATTATCGAGAAGAGAGAGATTGGAATTATTCATTAAGAGTAAGTGAGGTTCTGGTATTGACGCGCGGCAACACATTATACCGCTCGATCTCTTGTTCGCTCGACTGCCATTGTTCAAAATATATTCACATCGTCTGCAGAGCGCGGGGCATAATCAATAGCTTTTGCAGTAAAGTGTCACTAGCTGAACCAGTGGCGGACAAATTACGAGCTTATTGTTTCGTCAAACTAATCAATTACTATGCGATTGCTGTACAATCACGTCTGTTATAGCAACGCTTGTAAATATTCAATTTGCAAACGTTTTCCGTAAGCTGTCAAACTTAGTTTATCACCGATTAGTCATTCCCAATATGTTAAATTCACTGTGGGCTTATGAGACCAAATCAGTAATACCAATAGCGCTATTCGTTAGTCATCTATCGACTATTCACTGATTGTTTCAAAATAGTAAAAGGAACTTTTTAGAACAGAAAATCAGCTAGATTAGCTACCTATACCCTTTAAGTTAAATAGTAAATTGAAGGGTATAGGTAGCTATATTTATTTTAAATATGAAAAGTTGTGCTTTCTTCATTATTTTTGGTTAACAGATGAAACGTCGATGGATGAATGATGAATAATGCCACCGTTACTATTTTCATAATAAAAAATAAAACGACTCAATTCGATATTAGCAAATTTACAAGATAAAGAGTTTGGAAATACTTTTGTCTGATAGTACGACAATAATCTATTTAAATAAACTAAAACACGTAGTGTCGACTTTGGAAGCTTATACGTCTTCTCTAACACGTGTATTCAATTGATTGTTTTGTACATGTGTACGAGTTTGAAAGAGCCACGCGAGCCGCCCTTTGATGCGTACAAGCCACGAACGAGTTGTGTCACGAGAAAACTCTTGGCGGCGCTTCGTAAAAGAGCAGTCGTCGCTCCTCATGCGCATTGCATTCGGTGGAGAGTTTGAAACTGAATGCCGGTTTTCACGCGCCCAGTGCTATTTGATGTCAGCGATCGGCAGGAATGCCGAGGTAAAATCGCACACATTTATAAATTGCCGTAAAACTTGAGAGTGAAAAGGGAGGAAATTGGCGAAGTGTGCGAACCGAGCGCCGATAATGATTTGATAGCTATTGAAAGATTTTGGTTTGCACAGATAGCGTGAAATATGTTGTAAAGCCGTTTAATATTGAAAAACATGAAATAAGGTAGCTTAATCAGATTGGCATAATGACATTAAATGTGATCGCGGAGTGACTTATTTTGTTCGTCTTTGCATTTGCGGATTGAGCGGCACCCGTCTCGTTGGGCAAGTCTTATTCTAAAAATATTTCCTTTGAAAGTACCCGTCTGAATTCTCGCGCTCTTAAACTTCGGTTTGGTTCATTTCTTTGCTTTTCGCAGCTCAGCCAGCGCCGCAGCGTTATACGCAAATATACGACTCTCCGAGCGATAGAAATAACCTACTTTGTGATTTGTATCGAGACTAATTTACTAGAATTAATAGCGTGCGGTTAAACGTTATTATAAAAATAACTCGGCTATGCTCAGTGACAAATCTTCGTATTACGATGACTTTATGAGAGTGCTAGTGACGAAGCGATCTAACATTTCAATATATTCTTACGTAGGAGCTTGGATTTCACAGCAATTGTCAATTTAAGCGATGAACAGTTCTTGTTAAATATTTAATGTGAATAACGTCGCATTCAGTGAATTCTACAAAAGATACAAATAAATGGAGCCGAGTCCAAACGTGAAGAGCAAAATCGAAGCCGCAAGGCATCCTCTGATATATATCCGCACAGTGCACTAAATAACAAACAGAGAACCAAAAATAAGAAATCGAGAGCAGCAGCAGCAGCAGCAGCTCTGTTGGGTTTTCATTCGTTTGTGCGTAAATACGTCGAGGCGAGGCGAGAACGAAAGAAGCGAAGCAAAATACCACAAGGGAATGGCGCGGATTTGACGGCGACGCAAGGTTTGTTGTTTCTTCGCGTTTAACGTCAGCGGGTGGTTCGAACGGACAAAACCGCCAAAATTCGGTCTAATTTTTGCGCTCGCGGACACCGAGCAAATTAACGGTTTTTTCGCTTGGCGAACTGACCCATCTCTCGCGAGGAAGGCGATGAGGTTCCCATTGGCTTCTGTGCGCGCGTTACGCCGCTGCAACGCGGCCCCTTTTTTGCAGCGCCAGTCCGCGCCTTTCTTTGCTTCGCTTGTTTACCCCCTTTTTCTTACCTCATTTAGCCAATATAACATTTCTCATGGACGTTTACTGTCTTCGCAAGAATTATTTCTTCGCTCGAGTTATTTTGCTGCGCGTGCGCGCGCGAGCTCATTTAATTTATTTTCGTTCCAATTTATACCAAGCTCGAAAGCGACCTAAGCTGATCGTATAAGTGGCGCATTATTGGTTTTTTTTTACTGATTGAATTCAAATATCAATCAAAGAACGAGCTGTTGTTTGTTCGGGCTCCATGGGAAAGGTACTCGAATAATAAAAGCCAGCTGAAGTGTTCGGTATCCGATATCCGTTACTAATTCATTCATTTATAACATCTCTATTTGCAGTGGTGATTGGCTCGAGGACATATTTAGGCGTTTTGTTGCTTTGTTAAAGACTGAAATGACAGTCATTAAGATGTCACGAGGCGCGCACGGCACGGGAGCTGCCTGCTTTTCCTCTGTAAAGGGACGCGAACGCATTGCGCGCGCACACACATAATTAGCGTTCCTGTCAGTAATCTCGCGGTCTGTCTCTCTCTCTCTCTCTCTCTCTCTCTCTCTCTCTCTCTCTCTCTCTCTCTCTCTCCCGTTAAACGAGAATAACGTCTCGACAGATAATCTAACGGACTAATCTCCGGCTGATCGCTGCGTGATCGTTTTCCCCTTGCACAGATGATTACGCGCTCGAAGTATACTTATATACGATCGACTCGAGTTGCCATTGCACGAGCAAATTATCACCTCATCATTCTGTTCCTCTTATTCGCGCTATCTTGCGCAATCGTATAATAACCCATTGCGATCACGCTGTATATATTATTCCGCGTTTGTTTACCAAACAATCCGGGCACCAGCACGTACTCGTGCATAGTTGAGAGATTTGACTGTGCGAGAAAATCGTATCAGCTGTTTGCCGTTTCACTTGATTAAACATTAAGGTGCGCTTTTATTTAAATTTACTATATCGTTGCACTGAATTATTTTCCCATAGACCGTATATACTTGAGAATTCTCATTGTGATTCGTGTCTCATTTTTTATGGATAAAAATACATCACCCCACAAATATTCCGCAATTATGCATGACTTTCTCACAAAAACACAGCTGCAAACGCATGAGATCCATTTTTTCATTATTCCTTTTTTTTCGTCTCTCTCACTCTCGAAAGCCCCATGAATTAGGCGAGACACGTGTTATTCGACATTTTTTTCACTCCCCGTTCCCTTGCATTCATACTTGATGTGGGTCTAAATACACATATACGCTCATAGGACCACCATAGCTCGGAAATCCATACAAATGAGCTCCAGCTGTGAATCATCGACAGGAACAGAGAATCACATATTTTTCAAAGAAATATTATTCGTCCTACGATTAAGAAAATATTACAATAATTTTAATAAAGGTTTTTTGATGAGTTCTCTCATCATCGAGTAAATATTTCACGCGGTTATTAATCATCGATATGATGAAAGGTTCATATTTCAATTTTTTTACTGTTCTGACAATTACTGATCAAACTAATCTTACTACAATCATTATATTTTCTTTTAAGTTGAACTTTAATTTATAGATCTGACTTTTTTCTGTTTCAGGTAAGTGTTCTATTTCTCCGAACATCTTATCCATTTAAAAAAGCAGTTCCACGTAAGTAGACTATCACTTTACGTTGAAAGTGATGAAAACTTTACAGTCGAAAAGCGCTGAATGAAAAACTAAGAATTCCGCACATCGAAAGGCTGTGCAATAACGTTTTCCGAGCAATTCCAATCAGCGCTCTTACAGAAATCGTGGCTCGCTTTCTTTGTAAATGTACCGACAAAAAGGACGAGTGACGAATTTACGAGGAAAAATGAAAGTGAGTAATAAGTCAATAGAAATAGCCGAAGGAGCATCGCTTAAAGTTAACAAATGTAGCTCGCCTACTAAGAGGCATGCTGTGCGAAGGATATCTCGCGCGTTTATAATTTCCAAAAGAAATGAATCAGTAATTTAGAGCGAGGAGATGGTCGGAAGCTTCCCGTGGCGAGAGGTAAGCGCCTAGGTGCTGTCCGCTGAAGGCAAGGCAGACGAAATTATTGCGCAATAAAAGGACTCTGTTGTGGCGCACGCTCGCATTTATTCTTGAATGAGCGCACGCTCGCGAGTGGCGCGTACGCGGCACCTTGCAGTGTCCTTGGTCACTTGAAAAAGTCGCGATTTTCCAGCCGGCGATCTCTTGCGCGTCTTCCTACTCATCCGTTCTACGCTTCTTTCGTCGGCGACGTATTCGATTATTCGTCAGCTTTCTGTTGCCCGAGTCGAGTGTGGAGGAACAAGAGACGACACGACGCACAGAACGGAGTGCGTATATTTTTCAGCCGGCGGGAGCGGCGGGACGCTCATCACGTTGACACCGCCGAAAATGGCATGTCCAGCGACGCACGTAGCTCGAATCCTCGAGTTATTTATTGGCAGTGCGCTGGACATTCGCCGGTGCCCGAGGCCGCTGTCTCTCCTGCGCTCTTTTTCGCGAGTCGCTGAAAAATGCCTTGACGAAAAAGAAAGGGACTAGGAAATTCTCGTGCGGACGCGCGGGAGGATCGGCTATTTGATTTCGTGATATATGGAGGAGGGGCGAGCGCGTCGAGTCTCACGCGTGCATAAATGAGCCGCGCGAGAGCCACGTTACGCGGATAAGACGGATATAATGCCAGCAGAGGTGCGGTTTTGCTTTCGTTTTCCGCGCTTCGAGGGCGGAAGAAAAGTGCGTACATACACACTGGTCAGTGCGGGAAGAGAGAGAGAGAGAGAGAGAGAGCAAAAGAGGCGTTTTAATGGCAAGTCGTGCCGCGAGAGGGAGAGAAGGAGCGCGCTTTTCATTGAGCAGTAGAGGCACGTATTTGACGGACAGCTCTCTCGCGGAATGCGCCTACAGCCGAGAAAAATGCTCCTCCAAATGAGCTGCGCGCCGCCGAGCGGCTAACCCTCTCTCACTGCTGATGAATACTCATTGTCCCACTTGATAAATATTCCGCTGTCGAGTGTATGTTAAATAATGTTTTATACGCGCTGCTGGCAGCCTTTCGCGGTGTACATATGCGTTCGAGTTTTCGAACTACTTTGTTGCACGTACGCGCGGTTTTTCTCGCTTTGCAGAGCCCACGAGTCGCTCGACTCGCTAAGCTCCTTGGCAGCGTGCTCTATCATTTTGAATAGCCACGAAGAGAGCGCGTTCGGAATCGTTGCAGCTCGTCATTGATTTTGCGTAACGAGGCGCTCGAGCCTCTATGAAAGCACGGATCTCGCACTTTCAAAAGGCGAAAACGAGCAGTTACACGTCGCCTTTTCGCCAGATGGGAAAAGGCCATCGCGAGCGATAATAGTTTTGTCGGGAACGAGCTTGGATAGGTCAATGGCACCTACGTGGAGGCTAGCTCAAGCAGATCGCCGCGTCGCGCACACAGAGAGGCTTAATTGTGTGCTGCGCGGATACGTACGGCCTCCTTCGGCCTCCTTCGGCCTCATTCGCATTCAATCGCGATCATTACGGGGGCCGCCGCCGTGAAGAGAGGCATCCGCCCGCGAATGCGCAAACACACGCTCTCGCGTGCAAGAGTTTCGTCCGCTCGTCGTCGCTCGGTTTTCGATACAAATTAATAGCACACGGCCAAGCAACGCGCGCGTGTTTCGGCGTGTGCCTGTGTGCAAGGCCAACGCGATCGCGCTGACTTCGCGCTCTCCGACTTCCACGGGCCGCGATTCCGACTCGCATACCGACTTGAAGCTAAACGCCGCTTGTTCAGCATCGCCAGGAATGCTTGGCAACGGTTCATTAAGCCTTTGTTCACTAATTCTAGCATTAGCACCAGCTTACTGCTTCTTTCCCTCGTCTCAGAATTTCCGGTCTTGTTTTGTCGAGATTTATCAAGCGCTTCGCGTTCGCGTCTCACCGGACTCGCCCTTTACTACTGGAGGCTACTGCTTCCGAATGATTTCGTGCCGTTATCAAAAGAAGAGAAAAACGCGAAAGGTATGCGGTTAATGGATCGTTAATTACGTCAGGCGTCAGTTTGACGAATGAATTAGCAGTAAATATTCATCGCGCTGACTGATAATAAATTGCAATTGCCAGATTAGATCTGCGCGTTCATGCGCTCGTCCGATGTAGAATGTATTTGATCGGTTGATTGCAATTGAATTTGATCGCTGCGATAAAGCCGGAATGAGATAGATGCCGAATGAAAATAAGGAGGGCTCTCTCGTGCGATTACGTCAGCTATGCAGAGGCAGCAGGCGCTCTTTAGCAATCGATCGATTCTCGCGTCGCGACGCGGCCGACTTATTCGCTTTGTGAGAGTGTCCCCAGCGTCTGTGCGCGACGACACGCGTCCCCTCTTTACGCGGACCGACACATCGGCCGGCGCGTTTTCTTGCGCGGCCGCGCGGCTGCAATTAGTGCGCTTCGTGGGCATTGCGACGACTCGCCAGTTCCCCATAAATCATTGAAATTCAATCGCGCTGATTGGCTCAAGCGCGAATTCACTCGTAACTTCCTGCTCGCTCGCTCGCGGCGATCCTGAGATAAAGAGAGAGTCAGCGGCTTTTATGGTCAAAGTGATTTTTCCCGGCGGTTCCGTCGCGCGCGCGCGCACGCGCCTCACGGACATTATCCACGGCCCGACGGCATCGCCGCTTTCACAGCGACGCGCGTAGCGTTTTGTACGTTTTCCACTTTGTACAACTCTCTTCGGAACCGCTCCCTTCGTCAAATCCCATGCTAATCGGCAATAGCCGCTTTGGTTAAGTAACGCTAATGTGCGCTTTTGTTTGGTCCGCTGCGAACGGAAAAAGGCTGCGTCTCGGCACGTGAAAAGCAACGCAGTTAAAAAAAAAACAAATCCAAGTGGAGAGAGTTGCAAGCCGAACGAGCCGTCGACAGCAATCTATTTCTCAAAAGCGGCGAAAGTTAATTATAATCAGTCGGTCTGGGCTCGATCACGCCGGATAGACGTAGACTGCTCGCGGCGGTAAAGCAAAGTTTTCTCGGATCGCGTTTCAGGCGTCAGACCCGCCATCATTCTCGTCAGTCTGGCTTTATTTGCTGCAACCGACTGCGCCCGTCGCGTCATTCCATCCCAACCTCTCTGCTACTAATTATTACGGGCTGTGATATCGATCGCCTCATTATCCTCTTTTTCTCCTGTGACGACTGCTTCTCCACCAGTCCAGTCGCAATATTCCAATCGCTCATACGCATTCCAACTTGGATCGACAATTTCTCGATACGTATAAAATATGAAGCCGCGTGTGGGCGGCAATTGGAATGAAACAGTTGTGGATAGCTCGTTTTCATACGACAAGGAGAAAGAACAATCCTTTGAAGCCCATCAAATATAATTGCTCATTACGTGGATTGGCTTGGCAAACATGTCGGAAAGAGCGCGATGCCAAAAGTCTACTCCCAAGTTTGATTGACGTTAACTTGCCTACCCCGGTGAGCGAGGATAATGTTATCAATGTCGCCGCTTACGTATGAATGAAACATCGGAGTTTATTTTTTTCCAAGTAATTGCTTTCGAAAGTGCCAGGAGTAAACATTGTTGCGTACAAATTAGCGGCTCTTCAATCAAGGTAAAAAAAAACGCGAAATAGGTGGGAGAGTCGGTGCAGGAGGGTCGCGTAAAGCTAGGCAAACTGTTGGCCGAGTAACATTTTCATTTCAATTTGCAACTTGCAAACTATATATAACACAACCCACATTTGAAGGTGCTCAAACACACGAACTTTGCCTTGCCGCACGCCCTGCGCTATTACATTTTGCGGGCGTACGTGTGGAATGGACCGCAAATATGCGCGCGCTAGAGAGAGAGAGAGAGTCCCGAGGAAATTAAAAGAAACTAGCTCTCGCAGAGATTTAATTCTAATTAAAGTTGTAAACACTTTTGTTATATGCAGAGCTAAAGAAATACAGGCATGCACGGAGGCCGAGCGCTGGCTGCTGCAGCATCTGGCTAATTAGCATGAGAAGGTTCTGCGAACGTCGAGAGGATACCCCCTCCATACTCTTCTCTCTCTCTCTCTCTCTCTCTCTCTCTCTCTCGATGCGGAGGGGTAAAATGAATGAAAAGGTGCAAAAAATAGAAACGAGTAAGAGGAAAAAAGTATCGGGACGTTTAATGCTGCGATCCTTTTTATTCCAGTCCAGCTGGCCACAGGCGCTTTTTCAATAGGCTGCTGCCAAGAACGAGCCATTTCTTTTCACTTGTTCATTGTGCTTTTCATCCGCTGGAAAAATCTGCAACAAAAACCGTCCGCGAGAATGATCCGTGCGAATAAGATAAATATACACCCACAGAAGCTACTCTCGAGGAGTGATATGGGATTCGTTAAGATGACTATTATACGTTATATCTTTTACGATGAAATTTTTATGATGCACAGCCCGACATAATAAAAATGTAGCGTTGGGAAATAAACGTCGAAGAGAAGAAAGCAGTGTGTTCAGAAGTAATGAAATGCTAGTTAAAAGTAGATAGCTGAATATAAAATTAGTGGGAGATGTGCGGAGTAGTAGTGTATAGTATATTCGCGACTAAAATGTCACGTAAAAGTTTCACGAGGTCGAGAGCTCGCGGAGCTTATATAGGAAGAGGGGGCAAGCATAAAAGAACGGTCCGCAGGACTCGAGGGAGATAGCCTGTCCTAAAACAGTCTTAATTTGAAATAAAATCCAATGATTTATAAATCTGATGTGCGCGTGATGTTTATGGGCCCTTCATCCTCGAGTTCGCGAGCTCACAATCGCTAACGACTCCACCACGTTTCTCTCTCTCGCTCTCTTCCTATCTCTCGCTTGCTCCCTCCGTGTCTTTGACCAGGGGATATATGTTATTAAAGTCAATCGTGTAAGCTCGTGCTCAACTATACCCGATTACGTGCTGCATGTAACTGTACTGCCGCTGTCCGATATATATATACATATATATACAATTGCGCAATCATTGTTTGTGTGTAGTAAATAATGTTCTACGATACGCGACGATCAATTTCATTCGTAGCCAGATACACTCAATTTGTTCGGCAAATCATTTTACCACTGCCCCGCATTTCTCAAACTAACAAGTTTTATCAAATTCGTGGCAATTGTCTTTCTGCTTTTAACTCGAAATCATTTGAAGTTCCAGTCAAACTAAATAACCAAAGCGGTGAACGAGAATGTCCCGTTAAAATTGATCCATATAAATGCCCAATCACCTCGTCTTTCACACGTAATCGTATTTGTAACAAGGAGTGCAGGCACCTGAAAGGGGCATACGGATTCGCTAATTTCAGAAATCAGTAAAGAAATTAGGCGACGGCTGCTACAATGATCGTGTGGAATCTCGTTGCACGAGAAGCTCATCGTTACACGGACCTTACAGTCAATCAGCTCGCCACGGCAAAGTCCCGGTTCGCTCTCGACGACGACAATCGCTCGCAGCGGATCAGTTATAATCCCGCGACGACTTGCCCGGGTACAGTTAGATCCCTATGGATCCCCCCAGTGGCCTGGAGCGAGTGCAGATCAGACGGGTTAACGAACCGGCTAATCGTCCGTGATAAAGTCACGTTTCCCAAGGCCGGGTAGTCGCCAAGCGGCCTACCGATCGACCAACGATTCGTCCATTACGACCTTTGCTCTGTTTGGATTTCGAGCAACAGAAAGTATACTCGTATATATATATTTATGACGCTGAATTATAGCATTGGATTGTTGGTGTCATGCAAGCGTAACTGCTCATTGTGGTTGACTAGATGGGAATGCAGATATGGACCGGGAGACGACTTTCCAGATTGCGCGAGGAGGCGTCGTCGCCGAGCGCGCGCGAAGAGAAGACAGCGGCGAGTAATGAGTTTCGGTAGAAAAAGCTTGGCTGCGGTTGAGCGCTAAACAGTAGGGCAGGACGCTAAACGTGGGACTTTTCGCACCGCACTGCTAGCTGCCTCGTGTGCGCACGTCTGCCTTCGGGTTATATTTAAGACCGGTAGTCGCTCGTTTCCATACGGTGCGCACGGCCGAAGAAGCGTCGACGCCGAGTACTCGCTCGCACGTACCTGCCTGGGTTTCGCGCGCGGCGCGTCGTCGCGCCGTGACGAGCTGCTTTTCGTGCCACGTAGCAGCGCGCGGCCCGGCGCGCCATTATCAAGCCCTGCCAATCTTCATCTCAACATTGGCCTGCTTCTTCTTTTCTGTTCGCTTTCGCATTGTTTGCTCTGCCGCTTTTGTTGCGGCTCGCACTCGCCTTCCTCTCTATTTTCATTCAGCGCGATGATTAATTAGGTGGCTTATTTATAAAGTGCAATCCGCTCTCCGTTGCCGCTCGTAAGCAGCTTGATTAGCGTTCCAGAGGAGAGTGTACGCGGCGAATGCGGACGCGCCTCTCGCTCGTGACTCGGTATCGAGAGATACAAACAATGCGCGCGGCGAGCGGCAGCCCGACGACACGATTGTTCCGCGCGCGAGCGTTGCGCGTCGCTGCCGAGGCGAAAGAGGTGGAGACAGGCGCGAGCGCCGTTGAAAATCGGCGAAAACCGGTAGCGGTTACGCGCGTGCACGGGCGGACGGCAGGACCGGCGCGCGCTGGCTGACAACCAGATTGCTCGTGCTTTCCGAGCCGTGTTTTTTCGCGCTCGCCCCGCTTCCCGCGCCGCTCCTCGCGCGAGTTGTCTACGCGACGAGCGTCCGGCTCTCGACTGCCACCTCGTTCGACGGCGCTCGCGCGAGCTCGCTCTGCCTGCCTCGACTGCGATGCGATTTCTCGCCATCTTTGAACATTCGCGGGCCCACGCGCGTACACTCCTTGCTGGCGCCAGCCACGGGTCTCCCTCCTCGGCACTTTTCTCGGCGACTATTTCGATTGTTTTTTTCGATTGTTTCCCGGCCAAACGCACGCGATATCGAGACGATAATCGGGCGTTATTCCTTTCTTTGCTCCGCCTCGCTTCTCGCGAAAGCCCGCCAAATGCATATGCATGCGCGCGCGATCGCGGCGATGCTATCTGCTGATTAAACGACTCAATCCTCTTGAAGTAATGAACTTTCGGAAGAGAATGAAGTTTATCAAGTCGTAGCTTTCGTGCTTAACGCTCGTGACGTGGTAACTGAATCTTAAGCAATATAATTTTGCAATCACCAGCTGAAGTTAAGTGGGAAGAAAGAAATGAGTAAGTGGCGGGATGAAACGCGGATGCGTTAATGTCTGTTCTGCGCGAGAGATGTTCGCTGAGAGACGAATAAAAGCGGATAACCCAATTTTACGGAGTGATAAGTTCTGCGGATATGTAATTAATGAGTTTAAAGTTTTAGAGAAAAGAGCAGGGTAAAACTAATTATAAGTACTTAAAGATTCATTAATGCAAATGACTGCAGTTATAATATTGTGAGAAGGCGTTAATTTGTGACGATTCAAGAGAAGTGCGGTGCGTCGTAGCCACTCGACCAGACCAATCCTTATTTAGCATGGCATTGACGAAAAGGAAAAAGAAGCTGGCAGAATTGCTCGAGCTCGTTCAATTAGAATTTGCAGCAGTAGCGGCAGGCTAAGAGACGGCGCCGCGGAGAAATCGTGAAAAAAGAAAAGAAATACTCGACAGCCCTTTTTAACACTCGAAAATGACCTGTACTCGCGCGAGTGGTGTGCCTTGATTGCGCGCCGAGCCGCGCCGAGCCGCGCCGCGCCGCGCGCATCGCTAATTGTAATTTGACGTTTAGCTCCCTCTCATTTCCCTCGGTTTCTCTACCGACTGTGCTCCTATCTTTCTCTGCAAAAGGAACTTTGCAGCTGCGGAGTTCCTCGCTTACGATCCCAAAGACTGCTCGTCAAATTAACGAACTTGAGCTCGATTTTATATATCAAGGCGGCGGATCAAACGACGCCGGTTGCTATGCTCTCTCTCCCTTCTCTTTCAGCGTATTTTCGCCACAGAGTGATTAGCCCCACGTTACTTCTAAACATACTTTTCTAATTCAAGACTGCCGCTGCTCCTTAAGAAAACGTTGCACGCAAAGGAGAGGATACAAGCTTTAATCAATTTGATGGCCTTCTTATTTTAGTGCGTTTCCGGAACTGCAACGTTAAATCTTACGTATAATTTGACATTAAACATAAAATGATGTTTGTGTTGGCTTAGATAACACTGTAACTTTATATTGGGAATTGCGAAGAGTTTTTATTTTGTCTAGAAAACAGCTTTATTGTGTACAAAATACTCATTTGAAAATAAATTATAGGAAAAGTAAAAATATTTTCCATATTTCCAACTAGTCTTATGATAATTAGTGTTCTTCTATATCGAATAAACAGCTTCCAAAATATCAGAAATACTTCTCACATTTAACAATAAGCTTATTCATCATTTTGTTGCCCCGTTAAATAAAAGAAAAGCTTGTTGATTAGAAGAGTGGTCAAAACTTAACGCGTGCCGTGTGCTGTTGTAGATAGTAGCTCGTAAATTTTGATTGGTTCGCACCTGCGTTGTGTGCACGCGACAATATAAGACCACAAGAGTTAAGGAACCAGCAGCAGCAGCAGCTGTCGAAAGTGTGCTGTGCCCGAATGCCTTTATGACCAGTGTCCGATCACAGATAACATTGCTTCGGTTGCTCCCGTGAGATGTGTCGAGAGCTGAGCGTAAGAGAAGACGTTTAAGCGGTCGCGTATAGTGTCATTAAAACTTTCGAGACACGTACTCTTTTTTTTTTAAGATGCATTTTTTCGGTGGACCTAACGTGCACATTTCTGGCCGCGGTATTTTGCTCAATTCAAACGTCTTGTATTACATGTAATGGTTGAGAAAAAGTGCAATCCCACTCAGTCTGTAAATGATATTACTTGTTTTTTACGAAATCGAGCGCAATTGTAGTTTTCATCAGACCAATTTGCACTAACTTTTTTGTTTGTGCAGAGCCGATAGTTCCATGCATTTTCTTTCAACGACCGTTGTTTTATCTCGCATGTATCGAACCCACATTTTTTCACAGTGCTCATGCGAATTTCTCAAGGGGGAAATTGCATAGGTCGCGTTTTGAAATTGTGGGACACGAGTGTGACCTCGATGGCCGTGAAAGTTTCCGCATACGTGTACAAATATATAGCCATCTGAGTGTGTGAGTGTGTGCGAGTGTGCAGGCGGTTAAATAATGCGAAAATAACGTAGAAAACGTGACGTTAAAAATGCGCATAAAATGCCAGTCCTAGGCGTGCGGGCTCGTGCAAAATTGAAAATGTGCAAAACTTTGATCACGCGCGCGCGAGTAGTCCCGCTTACATCCGATCATCACCAGGCAACGATTTCGAGGCAAGTGTGTTTGTAACATTGCGCGCGAATGTACGCCGATTTCGAGAGAAAGAGTCGAGCCGCTGCCCTCGACCGTCCCACGCGCTGTCTCTCCTTAATCGGCTCACACGACCACCTCTCACTACACATGTATATGTATATACTCGTGGCTTATGCGCAGGCACTGCTATACGCCGTGTGCCATACTCTGCGCATCTAGATACGTGTTTCGATATGGGAATTACATTTAATGCAGCAGGGCATTAGTCTCGCGACGGAAGTCGCCGAGAAAACAAAGCACGAATATTCATATTCCGAGCTTTTTTCATCACTCTGCGTCTTTAATCAGCGAAATGGACAATTTTAACGTACGTGCCTGACTTTTCCTTATGTCTTTCTTCAATTTATAATATGCCGTTGAAGACGCGTGCGTGACTGAAATAAGATCTGCTCAATTGCATTCTGCTATTTTCGTTAAACAAAGTCTGCGCATTTACGGGGAATGTAGAATGGCCAAAGTAAATTGACTAGAGTGTTCCATGCACAAAACTATCTATTTACTTTCTCCAAAGGTTGCACAAATTGAAAATAACCAGGCAGATCACGCGCGCACTCGTGCACGGCTATCAGCTGTGTGCGCAAGAGGCGAAACTGTAAGCGAGTGAATATGTATTCACGGGAACCTTGAGTGTCTGGACGCATATTCGCTATAAACTGATTGCTCGCTCGATCGATTGCTCGGCTATGCGCGCGATAGCCTGTAATCATTCTGCATTGCAGCTAATGCGGCCAACGACAACCAAACGCACGGACTTTGAATTCGATGTGCACGGGGATGTTACCACGCCACGTTAAGGATTCACGTGTATCTCTATATTTCATTCTCTCAAAGGAATGCAACGCTACGGTGCGGCAATGTATGCAGTTACGCTTGATAACGTATCCTTTTTCTCCGTCAGTTGCGCAGCTTTTCGCCGTGAAGTCGCTTAAGATAGCCGATAAATTTGATCACTTATAAGACAACTTTGTTTTTGGATGAGTCTACTAGTTCGGCGAATATTCTAGTCACTTCTATTCTCGTAATGTTTCAAATGCATTATTCAATTTGCTGGCTTCTATTTTCGAATCGTGATACCATATTAATGATCAACTGTCTGTCGTGTTAAAAGAGAATCGTAAGTGCGATCTCAAGCAGTATAATAATAATCATAGTCATCGCGTGCCTGACTATATTGTGATAGTTGATTGAGTTTGTCAGGACAAAAACCCGTCATTTATAGATGCGCGGGAAAATAATGAGACTTTCATACTATTTGAACTGTCTTGATACGAGGAACCGCTTCTATCCATCTAAAATATTTTAATTTTACGGCGCAGTAGCTTCTTGGATATTTTTAAGTGCCGAAGAATGAAAAACGAAGCATTTTGAAGAATTCATATTAAAAATTGGATTTGGAAAGAAATCCAGTAGTACCGCGAAGCGAAGCGTACTCGTTAAGATATTCGGCCGAAGCAAGTCAACGATCTCCAAAGTCGGAGTCGCGGCAAAACACGTAAAACGAAGCTTTCCGTTGGTCAAAAGCGCACGAAGGCAAGCTGTCGGATTATGAAAATGTACGAAAAGATGAAAAAAGAGGCGAAGTATCGGCGAAGAGGCGCGCGTTTTGCTTACGGGCGTCCAACTTGGCTCTTTATTATTGTAATACCACAAGTTACGGCCTTCTCCTTTCCTTCATTGGCGCGCAAGTTTTTTGTACGCTTATTATCTCTGGCTCTCGGTGCTCGTTCTATCGCCAAGCTTTTTTCTCTTCTCTCCTCTTGGCGAATATCTTCGACGACTGAGTTTCTGTAATTCCCAATGTAGCTCGTAAATTATGCCAGTGAAAAATTATCAATAAGAAGATAATCGGGCATTTAATTGATTCCTTTTAGGTGAAGACTTGAATGAAACGTAAAATATTGCCGCGGACGCGCTTGCCTTCTGGCCGTGTGTTGACATTCGGTGAGAGCAAGTACTGGTATTTATTTCTTTTCAATTTTTTTTTTCCTTTTCAACCACTTAAACGCATAAATTTTTGCCGAATATAAGAGAGCGTGATTTATGGCTAAGCAATAAAATTAAATGCCGAACTGCGCTATTCGCGGACTCGCGGACGGTCTTTCGCAAAAATTTTAAATTATCAACCGTGATTTATCGTTTTTATCACAATCTCGCCGTCCGTACAAGACTTTTTTTTACCACACTCCAAGAAAACATATTTCTCTTTGTTTCCGGCAAGTGATAGGCAATTGCCGATAAGCGAGTACAAATGATGTACAGAAAAACATGCATCGGAGAGCGATAACAATAAAAGTTGATAAGAACAGAAGGGCCGCAATGATAAATAAAGCGCGTGGACGGCGTCAATTGGCTCGTATACGGGCAAAAAGTAGCGAGCATTTAGGAGGCGTGCTCGTAGTTGTTGCGGGGTAGAGCCGTGGCGAGGGCGATTAGCGTTAAATTCGAAACAAGAGAGCTTTTGGTCGCGCCACTCAAAACATTAAGCTCGCGCTGCAGCCGCTACTCGTTGGCGGTACAGCTGTAGCAAGCAGCAGTCAAACGAACAAAGGCGCGAGCGAGAGAGAGAGAGAGAGAGAGAGAGAGAGAGAGCTGCGCTGCCCACCCGCATAATTGTTTCGTTGTTCTCGCGCGACCGAGAGCCCCAGCGTTACATTCCAATTTCCTCGGCTCCTGCCACATTAGCCGCCCAACGCCACTCTTTCACTCCTCCGCTACCTTACTCGCTCGTTTTTGATCCTGCTCGTGTTTGTTCTTTCGTTTTGATTAATAGCCTCGAGATTCGTTTATGGCGTCGTTTAATGCCCGTCCTGTACGGGATACTTACGCCACCTCGCGCTTGCGCCTCGGTTCACTCGGAATATCGCTTTGACTTTTTGGATCGATTCCAACAGATAAGCGCCAGTAAACGTCTCCCCCCGGAAAAGTAGTTCGCATGCAAAGGTAGGCTTGGATGCACTTTGTGTTTGTACGCAGAGCTAAGCGTGCCTCCAGGGTTACAGCCAGAGAGATGGCTGCTTAATGGCTCGCCGAGCCTAAGTGTAAAACAACCAGAACGACATTTTAATGTCCTCGTAAAAATCATATCTTCACGGCAAGCAGCTGTAAAAAAAAAGCAGAAAAATATACTGACTACTCTAGCTCTCCCTCCCCATTCAATTCTAATTCCAACAGTTTTACACCCTTGGTGCGCTCCCACATCCTTAATTACCTTTTTGTATCTATCACGAATGCGAGCACATGCAACGCGTGGAAGGTCACGCAAAAGCCCGCGTAGATCGGGCTCGATAGCACTCACTCCCAATTAGAAATTCATCGCTCCTACTGTTAGCTCTTTTCACTCTTCGCGCGCAATTAACATATGTCTGTTTAATTAATAGACGATCGCGTTACAATTTGCACCCTCCGTTCGCGAGCGCCGCCAGCGGCAAAAGAGAGGCGATTGCCGAGCGATACACTAACGCGACTATCGCGCTGAAAAAATGGCGGGTCGGAGCACACAACTGCTTAGCGCTAAAGACAAATGCTGATTGATATCAGTCGACGACGGCCTATATTGCGCGCGAAAGAGTAATCGCACGAGTGGAGAGCGTTGAACGCAGCGCGACGTGGCGAATTGGGCTTTTGTACGTTTATCCGGGGGGCCAAAGGTAAAGCCAATTATCGGCCGGCAAAAAAAAAACACAAGTTGACGCTTGCAGCGTGAAAGGGGCAACGAGGAGACAGTTTGAAAATTCAATTAAAAGCCGACGGCCGTTCGACTGCTGCTGCTGCTGCTGCTGTTGCTGCTGGGTCAGCCTAGTGTACGCGCATTCAAACGATAAATTAAGCGAACTGTTTAACGAGCTATCGGCATCGAGACAACATAATAACGCAGAGCGCGTAGCAGCTCGTTACCGAAAAGGGTGAAAAAAAAGCCCGGCAAGCGCGCTTTTTCCACTAATAATACGAATAAACGAGGATACTGTAAATACGCGTCGAACGCGATTCCGCTGGCTGTTCCCTTGTCGCGCCGCCTCTAGCGCGACCGCACGGCGTTAATTAAAAACCCGTTGAAAAATATTTGCTCGCGGATTTTTTTCGCTCCCTTCCGCGCGCGCGCGCGCGTGTCGCGTAAAAAGCGTCACTTGTTTGTCAAATTATTCGCCGTCGAGCCGCGCTCTATCGAATACCTCGCTGACGGGATCGGTAGACAATGAAAAAATTGGCTGGTTTGCCGTTCGACAAACTTGCCGCTGCTTCGGCCGAACTCGGGTGGCCGAGCGCGTTCTCGGCGTTTTTAATGGAACCACGCGCATCAAGCCAATCAAACTTTGCGCTTGCTTTTTCCGAGCAAGATGCAAAAGTGAAGAGGAGCGCGCCAGGCCAAACGAGAAATGTCCGTCACGTTATACGACTCGATTGAGTTTTCCGTCGGAGAAAATAATACCTCGGTAGCCTCGGAATAACGAAGGCGCGAGTGGCAACAAACTCTCGCTGCGCATATTGCTAGGCGCTGAAAACAAAAAAATACAATATACATCTGCGGACAAGCATTTTATATGCGCGCGAGCCGACCAAGTGAAATAATGAAAAAAGAGAGAGAGATCACATATATTCTCCGTACAGTCTGCTGACTATGTCGAGCGAACAAGCAGGGCGCGGCGGAATTGAGACGGCGCTGCGAACATATTGATGTTTGTAATTAAATCGGCCCAGACAATCGACAAATACAGATCCACGCGAGGCCGCAGCCCGGCAATCCGATTTAATAAATATCCACCAATAAATCCGAGGAGAGACCCTCGCCTACGCTCTTCCGTCGCCGCGAGAGGAATCCAACTGTTATTCTGTATTTCTCTGCAGAGCACGAGCCTATATGTGTGTTTCGGCTGAAAGCTCGTTTATTTGGTTCTGCTCCCTTCCGCTCTTCGCCGTTGCCCCCCCTAAAAACATCCTCGCTCTCTCGGTCTGTGTATTATATAGGCGTCTATCGCGCGCAACTTCGACAATATGTCAAACGTTTGCATTTCATTAACTTCCATTTCTCATGACACTCCGTTTCCTTTGTCTGCTTAGTAAAACAGCGAATCGATTTGTACACTCACAATAGAATGTCTTGGCGTTTGTCTTCTCGCCGCTCAACCATACGCATTTGCGACGACAATTGAAATAAGCGAGCGTCGGAAAATGGATAAGCATAAGGCGCGAGCCGCACATCGGCGTGTCGCGGGGGAAAGCGAAGAAACGAAAGACGAACGGCGAGGGGGGAGCGTGGCAAGGTGCGCGAAGAACGAGGAAGGGATGGCAATCGCAGCCGATTGGTGTGACGAGGCATCGGCCACTAGGCGGGGATAGGATGATAGTTGACTCGGGCGCGCCATAATCCAGGAGCCATAATGCATAAAAGGGGGTTTCTTTCTCGGTATTAAGGAAGCCTTAGCTGCTACCTCGCGCTACGTACCTCCCCCCTGCTTCTCTCTGCTTACTTATGCTTGCCTTACTTGCTCGCTGCTAGTACTCGCACTCGCTCTGTCCGAGCTTTTTCTCGGAAACGCTTCGTGCGCGAGGTTTCGCGTCCCGACCAAAGCCGCTCGCTTACGCGCCGCCAGAGATTGATCATCTTTGACGCGCGAGCTGCCCCGCTTTCCACTCTCTCTCTCTCTCTCTCTCTCTCTCTCTCCTCTCAATCCGTAATTTGATCAGCGCACCGCACAACCGCCTTTCTATTGCCGCTTCGATTCTGATTGCAGCTCCGCTGTATCGCTATTTTCGGAGTAATTATTGAAAGAATCATTATCAGTTCTCTCGCAAAATACTGCCACACTCTTCTCAATTGAGATATCGAAGGCAATCTGTCAACAGTAACAGCAGGGCGCGTCTAATCTCGCGATTCACTCGGACTGGCAAACTACACCAATAAAAGATAATCTCGCAAGTCGATAAGCCGCCGGAGATGTCATAATCGCCGCGTGATTCTCAAAGATTTGATGTTCGCATTAGCAGGCAGTGAGATATGAGCAAGGCACGGTTTCCCATGGGACACGAGCGCGCTAAAAAGCAAGTGTAGCTGACAATTATGGGCGAGGCGCAATATTCCGAATGCCGGGCAATTGCCAGCAGGACAGCGCGACGCACTCGAGCATTAGCATTAATAAATACGTCAGCTAATCGCGCAGCGAGTATCGAATTATGTTAATCGTGCGTGAGCGTGTGCGCCATGCGAACGATCATATTCGGCGTGTGCTTGCGTGCGCGCGTGTGCGTATCGCGCCCGAGAAACATTTGTCTGCGGCCTACGTGTACGCGCTCTCCTCCCCCTTGCTACAAATCCGTTTGTAGCGATTCTTATGTGATTATCGTGCTTTTTCATCGCGCCTCCCTTGCCCCCTCCCCCCGCCCTTTTCCGGTCGCAGCTCCGAACGAGCAGTTAACGCCCGGAAAACGTTCTCCATGTATTTCTGTGCGCATCTACCTATAGCGAACGACAGCTGCCTCTCGCTCGCGATAAATCAATTTTCTCAGTCGCTCTCTGCCCAAATCTACTTCACGCTCCTTTGTTTCTTCATGCAACCTCTAAGTATCGAAGCTCGTTAATTCACTGGAAATGTTGTTTAAGCCCGCCTTGCTAGAATCTATTGTGTCGTCTCCGCGTCACGACAGTGTCGATTAAAAGCCGAGCCAATGTTCGCCGGCAACGCCGCGATGACGTTGTTGTTGCGCGAAGACAAAGAACGAATAATCAGAAAAGCGTGCAAGCTCGGGCAAAATAAACGAGCACGCGCTTATACAGCTCTATCCAAGGAAATGAATTGGCGCATGGGTGCTGCGAGAGCCGAGAACAAACGATCCTCGCCATCGGCGCTTTCCTCGATACAGTGACCTATGCATCAGAGGACGATCGACTGACTCAAAGTATCGATTTTCGAAAAGGATATAAATTCCATATCGTGCTCCGGCAGTATGCCGACACGCGACTAATGTTACCGCCTGTAAACGGCATCTTCATAGTACCCCATTGCATAATGCACGCGCTAACGAGGCCTCGCCCCCCCCCCTCCCCCTCTCGCTCTGAATTATAGATGGCATAATATACGCTACACCGGTCCCCATAGGTGTACGTATACACTCTGCACCAGTTGCCGCCGCCACCGTATCTCAGCGCTCTCGCGCGAAATGCTCCGCAACTGTTGCACCGCCGAAGATGCAGCGAGATTTACAAGTACACGGACAACCGACGCGGATAACGGCCTCTCTGGAGTATAGCACGTGGAACCATCGTGTTTATAGTCCCGAGGCGCTTGCCTGTAAAAGCTGCAATTGCCAAATTTGTATCCAATAATCGCAGCACTTTCGTCAGTCGTACCCGCACTCATTAAACTTCTTTTTGGCTATAGATTGTAGTTCTCTCATTAGCGAGCATCTGATTAATAACAGAGAGTGCTAAGCAATATCTGCGACAAATTAGCTCATAAATCAAATTGACAGCTTGTTATGTAATTTTGATCGTTAATTGCGCTTTCAGTTCAGTACGCTGCACAAGTAATCGCGCCTTCAATTTAGCTCAAAATGCAAAATTCAGCGAGTCTATTGAGCAGGTTTTACTCAAGCATTGTGTCACTTACATTACCTGAAACGAGATTTGTTATTTTTTTTTACTTTTTCGACGCGTGCACATACTCTGCAAAATGAATAAATTGAATGAATCGCATTAATTTGCAATCGTTTGAATAACTTGAAAACAATAGCGTGAGAATTCGTAGTATATACTTGATGAGGGATGTTTATTAATACGGAAACTGAAAATTGAAAACACAACAATCGAGAGTGACTGAATAGGATTGCGCCGTGAAGTCATGAAAAAAGTAAGTTAAGTAAGTGGCGACCTCTGGTAAGCGTGCGGCCAAGTAGCAGCATGTCAGCAACTGGCGCGTTGGAGGCACGCGTGCACATACACACACAGGTACACATCGAGCGGCGCGTCGCGTCAGCGGGCCGTGCCAGCGAGAAAATGAGGAGAAAAAAAACTGCATTGAAAGCCATGGCCCGGCATACAGGTAAAAGCGTTTGCCTAGCCGGTCGCCTTTGAGGAGCACAGAGTGCTATACCGTTACCATAGAAGCACGCTAGCAGCAGATGATTGGCCGCGCGTGATAAGCTCGTTTCGGGGGACGAACAATAATAATCTCTGGGAAAAATTTTATTAGCTGCACGAAAGATCTTTATCACCTCGGAGAGAAAGAGAGAGGGAGAGATATCCGTCGAGTTTTTGACGACGATTTAACGTGTCAGATATATATGTGTGTGTGTGTGTGTGTGTGTGTGTGTGTGTGTGCATATAGATAAAATGCATAGGCCAGCCGTATCTATACAGTCTCTGTCGTGATAGGATTTGTATCAAACACAGTACAGCCAGAGCCCATTCGGCAGCGTGCGCGAGCCAGGCGTTCCAGTGACGTAATGAATTCATTCGGATAGATATTAGATCTGATGTGGCGGCTGCAGAGTGCAGTATCGTTGATTTTTATTGCCAGACAGGCTGTTGTACAAACGATGATTTGATAATGGCAACGATTACTTGCACGCGCATGCCGTGGGCGCTGATTTACCGAGGCTCGCCGTCTAGTATCATTTCGATGCAAAGTTTCGGTCCACAGTCTATCGGCTCACGTTATTAGCGATCGGAGCAAAAATTACTCAAAATCTGCCCCGCTTGGCCAATAACACTGCTCTAATTCACTTTCCAGCTGCATTATGCGGAGGCAACCGGGTCGGTCGGATGATTAAATCCATTAGCCGCGAGAGTGATGTTTTGATGCAGCTTACGCCGCCAACTGATTTGTGCGCTAGTGTGAACTGCACGCGCGCATGACGTCGTCGTGTACGGTGGCCTGGACGGTCAAACTCTCTCTCGCGCTCCTGCGTGTTCCGACGCTTACAGCTAATTTATAGCCGAAGAGAGGCCATCTGTCGTCGTGGTAAATATACGAGTCATTCACGGCCTATTTATACGTCATATTCGTGCGATTTGCTCTTAGCGCGAAACTTGCTAATAAAAGTCGATTATCTGCGAGCATCTACGTCCACTTTTGTACAGCCGCGCAGCTCGCATCCAGCATATGCGCGTATACACATGTGTTTGCGAGTTATCTCGGTATCTCGTTTGTTTTATGAAGACAAAGTGTATTCGGATATGGCAATAGCTAAACTTGCTGACCAGCGGTATACAGGCGTAAACGCATTGCTACTACTCGAGAGAAAAATTCAGTTGGCAACGTTGCGTGCAAACGGTATAATTCTAGTATTCGTTAACGGGTCAAGCTCGAGCAAATTTACTGCTGTACGTACATGTACAAGTAAATAATTGAATTGCGAGCGTGCCTCGAGTATAATAAGTTCATTGTTAAATGGTCGAGGTGTTAGAAAGAAACGAAGCTGATCAATGAACGACACTCGCCAGGCAGAAAAGGAGAGCATTAGCAAAGCTATGCCCACTCGTAAACATCGATCATATGGAGAGAGAGAGAGAGAGAGAGAGTATGCGCTAAAATGAAAAGGCAAAAGGTGTCGGTTTGAAATGTAATAAATAGGAGCGCGCGTGGCAGCTGGCGCTGCGCATACAACTGCATCTAGAGGCATTAAAAGCGACACGCTCGAGACAAATCTATCGCACGGTCGCGAAACACGCTCGATAAAAATCCTTATCCACGCAGCGCACGGTCCGTCTGTCGTCGGCTTGGCATAAATCGTCGCGACGCGGTGCGTTGCGCAATGCGCCCTCGCGATTATTTATGTGTCGCCGCGCCGGCAGCGGCAGCGCGCGTCGCGCTCGCTGGGCGCGCTGAAAGACAGCCTAACAAACTTGGAGGAAGAAAAAAAAAGCGAGCGGCTCGCAAGGAAGTGGGAGGAGGCAGGCGTGCGGTGAACTGCGGAGGGACTCTTGCGAAAAGAGCGTCGCGCCCGTAATAGCGGCACGTACAAAATTGAGCGCGGGATTTGCGCGGTAAGCTGCTGACTCCTCGTGGGAGGATGAGACTTTGCTGCTGCCCGTTTTCAAATGCCACCAGTCACCTCGTAATCTCGGCCATATTCAGGATCTCGCTCTCTCGCTCTCTTGCCGGCTCACTGTTGACGACCGCGACGGCTGATCGTTGTTGGTACTCTTACCTCGCTCCGCGCGATTCGCTGAGCTATGACATTTATCCAACATTTCAATAGAAGCCTAGAAAGCCTATCCACCCTTGTATTTCTGTTCTCTGCCGGATAAAAGTCCACCACGAGAACAAACGCATACTGAGAAAAGCTTGTCAGTGAAGTGCCAAGCTTGTTTCCTAAAGTTACGTCAATTGCTTATTCATTCCTTGTTGTTCCGTAGACGTTATTCTCACGAGTGCGCGTTATTAAAATCGCGCGCGCGCGCGCAGAGACAGACGGGGCACGCACAAGCGGTAACGAATAAAAAACGGAAAAAATGTCGCAGAATGGAAATGGGGGCCGGGTAGCTGGAGAAAAATAAGGAAATATGATAAAGACGGGCGGGGCCATTATGAAAATGCAGGTGCGGAGAGGATGCACATTGCACACGCAGAGCTCTATGCAGGTCGCGCGGGTCTTTATTTGCCTGCGAGTAGGATGGTGCGTGTGCCTGAAAAGGACCGTGCCCCGGGTCTTTGGAGGCGCGCGCGCGCACACGCCGTGGCTAAAGAGAGGCAAGCCGTGATTATCAGATCAGCGCTCTTTCGCGCGCCGGCCCGAAAGTACTTTGTACGCCATGTTTCACCTCCGCGCAAATTCAACTCGCTTTGTGCGCGCCACGCGAGGGCGGACGAGGCTCTCTCTATATGTACGTCTGTGCGTGCGCGCGTGTGTCGCTAACAAGACGCCCAACCACTTGTCCCCCGCACGAGCCCGTATCTTACGTGTGCTGCATGCGCGGTAGCCCTGGCAATTTGCGCCTAATGACTTATTACCCGATCTGCAGCCAATGATTTTTAATGAACTGGTCATGCACTTTTACGCCTGCCAATTATCCTTTGTGCCGACTCTCTGACTTGCAGTTTGTGCACCCATGCAAATTGTCCGCTATTACGGGCCGCTCGCCTTTTCAATTTAGCTACTTCTCCTTTTTCCATTAACGGCAGACGTGCATTTCTAATTAATCGCACGTTTCTGCGCGAATGCGCAACAGTTTAGGAAGGGAACCGGCGCTGTCTTAACAAATCTTACTTTTTGAATTTATAACGTGTGCAAGTTTGTCTATTCAATGGTTTTCGCCAATGATTTAATATTCAACGGCCTAATGGTAGGCAGCTATTAGTTCTGGGCTGAGCACCAAGAGGAACAGACAAAATACGAAGCAGGGGCGCGCGCGCGCACGCGATTAGTATGTAGGCGAAAGTCATTTCACGCGGCCATTAAGAAAATTAATGGTTTTTGGTTTCCTTCTGTCGGTGTAGAGACCTACACTCCACGTCCGCATTAAGATCGCCTTTCGCGCTCAGGAATATTCACCCTTGCGAGGAAGATCCTCGAGGTTGATATGCAATGACTCGCGAGAAGTTATTGCGGCACATCGTCGATCTTATGCCGATTTCAGAATTCAGGCCGAGAAAAAGATCTGGTTTAGTTTTTTTATTCGTTCATCAGTACCAAACTGACTAACGACTACCCGAAAGCTCGCATTTCCCTTTCCCTAATTTATTCTTTGCGTGGCAATTAACGATTTGTACAACGCGTATACGGCTTAGACTAGATCTTCAGCTCCTTAGTTGGACGCGGCGCGCGCGCGCTAAAACGTGCCGCGTGACGAACGATGGCTTTTGCGTTTCCGCCTTGGAAAAGCGTAATTAAAGGAAGAGGGGAGTCGTAGTGTTCGCAAAGCGCCGAGTGGCTCGAAATGGCTTAGCGCTTGACAAATTATACGCCTCGGACATCGGGTTTTGATTTGTGGCTTCGGCGCACTTTTCTAGACGTTCGTAAAGAGCGTAGCCATGCCAAAGTGCTGTAGCTCATGTAGCATCATGCTTTTGACTGTTGTATCGTGACATAATCTAATCTTCTCTCAAGTCACGCGGTTTTCCATTTCAATTTGCTCGCACAGACTGAACTAATAATTATGAGTGAATGAATGGTCATCGCTCGCTTGATAAATCATCGTGACAAAAAGGAAGAAAGAAATTGATGCAATCGTTACTGTCAGATATTTCCATTAGCTGGATAGTAAATAGAGTAAGTTAAGCGGATGTGAGGCGTTGTCGGCGTTATAAGAATCTTGAAAAGTCGACAATTATCTGCGACAACGGACTGATTTCGCAATCAAGGGACCAAGCGCGAGTCGAAATTGGCGTACGCAGTGTGCGTGCGGCGACGCATAAGCGCTTCGGCATCCGCGAGCTCGATCGCGCCGATCTAGCGTAATTGAAGGCTCATTAACAGGCGCGCACGGCACGCCGAGTGTCCCCGAGCTCCCCAGAAGCATTCGATTCGCGATGATACGCGCTGACGCGTCGACCGATCCGCGACTCAGCGCCATTTCGATCCATTTGCAGAGGAAATTTACGCAGCGCCGTGCTGCGACTGGGCTCGCGAATAATGTCCCCGGCTCTCCGGCAACAAATGGAAGGATAGGCAGCGGAATGCTTCGGTCGCATTCTCGCGCGGTCATGCAATTGGCCTCGGGAGAACAGCGGAGACGCAGAGAGAGAGAGAGAGAGAGAGAGAGAGCCGCGGGTTTCCGTGAGCTTGGGTGCGCTGAGTGGCCGCGGAATCCGCGCTCGAGCGAAAGCTCTTCAGTAATTTTTCTCGCCGCGCAGCGCTCAAGCCTCCGGTCTCGCGATAGATGTGCAGGCGCGATACTCGCTCTTCACTCGAGTATTCTCTCAAACGGATGAAATTGCGCGTAATTACGCGCCTGCGTGTGCGCGCGAGCGCTCGCTCGGAGACGCCCTGGCAAGATTAAAAGCAATCCGACGGCGAGATGCGCCCGCGCGACCATCGGCCTGTCGTCGTTCGCTCGCGCAATTACGCATGCATGCGTGCGCCGCAGCCGCCGCCGACCTTCCCTATATCTGTCACTGCAACGACAGCGCGCCGGCTATGCCTTGTTTGTTCTCCGCGCGTTCATCCCATGAGCCGAGCCTTGTTTGTATGCGACTTAACTCCGCTGCGATTCAATGAATATTAATTAAAATGGCAAAGCTTCGGTGCGCTGATAATTACCGGACTCTCGCGCGCGGAACATCATACCTTTCGCCGTTTCGCCGTTTTGCCACTGCCACAATACGGAACGGCTACATCGCGCGCTCTCGCGTCCGCTAGCTCGATTCGCTCTCGTGAACGCTCGTTTGCTCTTGTATCTGATTTTACTAATTGAAACTTTATTGTCTACCATTGCAACACTGATTATCAATGCACTTTCTTTCTAATTGAACCAGCAGTTATTACATCTAACATAGCGTAAGATCAAATATGTGACAATTTAGCCATCGTATTTTTGCCTAAAATATAGATGCGAAATGTGAAATAGCGTTAGGATGGGCAAGCCATTTCAGGAATTCACTTGATGTTTTAGTTCAAGTTTAAGTTGAAGCCCGAACAATGAAAGTGCACACCTAGATGTCAATATCATCGACGACTTGACCACGATCGCAACGCCGTTCAATCTTACGTTCGTTGGCTTAAGCTGAACACACGCATACAGATTTACACCGTACGTATGGCAGACTCCCGTAGTCATACTCTTGCAACGGTATATTTTTTGTTCGATTATGCGTTTGTTATCGCTCGTGTAATATTTGTCGTAATAAGAGGTTTCTATTCGTAATGAGTCTGAAAAACAAGCTCACGCCCCGTTCCGCTCCTTTTGTATTCCAAGTTTTTTTAGCAACGGAGATGCACACGATTATTTTACACATAAACTACATTGTGCACTGTAATACAGCGTGAATCAGGGCGTTACTGTGCTCAATAGTTTATTTGTAAAATACTTGGTCTGCAGCGTGCATACATACTGTGCGCGCGACCGTCGGCACGCCATTTCTTTTTTTTTTTTGCTACCGCTTTCTCTTTTATTCTCTTGCTGATGGCATAACGGCAGAATTTTTGAATTGTTTGACTCGACCTCTATGAAATGGAATTATTTTTGACGACATTTTGAGTGAATAGTTTATTCCCATATTTAACCAACCAAAATGGATTCGCAATTTAATTTAAAAAATAAAAATTTATTTATGCTTTTTCATTCGGAAAAAATGTCTTTGAAACGGTATATTCGTTGGTTCGTAAACTCTCTTGTTTTTCTACGCAAAAGAGAAAAGCAACTGTGTACGCAGTCAACAAAGTCTCGCGATGCATCGCCCTGTATTTATGGCTACAACTTTCTCAAAATACAATCACCATAGATCGTGTTTTCGAGCGCGCAGTTGTCGAACAAATCACCTTGATATTACACAATAATATTGACGGTAAATTTGTTAGGCGAGAAATACGAGAGGCGTGCAGTGCACGGAAGGTCGTTGCTCACAACGAGAGCATGCACGCAGACAAACCGGCGATAATCAAGACACATTTACAAATGAACGAATCAATGGACGAGCGAGCATTATTCAGTTGGACACAGCGCGCTCCGCTCTAGATCGATTGCATTTGATTACGTAACAGTCGGACAGGGAAGTGCGATCGCCAGATCATTTGATCACTTGAGTGACATTGCTTTTTCACGCAATTTCATTTTCAATTCAATCTAGCCTCTTCATCTCTTCATTCCAAACAGTTCGAATATTCTACTTGGACATACTGCAAAATAGATTATCTTTTGAACAAATTATTTGACGGGCTCGTCGTCGAATCAATTATTATTGTGAGCACGTATATTGGAGTCTTACGAACACTGTTCCGCGTAATTAGATCAGTTGACAGTGCATCATGTGGCCCCGGGCGCTAGTATAGGAACACCTTGCTTGCAAGGTAAATGCAAGTTTTGCGGGACACACACTGTATACAGCGACAGGCAGGGAAATCCATGCTCTCTCTCTCAGCGGCGGCTGCTGCTTATTTATTTTAATGAGTTCGCTGTTCGACGAGGATCCTTTAGTTGGTCGCTGCCGCAGCGCGTTGCGTGCACTTTCCACAGACCCCTGCGTTACGCACTTTTGCCGCTTCCGCCCTCGGTCGCAGGCAGCGCCGACAACGCGAGTGCGCTCACACTACTTATAGTCTAGGCGCGACGCATGCAGTGCTGCAGCAGGCGATCCGGAAACCGCGAGCGAGCGGAAGTCATCGCGACTTTTCATCCGCGAGCCGCCGCCGCTGTCGCGACGCTGCTCTACGTCCTGACGATGAAAAATCCCCGCAGCACATATGTACAAGTACTCGAGGGGGGAAAAGCTCGCGCGAGAAGAAAGAGACACGCGCTTGTGTGTGTGTGTGTGTGTGTGTGTGTGTGTGTGTGTGTGCGCGCGCGTGTGTGTGTGTGTGAGAGAGAGGGAGAGCAGAAAAAGGGGGTAGCTAGGCTACGCATCGCCGCTCGCGAGAGGGATCAATGCACGCGAGTGCACCGCCCTGCCGAGTGCAGCAGCAGCCCCGTCTCCCGCCCACCTCGTCTGCATACGTGAACCTCCACACGTCTCTCTCTCTCTCTCTCTCTCTCTCTCTCTCATGCACTGCACCGCCGCTGCTTTTATTTTTCCCAGAGAAAGAGAAAGAGAGAGAAAGAGAGAGCTTTCTACGCTGATTTTTTTTCACAGAACAAGCGTCGGCCTTCTTTTGGGCTTTCATTTTCCGGCGTAAATTGGGTTTCGCGGCAAGCGAAATAAAAATCGAGCTATCTGCGGCAAATGTCCTATATCCAGAGAAAAATTGGCTTAATTAAAGCTCCAGCATTAATTAAATTCTGGGCATCAATTTTCATTGTATTAATTAACGCCCCGATGACAATTGGCTGTGATAACAGCGGAAGGCCGGCTCTTTTCTTTCTCGTCGAATGCTCTATTGCGACTGTGATCGTTAACGGTGCACCCATACGAATTTAAAACTGCAAATCATGCTGGGGACTCGTTTTTTATCGACATTTTACTGTAAACGACAACGTTGAATTCTCGAGAATTCTCTTGTTACTTCGTAAAAATTACTAGATGGAAAAAAATGGAAAAAAGTACAGGCCAGCGGCAGTACAGAGGAATGAATTCTGTTTGCACTTCCGTCGCATACGTACCGAGCTCTCGCACTGCGCGTCTCTTTTTTTTTCAGCCAGCCAGCAGCCTGTACGCGCCTATGTACCCTCGTGCGTTTTCGCACTTTTACCCTACCCATGTGAGAATTGCGCTCAACACCCCCACTGATCGCCTGGAGCGCGAACGCGCGCGATCTATATCTAGTAGCGCTGAGGAGACCGCCGGCAGCAGCTTGACGACAGCTCTCCGTGCCGTTCATATGCGTATAAATCCCTACGCAATCTCCCTAACCACCACATCGCTCTCTCTCTCTCTCTCTCTCTCTCTCTCTCTCTCTCTTTCCTTCTTTACTTTGCCTGCAGCGTGCGTACGTACTGTACACAAATGCACGTATGGCGGATTAAAAAAGAAACTGTTCACACGTTCCCCGTACGTTCGCCGGGGTTGCGTGTAGCGTGTCGATCGAGGAAATAATTTTTCTCCACCTATGATTGCACGCGTTCGCGTTGATGACTTTGAGTCGGCGGGTGCGATCGGTCGCAAGCCTCGATGACTAACGAGATGGATAGCGTCGCAGCTTTCAGTACCCTGCTGAGACAAAATACATTTGATGCACTTAATCAATGCAGCTGCTGGAAAGTATAACGCGACCGAGAGACGTCGGAAGAAGGCGTAATAAATTTGGCGCGACGCACGTCGATCGAGGGTAGGTATAGGTCGTTGGCACGAATATACGAAGGGCGAGGCGGCGATGGCGGCGGCGACGAGGTCGTCGCGTATGCACCCCACGCACTCGTGTGCTCTCGGTGCGACGTATACAGCGGCGGCAGCAGTCGCGACGACTTCATCGAACGTGCGTCGAGCTCGCGCTGCGACGACGGCGCTCGTGTGCACTAGCAGCATGCGCGACGACGTCCACTTCTTGCGCAAACCGGGAGAGCGAGCGAGAGAGAGAGAGAGAGAGAGAAAGGGTCGCTGGATGGTCTAGATTTCGCACGCACCTATCGAACCTACTGCTATGCGCGCTGCGAGTAACGCGAGGCAGCGCGCAACCACCACGACGACGGGGGTCGCTTGCGCGCTTTGCTCGTTCCGAGTAGCACGTGAGAGATGCCCTCGAGTGTATGATCCTTTTCCTTTATTACGGCGCTTTTCTCACGGCGAGCGTAATCCAGCCCTCTCGCATTTCTCTCGCTGCGAGCTGCTTTTTTCATTATTCGCCTTCTCTCACACGGGATTTCATTATTCTACGGACTCCAGCTGGATTGGAGCTTTATTTCCAAGTGAGATGCAAAAGAAGGCTCTCTCCCTCTTGCTCCCCCGCCGTCTGCTTTCCTTTCCTCTCCATTCCTAGCCTTTTCACTCCAATCTCGTTCTTCGACAAAAAGCTTTTAATAAAAGCGTTCACCTATTCAATAAGCGCAAGGTATATGAGCTCGACGTGCCATTGGCCCGCAATAGACAATTATTTTCAATATACTTTTATAGCCTTCCCGCAGCGCCTTCAAAAGTACAAATTCATTTTATTTGTACTTATTTATTTAGAAATCGAATTAAGGCAGACAAGCTCGGTAAGGGCTGGCCATTCCAGGGGCGTTACTGTGATGAGCAGGTACAAAGAGGCACAGGCGATACCTAAGGGTACCTGCATTACGTGCATCAACTTGACGCGATGAGGAATTACATCGCTCGATTCCTTCGTTTTGTCGTGATGATAGATCGTCAACAGTTCGGGACACCTTTCCTCCGATTTAACACACTCTCTCTCTCTTTCTCTCTCATACCCCTATGTTCGTCGGATTCCCTTTTCTTTCGCCAGCAAAACAGTACAATTTTCATTTTGTTTCTCGCTATCTTTGAATCTTCTCGTTGCTAATCCGAAGGCACGACGGGATCTTTTTCGACTTCTCATCAAACTCAAAATGAAACTTGACTTGCGATGGAAGTCTCTGCAGGGTCCTGTCCGTTGTCGGCTAAATCGATCGACCATTCTCATTATTATCTAGAAATGAGCGAATGGAGTAGTCGCGTGAGACCAGAAATGAATTAAGCTAGAAAGCTAGAACGGACAGATAATTTTGATGCGCGGCCAAAGTAAAGTTTTGGAGAGTTTTGATAAAAGACTACGAAAGACATTGGTTTGCATATTCAACTATAAGGCGTAGACTGGGTGTATTGGATAGGACGCAATTCGACTCATTAAATTAAAAGTTACGTGATACGTTTGCCTCATCGCTCGTGAAAGCTTCTCTGTGTCAGACACGGGTTCGTTTCACGAAAGAAAGATTGACAGAAGCTTCTCACACGGAACACCATTGCAGTAGCAGTCGCGCGGCAGAGTGACCAAGTTCGTTAATTTTATCCGCACTGCAATCAGTCACAAGCTACTCCGATCTGTCGCTCAGACGTGTTTTCCATTTGATTTATATTATTAAAGTTTTAGTAAGGCCTTTTATTTTTTGCTCATATACGTACCCTTCTCATGCGCATTGACATCAATTTCTCTCCGGCGGCCGCCTCTGTAATTATTCAAACAGTTAATTACCAGTAATTATTGCATCTTGAGAAGCTATTTAGCCGGTTGTTGTTTTTCTTTGGCTACGCTCTCTCGCGGAAATAATTTATGCGACTGGGCGCGGAGAGAAATTCTCGACGGCTAGTAATTGAAGTGCGCAACGTCGATTAGTTATTTATGCACGGACGTGATTCTATTTTGATGGAGCTTGATTTTCTGCGCCGAAACTGCGGGGCGAAAAACGACTAGGACGAATGATCGCCGGCAGCGCGATGCGAGAGGCGAATGCTCGGCGAGTGCAGAAAAACGTCCAGGGCAGACGGCGACGACGAGGACAAGTAGCGAGAACGGCATTTTCTGCAATCATATCCCGCGGACGTGGTACAAGCACGATGACAGCAGGAGCCGCGCGGCTACCGCGCGCGCAAGCGAGCCGATCAAGAATGCCGGGGAGAACGAACGGAGGCGCGCTGAGTGACGGGCGACGCTGCCGCCACTGCCGCCACTGTTGCTTCTATTGCATGCGCTGATTCCGTATTCGGACGCGCGTCCGATTAACATACACTCGCCGTTGCATTCCCCTGCTCTGCCTATTCGCATTCGACTGAGCCACCGTACGTGGAACGAGCCCCGTGCGCGCCACGACCACTGTAATTACGATGTTTTTCTCTTTTCTTCGCCGTCCTCGTCCTCATCCTCGTCCCGTCGGCCGTCGCCGTCGTCGTCGTCGTCGTCGTCGTCGCCGTCGCCGTCGTCGTCGTTGTCGTCTTTTGCTGCAGCCAGCCTTCTCCCTCGTCTACTTAGCGCTCCACGCCGCTTACTTTTTTAGTCCCTTCTTTTCTTAGTCGATGACATTTCACGCCAAATGCGTTTATCGCCTTCTTATGTCCAGCGCGAGTCGTAACGTTTTACTGAATTTCATCTGGAGGCTTATCTGCTGACAGACGTCTTCGTCGAAAAAGTTGGAGTTTCGATTTTGTTATTCGCGAATAGTTTCCGCAACCGTGTATTCTCTCCGACGCGCCGCATGACACCATGTTTTATTTATAAATGCGTTTCGTAATTCCAGCCGATATCGAATTGTCAGATAACCGACACTGTTAGAAAAGTTGAGTTTATAATTTATCGGTGTGGTTGAAACCTGGACGTTTGAATGCGATGGGGAATGCGACCTTGCGCGTCGTCTACATTTACTTTCATAAGACTTTTTAAAATTTTCTGTTGCAGGTAAGTAACGGTGACTTTTACAACTGCGGGTACCATCCACGACAGTCATTCATTAACGAATGCTAAGACCGTGTAAGAGAAGAGGAATCAACCGAGAGAGCCTTTTCATCGGGGAAACGCTTGCCGCGTGTCCAATAATTTTCAGATAATCTACGAAATTACGGGGGAATAATAGCGCTTAGCATGAATTAGATAAATCGGCTTATGCGCGCGTACCAAAGATAACTGAGTTGATCTATTAGAAAGGATTTTCCCTGAGCTCACCGCATGCCTCGAGTCGCACACACCGATGAAAATTTCCGTTATTCTGCCATTTTAACAGGACGGCCATTTTCACACCGACCTTTCTTATTCGCCTACAAATCATGCGTTTCAAACTTTTTCCAAACATTGTTCGTTCGAGCGTGACGATAAAAGGCACGCGGTTACACACGAATGATTCGATCTATAATTGTATTACAGTTTATCGGTTCCACTGATTTACATATCTCGTTGCGGCATTAAGAATATGTATAGCTAATAGCATGCGTGGCTAGGTAGCACACAACGTGCGCAACTTCGACCAGACTGATATATCAAATTATATAGTGCAGCCGTTAAAAAAAAAACAGATATGAAAATTAGTAAAACAGGTTGGTATCTGTAATGAATTTCATCAAATTATCATATACATGTTTAATGACAGTAGGTCTTACGCTAAACTCAATCCCAGCGGCGCGCCGCCGTGGACGAAGAAAGCCTTGGCTGCGGTTTATAGAACTTCCGCTGTTAATAATCGCAGGACATTATATATCAGCGGGCATGAATCGCTGCTATAAATAAGAGCTGCGCATTGATACCGAGAGATAAACCTACCGATGGAATAATTGCATCTCGCGCGCGTCCATTCACAGCGACGATGAGGATAGAAAACAGGTACTTCATAATTGCACCGCGCACTTTTTCTTGTTTCCTCGTAACTAATGAATTCCGGTTTCTTTGGCCTCAGCCGTTTCAAAGTTTTTCGACGCAACAATTCTCGAGTGATTGATAACCTGACTCACGGTATTAGACAGCTTAGCACTATTAATTAATATCGATCTACAAGATAATGCGCGTTCAGTAACTATAACTTAATGCATATATTCGAAAGTACATGGCAAGATGTTTGATCAGTAACGTATCCTTAGAAAATTAGTATTTATAGGAATTGTTTTTTTTTTGGCCAGAAATTTCCAATAGCCAACTCCACGGTATTCGTCTTGATTTCCTCGTGGACAAGCAGAAAGCAAAGCCGAGAGGGAGAAAGAAGCGTTAGAAGGGTGAGCGCGCGCAAGCAGGTTCGGCACTGATTGTATAAAAGTAAAAACAAAAGTACGAGAAGAGAGAACGAGAGAAAGCCGCGCCGCGAAGAAGGGCCGAAGGGAGCAAGCGAGTATTCGAGCATGCATAGCTACCGAGAGAAGGAGAGAAGCGACGCACATCGATCAATCATTCGCTAATTATGTCCGCGATTTCTTTCTTTCGCGGGGATCACGCGCTGCTGCGGCCGGGACGTCGACCTCGTATTTTTCGGCAGCTACGCGTGTGCTTTCAAGCTGTTCACTTCCATGTCCTTTCCTTGTCACTGTCATGCTTGTATACCTGCGTTTCTTTTCGTTTCACGCGAGAATCATTAAAAAAATCGGCCTTTTATTTTCAAATGTATTATCTTTGCTCTTTTTACCGGTATGACTTTGCCATTACACTGAAGCGACACGAGGAAAATTTTGTTCAACATCGCCTGATTTATGCTTTCCAGTAAACATTACACGGCGAAGAGAAATAATTTGCATCCAACCAAGCGGGTCATTACAACCTCGGGCTAAGTATCATTCTGCTCGAGCGAGCAAGTGGCAAAAGAAAGAAACTAAAAATCAAAGAAAATCGATGTTGAGTAAAGCAAATTAGAGAAAGACAATTACGGTAGTAACAAGCGAAGTCGAGTTGAGGGACGAAGTTATCTCTGAAGAGCAAACACAGAAAGGTGAGCAGAAGATCAGAAGGTGGCGGGGGTGATAGCCTTTGAGCGAAGAGAAGCTCAGCCAAGCGAGTCCCAAGCGCATTAAACGAAATTAAGCAATTAACCATTTAATCGAATTAGCGAGCTGCTGCTGCTGCTGCTGCGCGCTGCGCCAAAAGACAGCGCAGACAGCGAATGTAAGGCTGGACTGGCGCGCGCGTGAGTTTTAACGTACGGCGAGATGCCTGTGCGACGGAATCCGTTTCGTCGGCGGTGGCGCGCCGAAGGACATTCGGCGCCCGACAAAACGACAAAGAAAAGCGCAGAGACGCCTGACGTGCGCCTGGGCCTCCTTAATTAATTAACGAGCCTCGAAAAGGCGCGCCCTACACGGACAATCAGCTGCCGGCAAGAAGTGCCCGTCAAGAGGATTATCATTATTACATATACGCGCTGCTCTAATCGACGCCGATCGATCGTCAATCCAATATTGCGCTTCTTGTCTCGCGAGTGACAGACTTGAGCTGCAATTGGTCGTCGAACGACTGTTTGAAGAGGTTGCAAAAAACGGGAAACCCGACGCATAATAAAGGATTTTTTGTCGGTCTTTTGTGTAGGTCACGAAATATTCCGGAGCGACGAACGGAGTGGTCGCAAAAACCGAGAAAGCTTTCGATAATTGCTTTACGCGACTGCTGAATGCGATTTGTATTAGACTTTTTGCAGTATACTGTACAAAAGGGAATTTGCGTTGGCAATCCCGATGTCCATCGATGAGTCATCGTTTACATTATAGAGAAAATGACGCGTGAAATCGCGGGACAATCGGCTAAACAACCGTTTTAATTGCAGAGACAGAAAAAACCGGAAAAAGAAGGAACGCCATCGGGGTATATGCGCGGCCGATGCAATATAACGGTCGCGACTCGCGAGAGTCAGGCAAAAATGAGTGGAAAAGATATTGCGCAATCAAAGCTCGCCGCGGCTTGCGCGTGCTTACCCATTGTCATTGAATTTCGCGGGCAGCGACTTGCTATTATTGCAGTCCGATGTGAATGCACGCGAGTGCATGCGTGTGCGCGAGTGAGCGAAGCGGACGGAGGCGATATGAGCCCAAGCGAGCCCTCCTCTCTATGTATTGCATTATCCCGCGAAATGAGGCGCGGCAGCGAGCTGCAATTAACGCTGTGGCGCATAGCATTCTTTTGCCTTTTGCACCCTGTCCTAGACTCGATATCTGTGCCTTTGCTTCTTTTGTTGTCGTTTTTTTCTTATTTTCTTGGTGCCATATTGCATGCCCCGGGCAAAAAGCGCCGCAGTTATAATATCGGTTAAATTTCGATTGCATTCCGTTCGCTCGCTGCGCGATAACCGAGTTGTTTTTCCGCAAATGCGCATGGTATCATCGATTGCCAATAATTACAATGCCTCTCGAGAATAAAGTGTCCCGTGGGGATATCAGCGCGGTGTTACATTTTCATGCTGATGGCATCAACTTCAATCGCACTCTCGTTAATTTGATCGAAGATCAATTTCAAATTGCGTGCACCGCACTGCAAACCGATCTTCAAATGTTTGTTTTTTCTTTCTCTTTCGCCGGGCGACGACTGCGCAAGGCGTGACGCGTGACACAATTAATTGAAAGAATAACAGTTTGAAGAAGTGCCTGGACAGGATGTCGGACAAGGGGGAGCAATTTTGATTCGGCGCGCATAGTCGAGGCGGATCCTCGTTCTTTTCCCCGCAGAGCGGCGTGCGCAGACCAATCGGAATGCTCGGCCCGATAAAAAGGCGACTCAGTCTCGTGGACAACACCTGGTAAACACGCGCTCTCCCCTCGCGCTGCCGAAAAAACCTCGCCGAAAGCCACCTCGACGCCGCTCGCGTCTGTCGCCCCACGACACACGTACACCCCACTCGCCGAATTCTCGCGACTTGCCCTATTATTACTACCACACCAGCCAAAGTCTCGGCGGCCCGTTTTTTCCTTTTTTCCTTTATCGCCTGACACACCCTAGCGCCCTTTCTTTATTTGCACACTCGTCCGCAGTCTTTGAAGTGAAAAGGATTCATTTTTGCCGGCCGACTGTACGCGGCAGACAGCGGCCGTTTAAAGGCCCTCTTTTAAACTAATATAGCCCGTCCGTCTACTTTCTCCTCTCTCCTGCTATATAAGCTTTCAAGTTGCATGAAGAGTCACTCGGGAATAACTTCAAATGTCATTTAGCTAATAAGCAACTCCTGCAATGCAGCTTTTAATTTTTTTTCTCCATTTTCATTGGTACTTTTCATATTTTCATTGACAATATTTCCAATTTTTTTATTCACAATAATAATTATCATAATTGACAGCATCCGCTTTTCATTGTTTCAATGGCAAAAAACTACTGTTTAACTTCATTATGGTATTCTACATCTCGATGAATATCAGTAAATATTTCGTTACTGTATAAATAACTGCAAATGACTTAACTTCCTTTTGTAGCTTTTCTCACTGTATAATTTAGTTAATTATACGTTTTTTTTCGTACTGTAAAAAAAGTTTTGACTCCGAACTGTCGGACACACCCTTGAACGCGTTATACATCAATTTTAAAGATGCGCATTTAATATCAAATAATGAATATTATCCTTGTTACTGTAACTAATTGAAAGAAAATGAGTATAATTATGAGAATCGGACTAAATAACGACCGGAATGATCGAGTTATTCGCAGCTCAGAAGCTCATTCGATCCTGAAGGGAAGCAAAGTCCAATAATTGACAAGATAATTTGACGAGGATTGCGTGCCACGGGTGCTGCAGTTTCTGAATGAAAGAAATTCTCACATAGTCTGGACTGTTTAATACGTTTGTCCGGTAAAGCGGCATCACGCTGCGAGAGCTTGTATACGCGACGGCAGCTGGCGACATACGGTAGCTTCTTTGATTGCGCCATCATATTTTTTTTTATCATACGCGCGCCAACCTAATTACTCGGAGTCGAACACCTATGGTACGACCATGTTTACGATTGAAGTTAATCATTCAATTAAGCCGCGTGACATGCCGCTTTCGCGGGTTTGTCGTCATAAAATAACGAGGTGCGCAGCGCAAAAAAAAAATTGAAAATGATGAAGCCGCGGCAGCACTACGCTGACAGCGGCACACAAAAGACGCACGTGTCATTCGATCGTCCAGGCTATGCCGCTGGAAGCGACAAATAAATGCGCAAACCCGTGCTGAAAACGGAACAAATGCGCGGCTGCGCGCTTCGAACATTAACCAAATAAATTTAATAGACAAAAAACCATTGGTGCGTCGAAAACTCGAATACACCATATCTACTGGCAGGGGTGTGTGGTCTTCTGAGAAATGAAAGCGTTCAACGGCTGTGCGCTGAAAAGATCAGACGTTATTTTTTGCCACAGCTACCAAGATTTTTCCACGCTAAAGCTTACGATTTATAGTGTTAAATATGGGTTAAGAGAAGTACTGTTGTATTCTTCCAAATGTAACCGCGACGTCGGGATTGGCGCATTTTTTTTTTCCACGTTGATTTACGTGGAGAACGTCGACGCACTAAATAAAAGGTACATTTGAGCCGAGCGCGCGCTAAGGTTTTCGCGCGGAGCGTAAAATTCAAAGGGTTGCTATTCTCCACGTCACGCGGCGGCAGACGCGCCTGAAAGATTTGTTTAGTATTTATGATTTGACGTAGTTTTGGCAAACTGTGGCGCGAACAAGCTTCACATATTTATAACGGTGCAGTTTCGCCAGCGCGTGCGTAGCGTTTATCATGGACTTCTTTTTTCGGTATAAAAAAGTGCGAATTTATGAAATAAAGTAGGGCATCGCAACAAAGTCTAGCAGCGAGTTTTTAACTGCAATGAACGACACGGCTTCTAAAACTTGTAAAAGCTCAGAAATATGCCGGTCGCTCACATCTATGTACAAGATAAAAGAATACATTAGTCAATCTTGACTCTTATCTCCATCAGGATTTCTCCGTTGGTTTAACAGCTAGTGTTACTATTATTGGATGAGATTCTTCCGTACTGCAAGACAACAACTGGCAGCACAAAAGGGAATAAATATTTGGAACAAAGGAATTGTTCAGTAATGCGTTTTGCTCTCTGTTGATATTTGCTCGCGAGGACAAAAACAATGTATGTGCTATAACTCAAAGTACCATCGAGACTTCAGTCAGCCAGCCAGGCTACGTTGCACACGCGCGCTAGTACAGATACGTGGAGGAATGTAGATTTTTCAACCGAACTGAAAGTCTACTTGGCAAAGAATGCCAGCCGGGATTGAACCCGTTTGGTTAACGATCCTGCTATTAAAATCATGGCAACTGGCAATGGTGCTTTCACTGGCGAGACTGCTTTGCAGAAGTAGACGTAAAATCTAATTACTGCGCAGGCAATCCGTCGAGCATCCATCCCCTTATCTGAGCAGCGTTATAGATCGCTGCTTGCAAACAGAAGCCTCTATCGGGGATTATATTTTTTGTTGGGCGGTGGGCCGCTCGTATTCGGCGCCGGAGCACCCCTTCGGATTAGTGCCGATGCGTACGCAGCTGAGGCCTTTTGGCTGGTACGCGCTTGTACGTCAAACATAATGGGGGACCGAGGCGGAGGCACATCGCCAGCCAAATAATAAAACAGACCGTACTTGTCTTCGAAAGCGAGCGCGCATATAATACAGCAACAGCAGCAGATATGCATGAGGGTTCGCGAGCGCGTAGGAGCGAGAGAGAGAGAGAGAGAGAGAGAGAGAGAGAGAGAGAGAGAGAGAGAGACGGAGAGGCGAGAGAGTTTCGGCAAAGACTTTTACGAGTAGCACAGCCAAGTCGCGCACCTGCTTTATGCGCCTTACCAAAATTCCCCAGACCCTTTGATCGTGGTCTGTTAAATGAGCGAAATGAGTTACATGAAATGCTGCCGCCAAGATGCAACTTTACGACTAATTATCCTGTTAAAACGTTGCTTTTGCCGCTCTTTAATTTATTGCCTTTTTAATAAGCTCAACTGTCGGATCAATGACCTAATGTAAGCCATTTCTATACGAAAACATTCGCACAAAACACGATGTCGATGCGGTTACTCCTTAGTTCGAAACGTTGATATTGTGACGATAAAATTGCAGATCACGAGTATAAAATTCCAGCGGCGCGTTTGAGCGCAAAAGCCACTTGAGTTCGAGCCGTAAAACTCATAATTAGTTCTCACACCCGTAGTGACACGAAGAAATATAGGAGAGGTGAGAATCCTATTGCTTTTCAGTGAGACGAGAGACGAGCGCAAACGAACCGAGGTCGAAAATTTGGTATTCCCGGTGGAAACACAACGAGGTGCACACACGTCGTTGAAAATCATCGGCGATAACGATCGCGAAGATTGCGGAATCGTCCCCAAGATTTAAGCAGGCGAGCGTGTATACGCGAGTTTCCCTGAATAACAAGCGCGCATACGACAAGCGCGGCCGCACGTCAACCCATTACAGGATGGACTTTTGCTCCGTCTGTCTTTCTTTTGCTTGTACCCTCAAAATTCGCAAGAGACAGACGTTCGTTCGCGGAGAAGTGGCCGTTATGCCGAAAAAGGCTCGCTGCCTGGCTCGTTTATGAAAGACCGATTATCGAGATCAAAACCGTTTTCCAGTGTCGCGCGGAGAAACCGTTTTAATAGTGGTGCTTCATTATTCCATCGCCGTGCGCGATCGCATTTGAGGGCACAACGATCGCTTTCGTTTTTTTTTTCCAGAACAATAAATACATCAGGGCCGAATTTCGCGCGTTTAACGAGGAGCGCGAGACTGACTTTGACTCTATGGCAAAGAAAGCAGAGAGCGGAGGAGTACTTGTTTCACGCTCGCGACGAGCGCGCGACAGTTTTATGTGTCTGCCAAACGACGTCGTTTCCATATCTTTCGCCCTTAGTTTCCTTCGAACGCTGCGATCTGCCAGAGACGATAAGATAATGTTGTATGAGGTCTGCCCAAGTCTCATTACGATACGTCTACCCGTATGATAATACTCGAGAGCAGAGCTCTGCCGTTGATATCGTTAACTTGACTTATTCGCTGCATACTCGACTACATACGCATCGATTTGACTACGTTGACCGTTACGAGTTTCACTTCAATGCATATCACTTAGCGCCTGCCCCGCTTTCGCATCATGAAATGCTTATTGTCGGCACACTTTTCAAATCGCAGGCGAATCTGCAGGCCAAGCTACCGCGCGGCTGCTCGAATCGCGGACTTGTACGGCCCAGTGCACTTATCGATGTGCGTACGTTCACAATGCAATTGCTATCTCTTTCACGGCGACGACAACCGTCCGAACGGCGGCGGCGGCGCCTACGCTGAGGTCGCGATACTTGAGTCCTGCCGTACTTACATATATGTATATAAGCCGACCGATAGTGCAAATCGTCCGTGTAAATTCGTCAGTCGTGCTACCGAACGCGTACGCGGTGTACGTACGTACCGCATGTGCTCTGGTCTACAGTGCGCGTTTATCGCGTACGACGGTAGCAGCCGCCGTTGCTTGTATTTCGCGCACTACTCTCTTGGTCAGACAGATAAGGACAGCGCGTTATCTTCAATCCTTTCGCGTGCTTCTCTTGCCTCCCTTGTCTTCATTTTACGATTTGCTTTATTGGCCGAACGCTATCGCGAGGCGAGTTTTGCTTTTCTTAACGACGCGCTATCTAAAAAGTCAGATCACGTGCGGGATTTTCGAAATGGCCCCCCTTAATCGGTCGCTTGCGATTGCCGATTGCAAGAAGGTAAACGAGTGGAAAATAGATCGGTTATACCGAAGCCAGCGGTTCTACATGGTATATTTCCCATGCGAGTGGAATTGCATTAACTGAAACTCGAACCGTGTTAGGGAGACTGTCACGTTCAGGTGATGCTTGTACAACTGAGACGCTCTCGAGAACTGCAACACGATAAATGAACTTAGTCAGCGCTCGTAGTAAGACCGTTACACCTTCTCGTAGCTCTGTGTTTGCTTAGTTCATTTCTACATTAGCTTTGCACAATGGATACGACTATCTACTTGCACATTGGAATGATAAAAATGATTTTGCATTAGAATCGTTAATGATATTGTCGACTAGGCCTGCTCGGCATTATAAATCAAACAAATCTATTTCAATTCACAATTATCTGTACTCGTTATTACGTCATGTACTCGATTCTCGTGCAGCGTTCCCCCCATTTTAACGTTTAATTATATCCGCGCCACTGAATTCACTCTAATAAGCGTCAAACCGTGAATTTATGAACTGCGGTGGACCGGCGAATAATGAGATTTTCGTAACTAGCTCGCGCGCGCCGAGCGTGTGTAAATAATTCATCGGTATAAAGCGAATGCCTGGAAAAAGCGCTTTATTCGGGCGCGCGGGACACTTTGAAAAAGGCACATCGCTAATTGGAAATCCTGCTGCAATTCGATAAAGGCGCGAAACAAACCAATTCGCAGCGACACCTTTTCACGCGGCGTCGCTCTTTTACGCGGCCCAACCGCGCTGCGGTCGCGCGAGGCATTTCCTTTGAAATGCTTTCGGAAAAATTTCACGTAGATGAATGAAATGCTAGTCCAATTGTTCCGGGTAACTTTTTTTGGCGGTGCTTATGGGAGAGACGATCCATGCGTGCACGAGCGAGGGGAGCTCTCTAACTTGGAGTAATTTCATGCTAGATTCCGTGGAAATTGCGGGAAAATAATGGTAAGTAATTTTTTTCGTGTCCTACTGCTCATTCCGCCACAGGATGCTCGCGATATTTGTCTCGGAGGCTCCCGGCTAGGAGCAGCAGAGGATACAAATTGTTTGAGGTTAAATGAACGGAATAAATCTTCAAAGTACTTTACCCGAGGTCCTATGCTACTCGAAGGAAGCTCTTATATATTTCAAGGCATATCTTTCATAAGATGCATTAAATAGCGCTTGCTGTACAATCATGCTCGCTTGTAAAATTCAACGGCAATTCATTCACTGCGTCAATTCTGCGAATGTCAATCGAATGGACTTTTACAGATTGACTTTAACAGAACAACGCAAAGTTGCAAACCACGACTGTCCGTCTCATCTTTCTAAGTATTGTGAAATTAGAACGAAGTCGAGTTCAGAGCAGTGCTCATTAGGTCGTTTTAGTTCCATCAAAATAAACTCAAACATAAAGTCCCATCGGTTAAAGTATTATTAGTAATTACGTGTATCAACTAACGTCATTAAAAGCACTTTCTATTTCCTTTCTAGGCTGCTTTTCCAATTGCGTGTCGCATATACGAACTTGATTGGCTGCAGCAGTCGAATAAATATTTTGCAGAATGATTGTTTGAATAACAGAATAGCAAGAATCGGCAAATAGCGTGTTGAGGGTGCGAGGTCAGTAGCGCGCAAGGTAGCATCGCAGCATCGGGAGACGAGATGTGCAGTATCCGGGGAGCACATGTCGTTCCTCTCTTTCGGCCTGTTTCTCTCCCTTCGGAAGGCATTAGCATAACGCCGGTCGCACGCGAGGCATCGAGGCCACTCCCGGTACCCACTCGGTGGATCTCTCCATCTCTCTGCTCCGCACTTTCGTTCCTAGAGAGCGAGAACTGGGGCGTTTTGTCGTGGGCGTCTTTGGACGAGAGACGGAAAGAGAGCGGCAAAAACACACGCGCTCACGAGCCAAAAGACAAGCAGGCGAAACTCGCTCGCGCGAAACCCGATCGCTCTCCTTCTCTGGCTCGCTCACCTTCCTTTCCACGCATTGCACGCAAACGGACCTCGAACCTGCTAAAAATTGCCGTCGACATTGTTCTCGCATAGACCGACGCCTCTCTCCGTCTCTTGCACTTTTATTTACGTGACTTCAGCTAGCCGTTTTTTCTTGTTTCCCTCTTCCTCGGCCTCCTTCTCTTTTACCCGCACCCTTCTCCACAATAGGCTGATTAGCTTCATCAATTATGCAAAAGAAATTGCATCGCCTAGATGCGTATTTTAGATAGAATTTATCCTTGTGAACACTTTTCATCGTTATTTCTTCAACATACTCATAACAATTGTTGTTTCCAAATCCTTAATGAGTTCCATTTTCCGTCAATAAAATAGCGCAAAAGGCAGTCTTGACAGTGGATTTGTAGATCTTTCTGGAAGAGCAATAAAAAAGTTTTCTCCATTTAATTGCTTGAAGTAAACGCAAGCCTGACTATTATTTAACGATCTTGAATGAAAGGAGAGCTTTTGAAAGCGCCTACGTCCAGTTGCTTCCAATAACTTACAGCTCTGACACTTAAAATCTAATTGAATGCTTATCTATCTTTATTGTTATTATGTTATCATTATTTTTTTATTGGCCAGTTACTTTTCGCGAATGAAGGTACAAGTTTATGTCATAATAGGCGGTAATGACAGTCCACTGAAATAAATGAGAATTCGTGCTAACGAAAGTGATATAACATTATAACAAAGTCCCATTATCGGCGATTTTACTGCAGCTACCATTAGATCAACACAATAAATATTACAATATAATAATTCTCATTGAAGCTTTTCTTTTGAGTATTCAAGCTGCCTTTGCTGACAGCATTGACATTATACAGAAGTTCATTTTATCAAAAAATATCCTTTTAAGGCAATAGTTTTTCCTTGGTGCATTCGTGGAATCATGAACTAATTAAAATACGGAAAAAATACGAAGATATTTCAGGTTAGTGAATGACACACACGACGTGTATGTTCGTGTTTTGTTAACATTTCAGTGATGGTTATCCGAAAATTGGGAGAAGAATAATGAGCTTGGGAGTCGCGTACAGCGGTAGCGTACATATGCCGGCGTAAACTTCACGAAATAAAGCCTTCAAAATAGCCAGTTGTGCGATATTGGAAATCCTAGAAACAGGTGCGTGGGCGTGTTAAAGGGGGTTGGCAACACCAGAGGCCTGTAATTTGCGTGACTGATACACGAAAACACAGGTAACTCGGCATAATTTAGCTTTGCCGTTGGCCTTACTTCTCATTCCAGCTGTAAAATAGTATAAATTGCCGAGGAAACCGTCGTCGTCGGCGCCTTGGGTATTCATTTAGGATACACGTTGGAACAGACGCCACGCACGAAATGCAACACATACACCTGCAGTAGTACTATTAGCAAACGACTAAGTCGATGCGCTCAAATGCTAAGCCCTCGCTTATTTATTTATTTTTTCCATTCCGAGATTTTAGCCAATTTTGAAAATGGACGTGCCGACAATGCGAGCATGCTAGCTTTCGAGCGCTATCGCTTGCGAAATGCTGCAGCTCTTAAATTTGATTATAAGTAAATTCAATAAAACAAGTTAGTTGTTCGCTAATGATGTCTAATGATGTGGCGGTTTACATTTCAGAGAAATGCAAACTTTTCGGTCCATGGGAAGGTTCATAGACTAACGAGAATGGTGTAGGCTTTCTTTGAGCAATGCATTGAAATTAATTAGATAACTCGAGATTCATTACTTGCTTCTCCATACATAATGCATTGCGTATATTGGTTTGCCTAGTGAAACTACGCGAAGATCGATTACATTTCATTAAACAATACGTTTCCTCGTGCAGCACGGGAGTCCGTACACGCTTCGGCATTTGAGAAATCGACTTTCTACTTGGGCGCATGCTGACTGCATGATGCCTCGGAGTTGCTGCTCCTTTTAAACGGCGACGTTTTGCCCCTTGTTGTTACTATGCTGTAGGCATGCTCGACACAAAACGGCTGCTAAGTTGCTGCACAAGTTAACGAGCTATCGTAACAAAACCGTGCTGCTGCACATTGTGCCTTTGCCGATCCAATAAGGAATTTTGACTGTCATCCATGAGAGGCACCTGTACGTCGTTGCTTCGAACACGCGGCCTTCGCATACCATCTTACGTAACGCATTGTCTTGCATATGAATCACTTTTTTCATTATAAATCTTTGGCGTTTAACGACTATGTACGTAAGTGATTGATAATTAAAAAGAGAGAGAGAGAGAACGTTTTACGTTGATAAGCATTAACTGACATTGAGCGTAAATGAAGAAAATCTTTATTGTGTTTGCTTTGGGTACGTGAGTTGTGAAATCGTCAATGCTACATAGCTTGCTCTGATCGTCAGCGTCGTATATAAACTTGTGTTTCATCGATAAAATTTTTTTATGACTTCGTCACAAAAACCTTCGTTAATGATTCCGAAGTTATGTAAATGAGAATGCGCGTATAGAAACGGCAAGCGGATGATTTGTAGAAAAAGGCATCTACCCATGCGCAATGTTCTCTTTATTCTATCGATAGACCATCGGATGCGCACGGTCAGCTCGTTGATGAATGCACTGAGCATAGGTGACAAGAACACCTGTTGTTCGACCAAGAAAAATCAGCCTGTCCAGCTACAGTATAAGACTGTGCACAAGCTACAACCTACAGTGCGAAAGCTAACCTGGGTGTGGCTATATGTAGGCAGAGACAGAGAGATAAACGCGAGCGCATCCTTTGAATCAGAGGCTTGAAGGCGAGAGAAAGAGAGAGGAAGTCTGTGCGAAGAGTCAACACTAGGACCAGTTTTCTATCGCACGTTTCTCGTACTGTAGCCGTCGGTTCGTCTTTTTGTCACATAGCCAATGCTAATAACGTCGCCCCGAGTAGGCTTAGAGAGAGTTGTTTTCCAAAGAGCTGGCTCTCTTTCTCTCTCTCTCTCTCTCTTCAAACGTCCTCTCTTCTCTGGCTATAATAGGGATTTCAAGAGGTTGCCTCCTCGATTAGTCAGCAACGCACGGACCTTCTTTTTACGGCTCTCTCTCTCTCTCTCTCGCAAGTCCATTTTAAGTTACAATTTGTTCTTCTATTAGCAAACGATTAATCAGTCGAAAATTAACATTTCTGCGATACTTATCGGCTGATTGTATTATTATACGAGGCTACCTCCAAGACAAGATACGAAATAATTTGCCAATGTGCTGCCGTTAAAAGTTATCGTTGCACGCCATGACAACATTGTACGAATCCGAGTGAGACACTTCGGCGCGGATGTTGCTCAGTTCTCGTCGCGCTCGACGTATAGTGGGAAGGGCCTAGTTCTGCAGCGTGACGCGCCACGCGCGTCCTCCCCTTAAAAATAAACGAAATATCGCGGGCTTTGCGCGTGCACGCGCGTCGCCGCGCAGATTTTCACGCGAGACGTCCGCGCGGGGTACGGGCGCAAAAGTGCTCGCGAGTGCGCGTGCATAAGGCGTATACGTCGGTTTAATTGACGCGGCATTCGGCCGTGCCGCGCGCGATGCTCTATCAGCTCGAACGCACTTTTGCGGAAACGTAGCGGATTCGCCGTTCGCCACGTGTCCTTCTCTGCGATCGCGAGATATGGAGCAAGCTCCCGCACTGCTCGTTCTCTCTAAGCGTGCTCTTTGCATGCACATGCGTGGCTGCATCTGCTGGGAAAAAATGGACTTTGATGAGAGAGCAGCACAACTCGCTATCTGCACCGTTAGATTTCACGAAGAATCTCGAATGGTCCCGCTGAGAATGGTGCTGTCTAGCTGGCTCTCTATATCACTCAAAACGGAAAAGAAAAGAAAGTGAATTTTCGTTCGCTCGAATACTAACCAATCGACGTTATCCTTTTTTATTGGCACAATGAAGCATTGTCGTTAAATAAGATTTCAAGGACTTAATCGAGCAAGCAAACAACAATCAATCGTGAAAGAAGCGCGCGAGACATCCGAAGAATGATCAAGTCATTCCGGGAACATCCGCCTGCTTTGCCACGGACAAAAGAAGCTTGCCCTCGCATTTTTGACCTTAATACCCGAATAGCGATCCCTACTAATACAACGTCCAGCCTGCATGTCTATCCTCCGACCCCGAATAATGAAATATCGCGAGAATCGACGTCTGCGAAGGCTGCACACCTTCTTCGCGGAAGTGGAATGATCAGCAGCGATGACTAATGGACACACCTGTAGCCCATTGTGTCTCGCGCTATTAATCAATATGGAGCAGTGTGCATCATCTATGATTTCCAAGGACTTTTTCTATCCTTGAAAGTCGAATCAGCGGAGTGCTGGTATTTTACTTGGTAAATATTCGTTTCTTTGTATAGGGAATTAACGGACGTTACTTGTACAGGATAAAAAAGGACAGCTAAGAAAGTGATTTTGTCAAGACAGCTGTATTACGTGCACAATGTGCTATACCTCCCTCAAGTTTCCAATAGCAATAAAATAAGCAGTAAACACGTAAAAGTGGCTATTATACGGTAGCGCGAAAGCCCTTTACAGTCTCTCTCTCGTCGTAGGTTTACTTACGGCGGTGATGCTAGCGCGTCCCTGGGCGTTTTTCTATCGTACGGAAAGGATTGGTTGCGCGACAGGTCACGCGCCTGCCAACGTCGCCCGGCTATACGTGAATCACTTCCTCCTATCCTTGTTGCGCGCTCCTTTTAATTACCGCTCCCGTACTTTTATAGCTTTTGCCTAGCCAGAGAGAGAATTCAGAAAATCGCCAGTGGAATCTTCGGCTGGCTCCGTGTTGTAGCCACTACTTTGGCCTCTAGCTCCGACCATAAATCTTCCTTTGACGTTTAAGGTTAAATTGTATGGAACTTTTTTTTACACACTTTTGTGGTTTATCCTACAGCCGCGGATTTTTCGTTTTTTTTTTGTTGCCGTACAGCTCATCGCTGGATTATTTCATTAGCGGAAGTCGTTTTGTAAGTTGGCCGTTTGTAACGGCATCGAATATTTTACCTGAAAGTCGATAAAAATTTGTTCGTTCTTCTAGTTTCTAAAAATTTTATTTAGTATCGATGGTTTACGTGCTGCAAGCTGCACAATCGTTATGCCACGGCCTACAATTGTATTCATCACAAAAATCAACGATCGTTTTGTTGTTATTTGAAAACTGGCTGCTCGCTTGACAGTTTTGTTAGTTCTAAGATCATCGAATGACTATCAACGGTTTAAAAGCGTCACAAGAAATGTCAACAAATCTGCTGATCTACCACAGAATGGCCCAATCTTGATGTATTATGTGTATTCGAAAGAACGTAAAATCGATGGGACCGTAAAACACGTGATTCAAAAACAAAAAAAAGTAATAAATTATAATAAAAATTGGCATAAAAGAGTAAAGCCAATCTGCACGCAATCTTTAGAAATCTGATGGTCTATCGAAGCCTTAGCCACTTATGAGTATTCTACGAAACCATGCCCGAAGAAAGGAAAGCAATAAAAGCGCACTTTTACGATTAGATTGGGAGTGGAATATGCAAAAAGGCTGTCGAACAGGAGAGAGATGAGCGCGATTTTAATTATCGTAGAAAGCTTGTCGAGGAGCAGTTCGTTTTTGCGCTCGCCGCTATGTGCGGTGTACAAAAAAGGCATGTCTCGGGGATTTCTGGCGGCGATAGAGAGTTGGCGGCGGGCGACAGCCGCGCGTAAATCATTAAGACGTACGAGCGGCCGATGAGGGACGAGTGTGGAACCACGTCCATAGAAAAACGTCAAGCTCGCGCACGGCTCATTCTTCTATTATGTGAGCTCACGACCAGCGGCTATTCGCGCACACCGGCACTTGCCTTCCGCGAAATTCCTCAAGACATTCCCGTGGCTGCCGCATACTGCAGGCCAACCTCCGAAAGGCCTCGCTCCGTGACCCTGTTTCGCGTGTCGACCTCCTCCGTGGCTTCGTACGCGTTATCTTAGCGCACGCCTCTCAGCCTCGTCACACATTTCCTTCGGTTGCTGCTGCTGCTGCTGCTGCTGCTTTCCTTGGATTGTCTCGCTCGGTGCTTGCGCAAAGTCACGCTTCGAGCTTTTTTGCAAAACTCGCACAAGAGAGCTCCTTCTACCTGCGCGAAACCATCTGTTTTAGGGAGAAGCGCAACATTCTTGACATCGCGCGAATTAAAAGTTGAAGTAATTGCACAAGTTGAACGGTCACGATACGTACGTGCAGCATACACGTGCAATCTCAACGCTGCAAACAATACACAAAGAGCGCTGAGTTATTGTTCGCGAAATCAGCGTTGAGGCGATAAAAAGGAAGACTCTCAATTAGAAAAGCTGAGAGAAAGACCACTAGCGCGAGAGCGAGCGTTCTTGGCCTCGGGAATATATTGCGTGTGCTACATCATAGAGCGCGGAACGCGTTGCATCGAGCGCTTCTACGTTGGTCTACAAATCATCAAGTTTCAAGTCCCATGTCGCTCATTCGCTGACCGACAGTAAAGCTTGCGCTTAGATTTACTGTTAAACGGGCTTGACTGCGGCGCGAGGGGCTCGTGGCCAGCGCTCCTTCGAAATACCGGTGATTTCGCAAATCAGCCTGAATGCGCAGCCTGTTGCAATCGATTCAACCGAATCGGCAGATCGGCTGGAAGTCCAAATGACGGAGGCGACGAGGGTGCGCGCGCGCGACTGCGGATAAAAGTAGCATTTGAGGCTCATCGGTAGCTCGTAAATAACGTAGTTTATGATAAATGCGCGTAATGCCCTGTTAAAGTTATTACGGCGGACAATGAGGGCCGTCTATTTGTTGGAGGCACATATCGGCTGATGGTTATTGTGCGCGCGTGGACGTACGCGCGTGGGCCTGCAGCGTGTGCGTGTGCACGTAAGCCCCTGAGTCAACGCTCGCGTAAAGCCAACAGGCCGTGAGATGCCTCGCTCCTTTTTTTCTCTCTTTCATTTTCCGTTCTTTTGCCCGGGGTGCGCGCTCGCAGGGCGCTTCGGCAATTCGCGAGCAGTCACAAATCTTCGGAGCAATCTCCGGGCAGCGCAGTGCTAGAGTCCCCGGCCAGTGCACCCGCGCTCGCAGCACTGCGGTCTATCGACCACCGAGCAAAGCGCGCAGGTTATATAGGCCTCGCGAGCTCGTTCTGCCACGAAAAACACTCGCGTAATTTACTCGGCCGCTCTACTGCACGTCTGCGACTCCGAACTCAGACTCCGTGCTATACGTTCTCGGAGTCGATACGGTCCGCGAATTCGCCGCCACAATCACGTACGCTCGAGACCTTGTCAAGATAAATCTCTCTACAACTTTACACTACTCTATTTCACATTTCTTTTATTCGTCTTTGCGTCCTTTGTCATTCGCTTATTGCCGTTCCTTTCGCATTCTCTTCAATTCCGCGCGTCTTTCTTCGACGTACATTTTTTCAATCAAACATTCACTTATCAGACAACTTTCCGACATAAGCGTTTATTGGAAATTAATTAATTCATTTGCAATGTTTTATGGCTCGTTACGGCTGTAATGTTAACTTGTAATGACTGCTAGTCCGATTTTTTTCGACTCTTCCAAATTCATCTAATTTTTACGTATTATCTTTCCAAATATTTTTCTTTAAATCGCGTCAAAGACAAATCATGAATGTATGAAATATTTAATTTTTACCTAGAACAATATTTTCATGATTTGTATTTTGTATTGCTGATATGCTACACCCGTAAAATTTAATTTAATTGGGGAAATTTTTATTATTGTAAAATCGATTAATTAATCTAATTATTCTACAATATTATGAGCACTGCATGAATTGCGTCAACCTTAACGTGTTATGAGAGTTCGAATTTGTAATTACAATTGATTTTCACTTCGATTACGCAGCTATCAACTGCAATAATATAGATCGATAAGGCACGACTTCTGAAAATGATTAAAGATCGAGTCGAAACATTGAACAACCTTGAAGTGCTTGTATAAGAAAGTTTTGAATGACGAGTATATGCAGGTATAGGTAGATGCGAAGGGGATTCATTGGCAAGGACCTTGGCAGTTTCGAAAGTGGGCGTAACTTATTTATTGAAAGAGAGCGGCAGCGTCTTGGGAGTGCACAAGTCGCTGACAGGGTGTTTTGATCGGCTTCGTCGCCGCGCAGCAGCGTTCGGGGAAGCGTGTAACGCTACACGACGCATCCGAGATGTACGCCTAAGCGAACTTCAGATCTACATATCTCAGTCTCTTGTATAGATTGATCGAACTAGTTAGGGACCGAAAAATCCGGCACACATACGCGTATCGTTCGCCAGTGAACAAGTGTTTTTAAATATTACTCACTCAACTCGAGAAAGTACTTTTTTCCCCCGAAGTATTGCTACATTGCTTTATTGTATGAAACGTTCTTGATCAATACATTTCAACTGATATTGAAATAATTTTTTTAAATAGCCGTGCGCTATGAAGATGATCAAGGTATACATTGAATGAATACGAGTAAGTAGCCTCTGAGAAAAGAAACAAATATCAATTGCAAATTTTCGCTTGCCTCGGCACTTGTCAGTGCTTCAGCGTGCATATGCGGCAACACGAGTACGTACACGTATATCGGCACGCAAGGCGATCTGACAAAGCGTTTTCATCGTGGCCCAAGAAGCGAGAAAACAAGAGTTCCTTACCGGTTTCATGGAAGCGTGAAACCTTATGATGCGCAAGGTGTGACAGCGCCGATGCCGCTTTTACCTGTCCGGGGCTTGTGTTTCGTCCTCTGCACCGCCATACCACCGTACATATATCGGCTCGCTCTCACTCGCACTCCTGCCTGCCTGCCTGCCTGCCTGCCTCCCTGCCTGCCCGCCTGCCTGCCTTCCTCCGTCACTCTCGGTTCGTCTCATTGAATTACAATTATCATCTCTTGTTATCCCTCGAGGGATCCTTTTGAACTGCGTCTGGCTTTTCATCATCTTCGCTCGACTGAACTTCATCTTTCGCTACTTGATTTTTAAAACTCTCGCTTGATCGATCACCAGATTTTTTCCTCGATTTTCGATAAGATTACTATTCCATACCAATGCACTTTTCGAATTTTGCCAGTCACTCGGTATACTTTTATTCTAGTTCCATAGAATTCTCCCGGTCTCGTTGACTTTAGGCATTAGATCGAAGATAATTATTTTCATTAGCAAAATATCGCAAAGTCAGCAGTTGGATGCTTTATAAATAACCACAAGAATGAAGCTAAATTGAATTTCATAGGTAATGATTTTGTATAATTTTTGCGATACCATTCTGTAATTTATTGTAAAGTCATGTAACTATTTTAAAAAGATTAATTTTTTTTACTGCTAGATTAGCACTGCTGTTTGGGGTATTATACTTGTAGTTAAATATTGATAAATCAAATACGTCGACAAGATAAAAGATAAATCCGTTGAAATACTGATAACATACTCTGCCGATGTAAGGTATCTGAAAAATAACGAGAAAAATGTTTTTAACAATATACTAGTTTATATGTTGATGCTGATAAACAGAATTCCACGGCTGTGTGCGAGTAAGTTAAATTTATTCTATGTTTGTTCATTATTGCTAGTGCACTAGTTTTAATTTATAATATACTTGCTTTAATTTATAATTTCACTTAATTTTATGCATTATTAGTTATGTAGAACAAAATAGATTACCTATAGGCTTTTAGAAGTATGTTATTATTGTAATCTATTTGATTGCTGTTAATGCGTGTAATGATTTGAAAAGAAACGTCATTCCCATGAATCATATGGTATTTATCTTATCACAGAGTCTCAATAACTATGTAAACAACGTGCTTAGAAAAATACGGTTCAGTAAATGATACTTATAAAATCAAAAAAATGACATTTGCTGTTGAGTTCATCTTTATTTTGAGGAATAATTTTCATAAAAAACATATAAAGTAATGTTTTTTAAAGTACCATTTATTTGGAGTTTTATTTAGCTGACTGAAGTCATTGTATACATATGAAGAATTGTCCGCGGTTACTTTGTAGTTGTAGCTGATTGTATCTTCGAAGGGATTTAAAAAGAAATTTTCAATATCCATTACAGAACAGCGTGCCGTTAAAATTCATTCAACTCGTCGATATACGTTGAGAAGATAATTTGTCTTGTCCTTTGAGTCTTTTAAAAATTCTTCCTCGTTCGCATTTGTACTCTCATAACCATTTCAGAAGTAATCTCATGCTCCATAAAGCAGTGACAGCCTCGCGCTAATTGTAAAATCCAAGATATTTACGGCTGTCTGAGGTGCTAATTCTTAGAAATTACGCTAACCCAAAGTATTTAAAATATTTGTTCGTGCAAATTGTTATAGCGTGCTCATGAAATATAAGAACGATTAACTTTCTTGTGCGATTGGCGTCATATAAGCACATAACCAACGTTACAGCTCGTAAGTTTGAACGGATGTTTGCTTCGGTTTTGCTGTACAGTTGGTCACAAAATTCCTGCTAGCCCTGAACTAGCCCCTCGTTGCACGCTCGATGAAGTGCGATATTGCACAGTAGACTTTGAACGAAAATGAACGGAGGTGCGCGATCGTACGTACATCGTGGTTTTTTCGAGCTGGAAACAGCACACTATACCTCCTGCTCCTCTCCTGCAGGAGGATTGGCGTCGGATCTGAACAAATTTCCGCGAGTGGCGTCGGCATACCTACGGGCGCGGGCTGAACGACAAAGCACGTTTGACAGGCTGTTTACTTTCCCGAAAGCCGAATGCACGCATCGTTCCTCAACTCTCTGTCCCCGTGTTCTCGTCCCGCGCGGCTCGCGTGCTCTCTTCTTATCTCTAGTTGACGTAACGTCCGTGTGTACCTTCGAGGATCGGCTGGTGCGTTTTTTAAACGAGCCGAGAGAAAAAAAAACGCGCTGAAAAGAACAAGCCTCCGCGACGTTACGAGGTGAACAACCTCCTCCGCGGCGGCGGTTTGTCTCTTCTGTTTGCTCTTTGCGTTAATCATTTATGTCAATAAAATATCAACTTTGGCTAATGATATTGTATACACAAGCTTTATTTATCATGTGATTGAGGTGTGATGAGAATCTCAAACAGACCTTAATGGATTGTTAGCAGACGAAGAAAAAACCTTTCCGTTTGCGAGCTCGACAATTGGTCTTGGCAATTGATAATTGCGAGCGCGCGACGCACTGAGCCTCGGTATAGTCCGGCAATTCTAGCAATGGGATGCAAACATCGCGCACGTTAGCGCATCTCGCGGGAGCACGGGCAACGCACGTGGCCCGAGCGCATCGCGCTCTCGTGACGTTCCCAATATTTTTATCGGCGCATACCACGAACGGGTTCCCGTGTGAAACGCGCGCGGCTCGGCCATCCGTTTATTTTTTCAAAGCCCTCGGGGAAAAGTGAAGACGCGGCGCGAGGGAAAGAGAGTTCCAGTCCCGTGGCGACTGCGTCGGCTGACTGCGCCGCACGTGAATGATATTCCGGAATAGGCGTGGAGTTCGGCTGTAAATTGGCTTTGTTATGGAGGCAGAGCAGCCCTTGAGCGCACCCAGCAGACGCTCTCGGGTTTGACAGCCGAATTAGCCGCGGACGAGATTGCGTCGGTCGTCGGATGATCTGGAGAGGCCGCTAGTCGTGCTACCTGCGACTTTTCAATCTTTTTCGCTTTTCGAAGCCAACTCGTAAAGAAGCAATTCTTTCTTTGGAACTCCACGGCCTTTTTTCTACGGATGGACGCTCTTTAGTCTCGCCGTTGAAGCATAGATGGAGCTGATGGTGTTCTGACCGCTCGAAACACCCAAGCTACCTTACAAGGCAAGCTTTATGAATTCCTCTTTCTCGTAAACAGATAATTACTGCTATTTCAACATCAGTTAACAAATCATTCTCAAGTGTTGAAAAGTTATATCAAGATTGCCGATAGTTCTTACGAGGAAACTATCTCGTTCACCATAGATATATGGCAAATCCACGAAACTCTTAACTTTTGCTATTAAGAAAAATTGGAGTCATAAGCCATACCTGTGCAACTTTTTTACTGTAGGCCGTCAAGGTCAGCAGGTCAAACGTAAATAAGTCGTAGAAAAGTTAAAGTTTAGTGAAACATTTTCTTACTTCGTAGAATTCATTGACTTTCTATCAACTGCCCCATTTAAAAGCACAATTTCGAATGAATAAAAGTCATAATCACGAAGTATGCCTACCTGTAAGATTTGTACCGTATATTTGTCAGGTTTGTAAACACATCGTAATGAAAATGTCCTCATAAGTATTTTTCATAATTTTTGAGTTATTATCATTTCATTAATACTCGCATTTTCATTGATGATGTTAATATAATAATAAGAATACGTACGGTTCACGTATTTTCTATTAATAAATGATCAATTGATGGAATCACAGGTATCAAGAATCATATTGAAAAATTATTAGAGTTGTACAACACGATAAAGCAAGTTTTTTCATCGCACGGCTATAGATTTCATCGTTTTTGTATCAGCGATAAATATTAACTATCAACTTGTTGAGTTACTCAAGGTTGTCATCACGAAATAACAAAATATCGATAAATCGTGAATTTTGGATAAAGTTATTTTACTTCATTGACATGTTGCAATTTTGTAATAAGTTTGCGCGCGTCGATGTAATTTATACTAATGTTTCTCTTTATGGTCAACTATCCATTAGATATATAATAAATGTGCTACGTTAGGGACCACGAGTAGAATGCATGGAAATTAAAAAAATTTTCTTTATTTCATTGGAAGTATTTAGATTTTTCAAGTAATGACTGTCCTTGTTTTCGTACATATTATTTGAACACTCGGAATTTTTTATAAATGATAGAAATAAGGTACTTCATTGAAATAATAAATAAATGTACGATTAACAAGTTATACAGCTTTAAGAATTATAGATTTATGAGTATTACGCGAAAGTTGAAAGTTGGAAGGATTTACCCATGTAACTGCCAATCTTAGTTCGATTTTGGAGGAAATTTAATTGATTGCTGGTTGCGCATTATCTATCTGCACAGTAAAATATCGAATGCGATACTTTTTAAAAGATTTTATCTGAAAATTAATTTCGGTAACTGCTGGATGAACTTTTACGATATTCTGTGCGCAAAGTCGCTCGGCCAATCGCACGCGTCTCATCGAAAAATCAAAAATCGATACTTGCACGAAGAAGTGGAAGTTTGCCACGCGAGGATCGAATCACTTTTCTCGCACTAGTTGTCCAAATGTACTAGTCAAGCGTTTGAGAAACCTATACGACAGAGCAACGCAATCAGAAAAAGATGGAAGTACACTTTAGCTGAAATATATGCGCTTCGAATATGCATGTATGCTGGAATATAAGTTATTGACCCTGGATATGCCGATTGCTGAATGTTGTAGAGAAAGTCAAGTCATGATGACTACATGGGCCATCAGTACAAAGTTATTCGTCAGGACTGGCCACGCGTAGAATATGAAAGTTACCGTATCTAAAGAAAGCAAGTTTATCTTTCAGTTCGTTGCGGCTGTTTAACGATGCCCAAGTACATTAACTTGTTTCAATGTAGCCAACACGGAATTTCATAAGACGAGCGTACACTATGTTAGAGGTTTTCTAAAAATTGCAAGTCCATTACTCGGTCGAAGAGAAATCGATATTCATGCATGAGAAACAAAAAATAGTTTTGTCCGGCAAAACATTTCATCATCGTATAAATCACGTTGGATTTCCATTATCCATGCCGTTAAAAGAAAAGTATTCGAAAGCCAGATCGATATAAGCCTGGACAATGGTTTAATCATGTGCATTTTAGTGATGCTTAATTGAACGCGCACATGATTCCGAGTCGCACGGCGTAACTTCGAGTGCAATCGCAAAAAGCAACTTTAGAAAGTCCGCACCTAAAGGATAGACGTTTGACGATTGCGTATACGTGCGTACATATATCACGTTGGCAACGAGCTCGCGGAGATGCGAATTAACGCGCGCGAATAAATTGTCATACAAGAAATGAGCACGTGCAAGTATATGTACTTTTTGTTCGGCACGGCGTCAGCCGCCCCGCGTTGTGCGTGTTAACCTACTTCGTATCTGCGACAGTCGACGTACAGTCAATTTCGTGGCGTGTAATTTTCTCGATATTTCGATTATTACGCCGCTGAAAGAGTCGAGGAAAAACAGCACAGCGTCCCGAGTCGACCGATTGCGAAATAACAATGGCTTAACGCAGCGTACTCGAGGCGTAATTTTACTGGAACAATGTGATTTCGCACGGGCTTGGGCGTTTTGCATTCTTTATAGGATGTTGGCATTATTATATAGGACGCGGCGATCGCGAGGTCACATAATTGAAAGCCATGCGTACTTTGCTTCTTTCCTGTTCACAACGTCTCAATCAACTCAATCAACAATCATTTTCTCTCCGCGCGCGAACGGTATGGATGAAAAACCGTCTCTATTTATATTTTACTAGAAGCGAGCGTTGCACGATCTCTCAATTCAATTCCAATCGCTTATTTAGTCGTATTGTGCACTTACGTCAATTTTCAGGAATAATAATGTGCCACTATAGAGCGTGTATTGATTGATATTTATTGATAGTTATTTCACTTAATTACTTCTTTGTGCAAGATTTTTATACCATGTTGCAGTGAACTCTCTTCGCTGATATGTAATTGGCTATACATCTGTAATTTATATTAAATGGCTTGAATCAAGCGTAATATTTGACGAAAAGAAACGTCGGTAAACAAACAACGTTTGGCTCACTAAGAAAACAAAATAAAAGAAGGTGAAAAAGAAGAAAAAGAAGATGCAGAAGAAGAAAGAGAAAAAGAAGAGCGAAGCAAGGATTTAACGGTAAAGAGGCCCCCGAAAATAACAACTTTCTCATTGAAAGGGCCGCATTTGCAAGTCAACTGCCACAAGTCTTATTAGCAGTGAGCGTTTTATCGCGAAGGCGCGCGCGTTCGGCCAAAATCCCGTAAATTAGCGCATCAAACGCCTGAATCCGTTGATTCACGCGCAGGGTGTTTAAACTGTCAGGCCGTCGCGCGTAAAATCACGTAAGTTCGCGCCTTTCGCGTCGACATATGGTACGATAGGTGCCGCATAAGTCGCGTGCGATGAAGATTTGGAGCAAGCAAGGAGGGCCAGAGCATTGCAACTACGTAGAGCCGCGCTGATCAACTAATCCAGCCGAATGTTAAGTTACTCCAACCATCCGTCTGTCCTTCAGAGAGGCCGTCCACGCAAGCGAGGCAAGAATATGTGTGCGCGAACGCAACACGCATACAAGCCTTCTCTCTCTCTCTCTCTCTCTCTCTCTCTCTCTCTCTCTCTCTCTCTCTCTCTCTCTCTCTCTCTCTTCATTGCGGCTCCGTAATCGCATGTCCGGTGATTATAGGACTTCTATGCCGATAGGCCGAGCGCTCGAGAGTGAGAGTGAGAGCGCATGCATATAGACAGCAGACTGCTGGACCTAGGCATTATTATAAGTGAGCCTTTTGCCTCGGCGTGCCTCGGCGCACTCACGTTCTCACCTTTAGCGCGCAACACTTTTCTCTCGAGACTCGCCCTCGCCTTCTCGCGCATTTTTCGACCGGGCGTTACAATTTAGCGACACGCGTTGAACTTGAGGCGTCGCTGCAGCGCTGGAGGATCGCAAGACTCGGAGCGCAAGATATCCCCGGCGCCGTGTCCAATCGGCAATCTCTCGTGCCGTCAATCGGATATTTGGTTAGTCGTGTTGGGATTCGTCAGGCTCGAGCAGCTCCCAACGTTGCTCGCCGATCAAACGAGCTGCGCGCTGCTCCAGTGGCGAATAGAAAAAAACCAACGCATCGCTCGGACTTCATCATTTCGGCATCGCGCGATCCCTTTTCCCTTTGTTAGCGCGGCCTTTTTTCACATTCTATTCTTATTTTTTTCGACCGATATAGCGAGCCGCTATGCTAGGAACGCGGCCTCTCGATTGCGCTCGCGCGAGAGAGCACCGACTGCCAAGACCAACAGCAGACACCCTATCCTCTCTTTGGCCGTCTGCAAAAATTTTCGAATAAAATCCGAAAAATCCAGACTCGAGAGATCGCTATCCGCCGCTTGTCCGCGCGCCCAAATAAAAACGACCATGTCTCCAAGGGAGATTGCGTTTCCGATAATATCGAAGCTCAAACGGTTTCTCTTTTTGGACGCCATTGATCAAGCGCACGCCACCGAGCAGACAAAAATAAAGACGGACCGCTCGCTAAATACAAAATAACACGATGTTGATGCGCGCGATTATGAGCGATCGATAAGCGACTAATCACATAAACACAGAGCTGGAGCGACGCCGCGACTCCCAAAAGAAATGACCTCGTTCCTCCTCGAGCCTCCCAAGCCAGCTCCCCTGGATTCGCAAAAAAGTCAAGATCGTTCGCAGCAACTTTTCTGCGTGTGTGCGCGCGCGTGTGTGTCATGGTTGCGAAAGCGCCCTGCGCTTGACGAATCCTTTGGCAAGGTTTCTTTGTACCAGCGAGAAGAGACGCCCCGTGGCTCCATGTCCAAGCAGACGGATTACCGAATTTGCCGCTCGCGGTATAAATTCAGCCAGGCGCTCCAGCTACTTTTTTCCTTGTCCCCTCTCCCTCTCTCCTCCCCCTCCACCCCCTCCTCGCTCTCTCCCCAGGTATCATCGACTCACGCTTCGACTCAATAAATTATGCGATTTTCGAGATAAACTTGGCCCCCAGGCTACATAGCCTGTACTTCGGGCCAAAATATTTGCGTCTCTCCAGATCACTAACACCTGTTATTCCTAATAAATTTATAGAATGCGCTGCAAGAATCGTCGGCAAATGGCACTTACCAACAATTATCAAACGTGGCAACTACGCGACTTATTCCTCGATGCTATTTATACGCGCTAATTTGCCACTTCCTTCGAGACTCGTTGTCGTTCTTCGTGGTACGTGTGCTTACGCGGACGAATAATTCGCCGCGGCTGAGCGATGTACCATAAAATTGGAAAAAAGCGAGCGCGCGCCTTCGTCAAACGCCACGCGCGTAACGCTCACCAGATGCACAGATTCCCTGAACGGAATTCTCTAGAGTCGGAGGCAACTGGCCGCGCTGGTTATGCCTTGCGACAGATGACGTTGCGACGGCCTTCTAATTCGGGGATCTCTTCGACGTAGCTGCACTCACCATATAGACCAACGCGCCACGTGACTCGACCGGATACTTTCTTCGTATTGCCGCACGGCTTCCCTTGCTTATTTTTTCACTCTCACCTTGATAATAACGGGAATTACGTAAGCCTCGAACAACTAGGATCAAAAGAATCTGTCGTTGAGGGTAACCTTGAGATAATTGAGCCGTTTTTAACGCTCGGCATTATTCAGTTTTCAATTATCGTTTCCTGGGCAAATGGGTTTTTGATTCCTTAAAAATCGCTTTTTAATCGTCGCTTTATCGGGAGCCGCTCGATGTCTCGCGGGGCAGATTTAATGGGCGTCGAATCAAAAGTTACGCAATCCTCGCATGCGAGGATAACAAGTGTCTCGGTGTAATTCGAGAAATCCCAATTTGTCGCGGAATGTTCAAGTTGCACTTTAACGCACACGTAAGCACCAAGCGTTACCCGTGAGGTGGTCGGCGGTCGGCAACTACTTGCGTGACTGCTTGGCTGCAGCGTATATTCGCGCGCGCGAACAAACCGCAAGTGCCATCTTTCGAATCCGAAGCGATTTTCGGCTAACGGCGGAATGTACGGAGTATACGCGTCGATGCGTTCCAGTGGGAACAAACGCGATCGTTGAACTTTCGGCTGGATACGGTTTAGTTTCTCTCTTGGTCGACGATTTTCCGACGAACCCTCGGTCTCGTGGCGACTATATTAAAAACAGTATGTGGATTTACTACGTTTATTGAGGCTAGCAACGAGCTTTAGCTGCACGTACGTCTTATCGGCTCGTGTGCTCTGGGCCTCAGTAAACTCCGAGCTTGCGGTCTAATAAATTTTTATTTTACCTTCAGCGATATTGCGGCCGCTCGACCGACATTCATTACGAAATTGGATGGTAATTTCCAGAGCGAGTTTGAATACGTACATCCCTGTAGGAAGCTTGATAGTGAAAACGATCGAACCGACAGAGAAACGCAAAGAAAGCAAAAGAAAAAATGTTGGTTATCTCGCGCGAATAATTGTCACGACCAAACAGCATAACTTGTTTTATTATTCGGAGTTATATCGCGAGCAAAAGTACCGAAAATTCCACAGTTTCATCTGGCAGAGGGCATCTTTTCTCTCGCCGCGTGTGTACAAAGCGATAAGAAATCCTCTATATAGGCTCGAGAGAATAGACAGGAAAAAGGTTTCCCGCGTACACGTGCTCTTCTTTTTCTCCGCTCTCGCTCTCTTATCTGCACTTTGTGCCGAAGCCGCATGTGTGCGTGGAGAGGTGCGTGCCACACCCCGAGCGCGAGGCGTACCGAGTTGACGGCGCCGAAGGAATGTAAGAAAAAGACCACGACGAGACCAGGTGTGTGAAAAAGCTCGAGAAGTATGGACAAGAAAAGAGAATAGTGCGACTGTTTTTGCAAACTTATTCCGGAGTGAACAGTCTCCTAATAAACATGAAGCTACGCAGAGGTTCGACTGCACGTACAAAGCTAGAGCAACAAACAGCCGGCAGGTTTTTTCTCGGTACGAGAGAGTGCGTGCGTGCATGCGCGCGTGTGTGTGTTTAAAGAACATGTTTGAAGATTGTAATATCAAAAACCAAACAGAGCTATGTTCTCGTGTGTGCAAGTCACATGGATGTGTAGCCGCTCTCTCCCTCGCTCTTAACCCCTTTTCTCCGAAGCGCGAGCTGCTCTTTCTTCCAACGGGATTTTTTTTCTGCCGACGCGCGTCGGGAATATCGCTTAGGCGACGACGACGACGACGACGACGACGACGACGACTATTTACACGAGGCGATCTATCTAGCCAGTGGAGAACGCGAGGCCGCGAGTGCCGATGGAGGTGCGAAAGAGAAAACTGGCTTTGGTTTTGTCGAGAGAGAGAGAGAGAGAGAGAGAGAGAGAGCGAGAGGGGGAGGGGGCATGTATATAGGCACGCTGGCTCTGTGAAAACAAAGCTGCTCGACTTTGATGTACGAGCTCGCGGAAGAAAACGGGGCGGGCGTTCGGATATGCGCGCCCATATACGCAAGTCCGCGTCCGAGAATAAACGCACGCGAAACAATAAAGCTCCGTCGCGCCGCGTCTTTGTCGCGGATTGAAACGCGCGGCTCGCGCTCCTCGATTACGTTTTTATCGCGTGACTGAGAGGCTTTAGCCTTTCCCCGAACTCGCGGCCCTGTCGCGCGTTTGATAATTTTACACGGTGCCGCGTGCACGCGCGGACCGCGATAGCGCCGCCGCCAGCTCTCCTCGGAAAGCCTACGATGATCTACGGCGTTTCGTGGAAGCTCTCGCCGCTGATTAATTGATGCTGATTCGAGTGCGCTTTGTCCTCGGAAACGTGCTCGGCGATAGCGGCCGCGCCGTTTCGTATCGGGCGAGCGGCGCCGCCTCGTCTTGCGGCTTCGCCCACTTCTTTTTCGCTTCCTTTCCTCTATCGGGCTTGCGCGCGCTCCGTCCGAGGCACATGACAATGCAGTCGAGCTTAGCATTCGCGATGAGTCCGATTGGCACGCGCGACACTTTCGCTCGCCAACTTTATTGCTTTTCGGCGTCGCTGAATCACTGTCATCGATACGCTGCGCGCACGTGCTTCTACGTTGCACTCACGGCACTCGCGCCTCCTCCTTGAGTATTCCAGCGCCGTATCGGTCTTTATGTCCTCTACTGAAATTGATGAAAACTGTACTCGCCACTTCACACTCCATGATTTTTAAGTAGACAGCTCATCGTGTACCGTACGAGATTTTTGGTATTTGTACGGCTGAACAGTACGAAATAAAAGAGAGAGAGAGAGAGAGAGAGAGACTATAAATCTGCTTAAGCCACCACTTGCGACGGTATCATCGAAGTCGACGTCGCCACATACACATATATACAAATGCAACTTATGAATAAGCGATTTAAATATTAACATTCGATTTGACTTTCGAAGCGTATGCAAAAGTATGCACACATTCGTCCTGTTACTGACACGTTGTATGCTGCTGCCGTTCGAACGACCAATAATATAGTCGCGTGTTACACTTTATCCGACAGCGCCAAGATCGCGCGTAGGTAGCACAAGCCAACTTAAAATGACGAGCAGCTTTATTTTACTCGGTGAATTATAGTATTTTTTTTCTTTTGCTCCCGAAGCATTCCTACAAATTCGAGAGAAATCTGACGAGGAATTAGCGTCTGTCGACAAATTCCAATTGCACTACTACTAATCGACCACAGATTACTGTCAGTCGAACAAATCTTGTTTCTGCATTTATCTTCCAATATTTGTGAATGTCAATGTAACTGCCAGAAAATTTTACTCGAATTAAAAGCTGCATTATGCATCATTCGAAATGCTCATCTAAAAAACTTGTCAATTTTGCCGAGATATTATGCGTAATGTGGAAAAGCAGTTGAAAAATGTACGTATTCTTTTATGTGAATTTCATTCGTGTAAAGAGGCAGGGTAGCTGAGTGGAAAAAATCCAAAGAATGTTGTACTCGAGTTCGATATGCCTGGCAGCGCATATTTTAAAGGACATTTCTATCAACGCTAGACATTCTCAGATTATAACATGGGGGTGAAATTCTCCCGATTCACCCCTCGTCTCTACGCAGTCTCCATCGAATTCCGCAACTTCTTCTCGCGTGAACATTGAGTATGCGTTCTCTCATTTTACCTTTTAAAGAGGGTCAAAGTCCGTCTTGTAATTAAATGCAGATGGAAATAAAGTATAAGTTAACTTGAGCCTTCGCTCTGTATTCGTACATAATCGCTGAAATTCCAACTAATTACTGTTAAATCAACAGCGACAGTGATATTTACGAGATCCATAAAAATATTTTACCACTACCTTCGTTGATGAATTTTTATTTCTATTATAAAAATATCTACGTCGAGTTCTCTGTTATTAATATTAGCCCAAAGTCAATATCAGCAAAGAAACGAAAATTGAGATAGCGCCGCTCGAACTAGCCAATCGATCGCAGAGAAGAACCAAAGTTTTGTTCGTGCAAGAGTGAGATGAACGGAATTCGGCGCCAAATCGAAATATCAAGGTGGAGGGAGAGAAGGCGATTGCCTTTGTAGTAGCCGCATTTCTTCGAAAACGAAGAGAAGATCTGTCGCGATCTCGAGCGCCGTCTGCAAAGGCAACGACACAAAGCTCGAGAGGAGGGCGAGAGACAGGCCCGCATCCATCTCTAGCCTTTTGCCGCGCGGAGCTCTCTAAGATTCGCACAATCCCTTCGCAGTTAACGTGCCGGGGATTGGTGTCGACGCGGCGCTGGAACGTCGCTCAGTCTTCACACGTGCCGCACGGCTCTTTTCTCTCGTGGCGCCCTGCGCGCAGCCAAAATAAAAGCCGAAAGGACCAGTCATCTAATTCTTATTGCTACTGTCTCCCTCCCGAACCGTCCTCTATTTTTACGAAAATCGCCCGTAAACGGTTGGCGCGTGCGTGCAGCTAAAATAAACGGTTTGTTGGTATAGATGCTAAACAAAGTTCCCGAGCATCGGAGAGAGAGAGAGAGCGACAAAGGTGCTACAAACAGGCGTGCGAGTCCATTACTCAGGGCTCCCGCGGCGTAGCAAGGTCGTAGAGTCTCTTCGTCTTCTTCATCAGCGGCGAGTGCTGCGCGTACATTCGTTCTCGTTTGTGCGCCGATGAATAGCTGAAAGCCAAGTGTCGAGATCGTCGCCCTCTTATTCATCGTTCGCGTAACGCGTGCATCCGCGAGCGAGCGCGCTATACCCACCTCTCTCGGCCGTCGCATAGCCGGACAGCTCGTTTATTCGCGCTCTGTGTTTACACTGTCCGCAAACACACGCATACTCTCTCCTCTTCGTTCCGCCATTCATCCGCTCGGCGCTCGCTCTTTCTCTCTCGCTCTCTACTGTCGTCTGGCAGCTACTGTCCGCCTAATAGTCGATACATCGAGGTGAGAGCGAGCCAAGCGTACTCGTGCGTACTTTTGCAGTGTCAAGATATCCTCGACACCTTTGTCGATTTCATAAACCATCCGCGAATTCACCTTCGCCCGTTCGCTAAAGTAAACTCTGTCGTCGTCGTCGTCGTCATCGTTGCCTTTCGGTTTGCTTAGTCTCGCGACCGCGTTGCTTTGCTTTCCAGTCGCCCAATCTCGATATTTACAGTCGCAGATATTTATACAACAATTCATCGTTAAAATCGCATATACATTGGAATTCATCAGCGTGATATGTCGACGCTGGAGATGATATCGTTGCTCGGCGCATACACACAGCTGCACCCGCTTGACGAGACTGATAAAGCAAGAATAATTGTAAGGACGAACTATGGAATGTGATAAAAAGCAGCTCGGGTAGAAGAGCCGTGTCGCCGTATTAAACAGATAAGAATAATGAGCAGATGAAGATTGATAAGGGAACGTTGCTTGTTTAATTAAAAATGACGGTTAAATTCTCAGCTTATGAAAATTTTTCATATCCCGCGATAAATATATTGAGACATTTGCTCGGCAAGAAAAAAGAAACAGAAATTTGTCGCTTTCGTCGAGCTATCAATTTAGAATTCGACGCAAAATGTAATGGCGGTTAATTGAGCATTGAAATCACGTAGTGACCTGTTTATATGATTGGATGCAACAGTTTGGCCGCGTAGTTGCAGGGTTGCGGCGCGAGCAGGAGAGCGACGATAATCGCGGCCGTCAGCGCGTTCGCAGAGAGAGAGAGAGAGAGAGAGAGAGAGAGAGAGAGAGAGAGAGAGAGAGAGAGAGAGAGAGAGAGACGGACGGACGCCCGGTTCCCACGTAATCGCGGCCGCGGCGCAGAGCAACATGTAGCCGACATGCCGATGGGCAGTTTCGCGCGTCGTGCTACACGCCGATAGACGCCGATTAGCGCATCGACGCGATCGCTCACTCGACGCCACAGTGCCGCTCCTCTTTTTTCTTCTCCTAGCTGTTTACGCTATACTTCAACGTAGTTCGACGAAATAATACTCAATTCGGTTGTCCAATTTACAATTATTCAACAATTATTCGCGATTTGGCCGTACGTAACGGTCTATTTATTATTAATTACGTACAACTTTAATAAATCATTGAAAGTATTGATGATTTCGTAATAAACGATGCTAATAACAGTTAATAGGATTCGTGAGGTTTTGCGAATCAGCAGTGTTGTCATTAGCAACTGCAAGTTGAGTTATGTAAATGGTAGCATTAATATTTAGGTAGAGCACGTATTTTACTGTAAAAGTCCTAATTTCAATTTGTTCAAATGTATTGATCGCATAATTATCGGAGATGAAAATATGTTTTATTTTCATTAAGCAAATCGATAAAAAGTCCGAGGACAGTGCATTCAAATGAAATGAATCCCTACCGTTCTTTTCAAAGCTGGAATGAATGAAAAATAATTTAAAGTTCGCAAACGAAAGCAAAGACTTAACTATAATAAACATCGGCGTTTATTAAAATAAAAATTGACAAAATAGAGATGAAAAACTAAGGGCTGCGTAATGGAAAATAATATTGATCCACGTGATGTGCGAAGCCAAGCGGTTGAAAGATATCGGTCCATTTGCGAACTTGTAAACGACGAAGAGAATGGTACGCACATAGAGGCGAACAGTGCACTCGCCTAAAAAAGCGTATAAGCGAAAGGGAGAGAGAGCTAGACGCAGTGGGCGCGACGGAGCCGGAGAGGAGCGAGAAGAGATGGCGCGAAGAGGCCGATTTCGCGGGCAGATGACGCTGCTCGTTAACGTGAGATACGGCTCGCAATTAACATTCCCTTTGTTGTGGCCGAGCGAGCGCCAGCGAGAGATGGAGAAAGAGCGAGGGATAGTTTCGCGAGCCGCTTAATTTTATTGGAGCGGCTCGTTCTCGCGACGCTTTAAACGCTACTTTGTGGCCTTTTCGCCACGCGTAAACGAATTCGGGAGGGCACTAGTCACTTTTGCGCGCGTCGATTCTGCGGTTTCGCGCAGCCGAACACACGGCTCTAGCTTCATCCCCTTGCCCACGCCGTACCTACCTACCTCGCGCACTTGCAGCCGCAATAATTCTGTTTACGAGCCAATTTCAGAATTTGATTCACATACAGAATTTCGCAAGCACGGATGGATTTATTTTGAAGAAAGCTGATTAGAATCTGGCAGCTGGTCTCACTTAGCTCGAAAAAAACTACGACACGCCAAGTACGAAGATAATTTCTCCAAACGAGTTGCTCCGAATAAAACGTCTAATTATAAGTCTTTATTTTTAGAACGCTCATGCGAGAGCACTCATTCAAGCGTAACATACCGCACTATGTTGCGCATTGCGTTTGTTGAATTACGACTCTGAACCGCACGAAAGAAAACACGCATTTTATGAGCATAAATATAAGCTGAACAAGCTTTTCGGATTTACAGAAGACACGAATGTCACATTAAGTGTGAACTCAAACTCAAATATACAGTTTTTTACACACGGCACTCAATATTTTTTTTCGACAAAAGTACATGACTACTTGGTTCGTTAAAAAAAGCCCGGACATAATTCGCCCTTGCTGTAGGCACGTGGCAATAAAGTAACCCCTCTACAACTACTTTTTTCGTCTCTTCCCATCGCCAAAGATTTACAACAATGTTCCATTGGCAGAAAGTGAGTCTTTTGTGATTGCTACGTTTCTCAGGATGAAATAAACAAATGTATTCGTTGAAAGATGACATTCTTACAGTATATCGAATGCGACGTTGCAAGGAAAAACACATCGGAGTTTGCGTGAGCGCGCGCGCGATCACTGAATCAGCTATCATAAGCGAAAGGGGTTAACCAGAGCTTTGCGGCTTTGGGCTTGCTGCACTTAGCTCGGGCGTCTAATCTATTATTGAGAATGTCGTTTGGGCAACGCCACTGGCGTCGCGGCGACGAGCCTCCATTAGCGCGTGTGGCCCGCTAAACGTCACTCGGCGCGCACGGCTTCGACTGGTTCTCGGTATTAGTCGCGCGCCGCGGTTCCGCCCTGTAATCCGTTTCTTGAAATAATATTCAGCGGAAGTCTGCCACTAAAAGCTTTAATTCACGCCCTCGTCTTTTATCCGCGGCTCTAATCGCGCGCATCTCTCCCTCCTCTCTCCTCTCTCTTCTCTTTGGAATTTCGTTGGTGGAGGCGCAGCCTCTGCGTCTGTTTACTCGAAGCCGCGGCTAAAATTAAGCAGATGCTTCAGCTGAATTATTACCTTGATGGCTTTTCTCTTTCATCTACTTTTGAAGAATACTATTTATTTGAATTATACAGTTGACGCTATTTACTACTCTGCAAACGAAAAAAGAAAGCTAAACAGAAATAAAAATGCAAAATAAGAAGCACGAATCGGAGACGTGATTAACAGCGCACGGATTTCCGAGTGTGTGCCAGCCAGCAGTGAGAGTACGTTGGAAAAAGTTGACACGCATGATGGAGTGCAGAGAAATTCGTCCCTAACGAGACGCAGTCGGGCCCGATAAGCGGGCGCAGCTTTCATATCGCTATCGTCATTCTGTAATTGATCAAGTTTCGCGCACGTGTGTGCCATTGAAATTTCTCTCGCGAATCAGTGTAGCGGGACGACGAGCCGCCGTCTGCACCGCGTTGCGTCACTCGTCCTCAGAAGTGCGTCGCTCGATCGATTTCAGGCACAAGTATCAAATGCCAGGACTGCCGTGCGCGCTTCCTCAGACGCGAGAGTCGAGCGCATTGACTGGTGGAGCGAGCGCCAGAACTCCGACCCGCGATGAGTCGGCACTAGACTACAGGCACGTACTTCGCCAACTAGCGCCGCCCCGTCAATACTTCAATTGAATGCGCGTAGAGCTTGCATTATGTACCATTATATATCCTCATCGACTCGCGACCGACTGCTACTCGGATGCGCTCAACTTGACGGTGTAGCAAGCAGAGTGTCAGCTCTCTTTTCCCGCTTAACGATCTTTCGCAAAAGTGCGTCGATTACAATGATGCGAGTAATGGCCGCACTTGCGTTGTTTCGCACACCACGCCGGCAGCGCGCGTGCAGTTTGAAAGCGAGCGACGAGAAAAGAAAAGGCGCGCTAAAGCTGAAAATCAATCTCCGTCAGAGGTGATTGGGACGATTGAAAGAAATCCAAAGTCCGTAGATCATCTTGGGCATCGAAAGCAATTACGCGACGGTGCGCTCGTGTTCGCGAGCTTATTATTGTACCACGCGGTGTAAGGAGGCAGAGCCGACCGATCGCTGGACTCGCGGAGGAGGCCTAGAAGTTGACACATGTAGATCTGTCGGTCGCATTGGTTCGATCGATCAAGTCGACGCATCAACGCCTCGTACTGCGCCCAAAAAATTCCACACGAATACATGTATATCGGAACGACGCGCTGTACGGACCGACGATAAATCAGCGCTTGATTAAAGACCAACCGTTGCCGAGCAGTCGTGCGAGAGTGTAATAGGGATGTGATTACATAGATGTAGTAGGTGGCTGCTGCCACTGACGTATGAATGATTTCATCGCCTCTATCTATCGTCGTCTCGCCTAGCTCGATAGGCCGAACGCACGTTTGATCGTTGACCTCTGGCTCATCGGCTGTTTCATCGTATCTCGCCAAATCCACGTGCACAATATCATGTCCGATTTCAGATCATCGGTTGCCGGATCGAGGCTACACGCTCACCGGCTGCAAAATACGAACTCGCATACGTTGAACAGCGCCCGATCTGGTGGTGCACACGACGCCGATTAGACGCTAATACCCACGTTGCGAATTAGTCACGTAGTCGCGGCGCGACTGTAGGTTACGTGCACACCATGGCAGAGAAGAGAGTTGGTCTAGTCTGTTCTGTTTTTCCGCATATGCGTAGTAATTATAACGGCAGATGCATCCGTGAGCCTTTCTCCCACTTGCACGGGCGTGTGCACCGTACGAATCCTCTTTGGTTCGCCGCTCTTGAATAATCGAATAATCACACCCAAGGCGACTGCCTTTATCCTCTTCTTTTCTCTCTGGACTGAAAGAATAGCTTGCGTATTGCAGAGATTGCAGCTACGGCGGAAAGCTCTCGAAAATAGTGCGAAGTGGTTTGCTCCTTAACACGCGTCGATCGCTCGGCGAGAGAGCCAAGAGAAACGTGACGCGATGGCGAATTCGTCAAAAGTCCGGCAGTAGAGTGCGAACGAACGAGCGCAATACGTGCCGAGTGTCCACGCGGGTCCGATTTGGAGTGGAGCTATTTTGTGTTGGGTTGGCGCGAGAGGACGAGTCCGTGCACGGCTCGAATAGCGCACGGCGTGCACACCAGTGCCGCGGGGACAAGAGGCAGACGTTCGGGCCGGCCAGTCCGCACGGACGTCGTGAATTGATAGAGAGCGAGCGAGAAAAAGCCCATCGATTATCCTAGCGGTCTTTGTGTGCCCGCTTGCTCGGTTGCGGTTGAGGCGCACGATTGGCCGCTGAAAAAGCCTCGCGGCGCGGGGATAAAAATGAATCTCGGACGTTCGCTCCTAGCGGATAACCTACAACTCGATCGTCCTCGTCGTCGTCATCGTCGTCGTCGTCGTCGTCGTCGTCTTCGTCCGCTATGTTACAGCCGTGCCAGCGATTAAAGCCGTTTCTCGAGCGGCCTTATGTTAGAAAGCTACATCCGCCGATAAAATTACTGTCACTCGTGTTCCGCGTTCCAACTCGCACACGAGCCAGGCACACGCGTGTATGCAGGACTGATAAAACGACATCTCACGTTTGACTCGAGCTGCTTGCCTTGTTGCCGCGATGCGTGCTGCTGCGGGTACCACGGTGACGACAGGCACCGAGTTCACGACAACGAAGCGTTTACTCTGACAAACTTTGTGCATATAATAATGCTCGTAAAGCTGCCGCTATTTTTGATATCGACATCGTTGAGCTCTGCGTTGCAGGTAAGCAACTGCGCACACGAGCAGTGCCGAAGCGCGGGTATGTTTACCGAATGCTGATGAAATTGATTAGCTATTTTAATTGGCGCGCGCGCGTAGCTGGGAACTTGGCGGAATTTTAATAGATTAATTGTATCGAGCGCTGATTGCAGCGTTATTACAAGTGCAAGTAATTACATAAGTTTTTGATTAGAAGCAGCGCGCTTGTCTCTGATTGACAATGTAATTACAAAGTTAGATTTACACGTGCTGAATAAAGCATCGAGCGAGCGAGCGCTGGCAGCTCTCGTTCAGCAGAATCCATTGTTTAGTTCGGCAAGTACAAATTACTCTCCAACAAATAGCGGCGCAGCAGCATTTATTGAGTTTTCGACCTTCTCATCGAGTGGAAAAACAAGTGCGCCAGGGTAGGTAGAAATAAAAGAGAGGCTGTTGAGCAAATAGGCAGCATGTGTAGCGAGAAGGAGAGAGAGAGAGAGAGAGAGAGACAGAGGGAGCGCGCGGATGAGAATCGATTAAACGGTAAAGGGCTAATGTAAGTCAGCTCCCAAGCGATCGCGAATTCGACCGAGAGAGCTAGCGTATGCAGAGAGCGGGCCGCTAATGAATAAAAGGAAGAAGAAGACGAGGCGGCACGGTTGCGAAGGCGGAGGAGAAGAAGGCGGCTATCGAATACCGCGAAGCCAAGTAAGCGCAACGATCGTTCAGGGAAGGCTGCGGCTGCTGCTGCGGCTGCTGCGGCTGCTGCTGGCGCTGCTACTGCTGCTGCTGCTGCTGCTGCTGCTGCTGCTGTTGCTGCTGGTTGCGCGCTAATTAAGACACGATTAGTCCGCGGGGCCCGCAGAATTTCATGATCGATTAGAATCGCCGATAAACGATCACGGGCCAGAGGGTCCGCGAGCACGACCTTAATTAGCCTACACGATCCGATTTTATTTTTCGCTCGGCGCTCACATGTGCGCACACTCTCTCCGCTCTGTGCATGCGCTCGCGCGACAGAGCTGCAGAAGGGCCCGCCGTTAACGAAACTCGCTTAGCCCCGGCTGCTCGGACTCGTTTTATCGTTTTATGCATTAAACATTGCGTGGAACATCCGCGTTAAGCAAGCGAGCGCCTGCTCCGAGCTCTCCACCCGCCGGACATGGCGCTCGTTCTTTCCTCGAGCGATCCACGGCAAGGCCGTTGTTGCGTTGTCGCGTTGTCGCGTTGTCGCGTTGTCGCGATCCGTGCCAAGTCGCTTCTACAGGAGAGCCGCTCGAAAAATCGCCTCCGCTGTACAAATTATTCGTTGCAGGCGAGCCGATCGAATGTTCCCGCGATCGGGGAGAAGGGGCACAAGAGATGATGCCGTGTAATAGTACCAGGCAGATATCTCATAATGCGCCTGTCCGTGGAGAAACTTTCGTTTACGCGTAAACGCCTCGGTGGAATCGTTATAGGCGCCGATTAGCCAAAAGCAACAAAAGTCCACACGCTCGCGCGCCTACGTTCAGCGATCGGCGAATCTTCAATGCGGATAATGGCCCGTACCCCGCGCGCACGTAATTCCTCGTAAATAGTCGCTAATAACGGTATGGATTACTCAAAGCTTTCGCTCAAAGTGCTACATATACGTCGATAGCGCGCCTACAGCTCGTACAAGAACCTGTTTTCCATTTTTCTTCGTTTTTATCGTTTATCGCAAATTTAGACGATCCAACGCAGCGCGCTCACTCTAAATTAATGTTTGTCAATCCTGCTATTCGGAGAGAGGGAGAGAGATGACGCACTTTCAGAGCTGCTTGCTTAATCGTCTCACTAAAGTTCAGGCTTTAATCAAAAGTAGACTACGACGACTGCCTCTGATAAGAATTTTCCCATTTACTTATAATACGCATTTACACGGGCGATCGACGAAGCTCACAGCCTGATCTTGGAAATATTTGTAATAAAGTTTTTATACACAAGGATTAACTTGCAACGCATTATAGGACATTCGCATTGAAAAAAGCGAAGAATCAATTTTTTTTTCGATAAGCTCGTTAGATCCGCTTGTTTTAAGCGCTATTTATTTGACACTAATGTTATTCAGCTTTTAAGGGAAAGCTGTTTGGGCTGCCATATTATTTGCGAATAAATATGAGCGCATTTTTATCGAGGTGCGTCTATGCTTATTCCAATATGCGATGCATATGAAGAATTGATTTACGGTTATTGGCTGAGTGCGAGCGCAATAAAATTGCTGGGACAGAACATATGCGTTTGGGGAGTGAGAAAGAGGGTTTAGTTGAGTTGTAAAGGACCATTAATCCCCCACTCAGCGGCACCAGCAGCAGCAGCAGCAGCAGCAGCAGCATATTCTAATGCAGTTGAATCTCAAATGCGCGATAATATTTGTCTCGCGCTTGCGGTGTATGTCGAAAGAAATGCTTCCTCTTTTGTCGTTATACGTGGGAATGAAATGAAGCAGCAAGCGATAAATAACGATATAATCCATCGCAATAAATTTGGAAGAGCCATTATTTACTCGAAAATCATTCTCTTCACTTTGCACCATCCCTCGGAGGCGATAAATATTGAAATGACCGCGAGAGCTCGCGAGCGTTCAAAACACTCGCTGCGACAAAGACATAAAGGACAATACGAGGCAGCCGATGTCACGTACGATTCACAAAAGTCAAAGAGACCTGGTAGCGAGCGTCGAGGAGGCGACCGCTGGCACACCCGCAAGCATCTCTATCTGGCGTCAGCGCGCTTGTTAGCGCGCTCAACGCGTGCTTACGAGCCCTTACTTCGGTCGTCACAATAGACGATTTAGACTTAATTCGATCCTCGCGCCCAAGCCCCTATGTGTCGAGACACTCGAGCGCGAGAAAACGTCGGCGACATAACCGGCCACGGTCGATCGAATACAATCGAGAGACCGGACATTGCGCAGCCAAATTTATTAATATATTCGGCAGCAATCAATCCAACAATTTAGCCAGTGGGTTAACCAAAGTTGCTTGCAATTATCACTTCTTACTGTGACCTCCAAATGTCCCTGGTGTACCACAATATACATGATTCATAAATTTCAATTGCTTCGAATTCGTCGCAGACGACCACCATTCGACGCCTATTGAGCTCGCATCCTCAATAGGCGTCCACGCTTTTTATTCCAAGTACGAAATTGCTTTATGCTCGACAATTTTATTCGATGAGACTACCTCCATATGTCATTTTATAAATAACACTCGAGATATTATGCTCGTTATTGGAACGATGCGCTGACAGTGTGGTATTTTTGTTTCAATCTGCCGAAACCGAGCTGATTGCCCTCGCAGCATTGCAGCAATCATTAGCCAAATGTCGAACACGATTAGCGCAAGACAACTGGACTTGAATGGGAGAGGCGAACAAGAAAGACAACAGCAACATCTCCTCTAATTGCATTAACGGTGGTAACGCGAAATCCATTAATTAGTAGTCGCTGGCAGAGCTTCCACCTACTGTAAACACAGACATACGCGTGAAACAGCATCATTATTATACATTGGCTCGTAAAAAGGCTACTTTTAGCGAAACTCGCGTGGCCGTATAGCGCCAGAGAATTTCGTGCTTGCGAAAGCCTTTTTCGCGGTTTCATGCCCACTCGGTCCACGTGCAAATGGAATAATCCACCCTGGCGATTAATCCTGTGCATAAAATTAACGCCTCGTGCTGCTTCCCACTTGGCGCGCACGTTAACGCGTACTATCGCTCGTATTTGTCATTGTGTCGCGCGATGATATGACTTCGTACCATCGAGCTTGAATTCGAAGGAGGCACGGCAGGCGACGCTTCTAGTCGATACCGTTTGAAGAGATCGCGGGACTTACAAAGACGACAGTATAATTCATTCGTTCTTGACAATGGGAAAAAAAGCTGATGCGGGAATGCGGAAGCACGCGCGCGCTCTCAAACCTCGACACATATAAATCCAGCTGAGCATAATTTGGATCTGCCTGGAAGCCGGCGAAGAGAACGAGAAAACGGCCAATGCGAGAAACGAGAGAAGTACGGCGCAACGCACTGAATTAATATCAAGCGAATATAAGCGACGAGTTAAAAGGCCGCTTGCGTTAACTAACTTGCGGCCGATTGGATTGGTATAGGTTATTATAATCGGCGCTGATTATCCGGCTGCGTTATTTACGAGATATTTATGTATATAAGAGAAGAAAACGATTGCGCGCGGTGGCTTCTTGTTTCGTCGCTAGCAGGCGAATAAATAGTGGGCCACGCCTTCTGTGCCGACTGACTGCGCAGTGCGGCCTGCGCGAGCAGGGAATCGCAAAAGGCCTCGCGTTGTTCTTTACGAGCGCTACATATGTATGTGTACACACACACACACACACACACACACACACACACACACACACACACACACACATATATCGGAGAATCTCTCTCTCGATTTTTTAAACTGCAACCCAAGAGAGAGAGAGAGAGCCGATCGTTAATGAGAATCTATGTACGTTTAATCAGGCCGCGCGCACTCGAAAATTTCTTTAATTAAATGACGACTGCTGCTGCCGTTAGCCCCGACTGCACTCCTTGAGCTTAGTATCCCTCGCGTGTGCTCGCTGCTGCTTCTTTTTCTATGAAAGAATCGTACGATAGCGGCGAATTGTCACTGTTGTAGAATACAAATGATTACGTTTTCGATTAATTTATGTCACATGGAAACAAACAGATGGACGATAAGATTTAGATACACTGCTGATACCTTTTTCATGATCATCAATAATCGTTTTTTCCTAACGAAGAATAAAGCTATCTCAAAGTGTCGGAAATGCCGATAATGTATTTAATGAACGACGTTAGCGCTTGTCGACGTTAAAATATCGAGTATAGCACGAGTTATAAGTCGATAATTGGGTCAGTCGATACATCAATTTCTACCAAAAGTAAAATAATTATGCAGTGCAGCAAAAAGAGCAGTATAGCTATTAGGCGCAAAGGAAACAGCTGGAATTGAACAAAGAGAATTGCCGTGCTTTCCGGCTTGACATTTGAAAAATAGTCGACCGCGTCGGCTGTTTGTAAGTTATTGAAAAATCTCAGCGCCTTAATTGAGCGTAATGTTGTTGGAATTTCCGACAAAAAGGAGGGGCGAGCAAGCGAGCGCATATCGGTGTTAAACGATATTTCCTTTTTTTCGCACGGACGCAACCTCATAGCATACTTTTTATGAGCAACAAATTCCAAAGTATCAAGAGTTCGCTTAATTAAATAAGAAATGTTAACGGGCCCAGCGCGCCTCCTCGGCTGGAAGCGAGGCGAAATTTCGTTGATCCGCGAAGGCGGCACTCTTCTCTCAAAGTTTTTTTTCTTTTTTTATTTATTCGGGCGCCGCGCCACCGCCGCGCGTGTCTCGATATCCACCTGGTGCTGCTGTTGCTTCTCGCTTTTTTCTTGACGCTCTCGAGATTCGCGCCGCTCCGTGACACGGTAATTATTCGCCACGGAGAGAGAGAGAGAGAGAGAGAGAGAGAGAGAGAGAGAGAGAGAGAGAGAGAGAGAGAACTCTGGCGTCACTATATGGTAATCACTCGCAAGAACTAATTGTTCTTCGCGTAAATACGCTGCCAAGGATTTATTAAAAGCCGTCTCTCTTTCTCTTGTCTTCTCTCGCAGTATTTTTTTTCCTTTTTATCTCTTCTTTCTTTCCCGTCCTTCATTATTTCATTCATTTTTCTTGGCATCAACGCCTCAAAAGATCTGATATGTGTCAGTGCGTGCACTGCTTTCTCTTTTCTCCGCACGAGAGTCGAGATTGACTTTGAATTTGCATATTATGACGGCATAGCTATCGTATATCACTGATGTCAGAATTACATTGGATATGCTTTTCCAAAATTAAATATTCTTTGAAACTCTGTTTTCAATATTTTCGACAGCATCAAAGGGTTTGCTGGAAATTAAGGGAAGGCTCGTTTTTAATTATTTATCCAACATACTCACACGAAACTGTACTGTCTTAACATGTCCTTTCCAGGAAAAGAAAGTTAGTCAGCTATGAAAATGACATTTGTCGCAATAGATTACCGTTAAGATGATTGCTCCTATAACGTGAGAAAATAGTTTGAGAACGTATTGCAGGAGAAAACTGTGCGTACGTAACAGATCAGTTCAGAGTCTACGATACATTGACGAATACAAATAGTGATAGCGATGCTTCAAAAGATCGCTTGTTCTTTGTCTCGTAGCATCGTCGGCCCAATTAAATGCCTCAAACAGAGCGATACTTTGACGTCGCTGGATGCTTTGTCACGCTATCAATGAAGTGGCAAAAAAATCTTCTCACGCGTACGCTTGTTTAGTGGCACGAATACGATCGTCACATCGCGCAGAGGATTCGTCATTGAGAATCAACAACTTGGTAAGGGTATACGCTGAAATTGATTTTACGACTGATTAAAACCACACCATAAACCCATAAAACTGTTTCGAAACATTTGATGTTACAATTCATTCGCGTGTACACTTATATCTGTAACTAATTGAAAATAAATCAATGCCGTGGCGATGAATTCATGTGCAGATGTAAAAGCGACGTTAAGCGAGTACTCGTAGCGTGCCATTGTTACCGGAATGTAATATTTGCGCACGAAGAGCGTCAGAGGCAAAACAATTTTCAGTTGAGCCAACGGAATCACCAATAAGCCCTGATAAATTGAACGCGTAATCGAAACAAGGCGACGAGAGCGAGAGAGAGGGAGAGAGAAGTTGGCCTCTCCGTCGCGTGCGTGGGATACACGATGATGTAAATATTTTTTCCAGCGCGCTCCCTTTCTTGCTGCCAGTCAGAGAGCGCGAGAAGCAAAGGACGGCTTCGGTGGTTTCTCGGGTACACATATATAAAGGCGGGAGTGTATCTCTCGCGCGGCGGCGGCGGCGGCGGCGGCGGCGGCGGCGGCGGGTCCCTTGATAATTAATTGATCGGCCGCTGAAGATATCGGGGATCGAAGCGCGCGGGCTAGTTTCGACTTCTTCGAAATAATCTGCCGTGTACCTCGGCGAGCTCTCTGTCCTCCTCTATATTCATTGTGGGACGCTGCTCCCTCCCCTCATTTCAACTTTGATTTTCGGCAGGCCAGCGGAGTGGGGAGCCAGGATAAAATTAGCCTTTCGACTAGCTGAAGTAAGAGACGCGGGGAGAGGAGCTCGTTTTTCGATGATAACCTAATAAATGTGATTAATTAGCGAGGCGCCAGTGTAAAAAGGTGAGCGTGCGCGCACGGAAGATTTATACGCGAGATGCAAAGAGCGCTCGCGAACACCGAAGAGGAAAATCAGAAAGCGAGCCTGTAAAGTGCGCGCGAGAATGCCACGCGGCGTATAATTTATTTCACATTTTTTCAACTGGATAACTCAATGAAGGAACTTTGGTCCCGTCATCTTGCTCTCCTACTCCGTCGTTGCGTCATTCTGCCGATCGAAATAACCTTGCGAAAATATTTTTGCTTTTGTAAAGCTCTCGTCAACGTCACTGGTCAGTATGTAAAACATGCTGTACGCTCGATTGGATCATTGTGTTATACGTACACCAAAGAGAGACAAAGTTTCACGGGAATACTATTAACGCGTCTCAAGATTAATAGTCGTGAGGAGAAAGAAGCAAAGTTTGGTTTCTGTGGAGCGTCATGTTTTGTCGATCAATCTCCGCAATGTCGATCATCATTGTCACAATAGCCCGGAGGAATCCCTGTGTGTTGGATCGTCAACGTCATCCTGTGATTTCTCGATGAGCCTAATCCTCTTAGGTGCAAGGCTCCTCGAATGCTCGTCGATGTATGGGAGAGAGGCGCACTTTCGCCTTAGAGAGCATCACAATCGACGCTCGCCCGCGCACCAGTTGACGGGCTTCGTGAGAAGGAGTAATGGCAGATAGTCTCGCGGAGATAAGCCTGACGCGTCTCTAGCCCACCAGCCTCTCTCTCTTTCTGAGCCTCCGTCAAGCCAAGTTTTTTTCCTCCGCCGTGGTGCGCCGCCGGATTTCTCCTCCTTTTTTCCACTCGCGAAAATGCTTTCGATTGTGAATCCGTCGAGAGCGGAGATACGCCGCAACTGCCAGTCGGCTTTGTGGATTTCTCGCATCAGAATTCTTCATGAGAAATGCCAGCTAAAACGTTGCGACGTAGAAAATAACTTTTTTTTCTCTACTTTCTTCCTTGGAGTTTTTGCTCCTTTTTGCTGTCAAAAAATTTACGGAAATACAATCTCGAAAGCATCGCGCTTTACGCGACATTTATCGTTTTCGCCTTCTCGATGTGCATTCAACGAATAATTTTTCCTATTGCAAATCGTGCAGTGGCGCTGAAGTAAAAGATTATGTTTCTGTCGCAGCATCGTTTTTCACGACATTCTCGGAGTACATTAATATGTCTGGAGAGGAGGAAAAAAAAGGAGAAGAAGAGAGAAGAAGTAGCTCCCGCCAAAGGGAGTCGCGCAAGTACATAATGCAGTAAAGCTGCGCAAGTGAACTCGATCGGATATCAATTGAATGAGAAAGCGCGGCAGCGACGTTGACTCAATTGCAACGAATTTTTGCGGGGCGCTCGCACGTTGGCCAAGGTCAGTTGGTCGTGCTCTTGCCTTAAGCGGCAAAATCCCGTATATGGCGGATCGCTGCATCGTGCATTCCGATGAGAAATAATAAATTGTCCGCCGCACTGGGCGTCAGCCATGCGCGGCTGTATTAATTAGGTTTGCCGAGTCTATATATATAAAAGGTGTGCTCGAGCCGGCGGCTTTTTGCTCTCATGCTAATTTGCCGCAAAGCAGCAGTGTTAACGTCACCTCGTGACCAGACGCGCGCCTCTCGCCCCTTTGCGCGCGCACACACCATCGGCGAAACCTTTTTGCATGCTCAAGGTCGCGCATGACGCGATTCCGCGAACACGGAATACCGGAGATCGCTCTTTTTCCCCCTGGAGGCTTTTTCAACCAGGTTTCTCCGCTTTCTTCTTTTTTTCTTTGTTTATTTTTGGCCGCGCGGATAAATTATGCATTAAATTCACTGACAGTGCGCGAGTTCGCACATCGTTAATTAGTCAAATGTAATGCTTCAAACGCTCGCTCACTTCCAAGGATCCTCTTGATTGAAGAGCGGGCACGTGCGCTGAAGCTGAATGCGTACGGCACTGGACGAACGAGAAAACGGATCGACCGAAAAAAATCATGTTTTTTATCGGCTCGAAGGTCTACACACCCGTGTGCAGTGTGTAAAGTCGCGCGCGCGCTCCACGGCGTCTCGCAGGACATCAATCAATAGCGGATGTGAGCGTGCGCCCGCAAGTCATATATCGGACAAATAAAATATGATCCGCGCCTGCGAGAGCTCGCGTTTTTCGAGGTGGGTCGCCCGCTCGTGTGCGCGAGGCTTTCTTTGGCGCGCGGCGTCTTTCGCCACCCTGCCACCGGTCAATCAGGTCATTTATTCAGTATAAACGGGCGCGCCTCAACCAGTGTATCGCATTAAAATCCCCAGCGGCGGCAGCGGTGGCAGCGGCGGCAGTGGCTCTCCATGAATAATTCATAGGGCCGCCGAGCCGAGGGGGTCTCTCTCTCTTTCTCTCTCTCTCTCTCTCTCGTCTCATTGTTACGTCCCGCTCTTTCTCGTCAATTTCTCTCGGTCGTTTTGCGCTCGCTGACGACTCGCAGATCGAGGCCGGACGTCCTCGCAAGGTGCGTATACCTGTCTACCTTCTCTCGTCTTGGTCGCCTTCGCTTGCAATGTGCCACTCATAATGGGATCTTCTCCGCGATCCATTGCTGCCTGCATGTGCGCGAGGTATGATGAATTTCAGAGCTGCTGTTGCTGACGTCGAGGCTTCGATATTTCATCCGATTGTTGCACTCTATATATCGAGACGACGAGCGAGAGTCTCGTGCCTCGCTTCTCCCGTTTTTTACTTTGCTTTCTGCGCGACGATGAGAGATCCCAGATCAGCTTTGTAATTTATCCTCTCTCGCGGCCGCAGCGCTTTTCTTTATTATTATTTCTTTTCTCCTTTTTGCCCTTTTATTTCTCGCATTTTACGCGTGGGCACGTAACATATCCGATGCGCGCGCCGCGCCAAGCCGTTCATCAATCATTTTGCTGAATATTTGATTGAATGCCTTATCTTAAATTAGATTACGTGGGATGAGATTTCTCGGCGATAACTCACCGAACAATGCCACGGCCGGACGCCTCTTCATTGCAAATTTTTGATAAATCGTTGTTTTAACGCGACCATTAGTTTTTCGACCGAGGCTCCGATGTATACTTGCAGCCGACGATGCCGCCGTGAGGGTCCATTTGGCTTTCTGCCTTGCTACATTCGCTTGCGTGCATTCTCATTTTCACCGATCCAGCATCCGTACGCGTCCGCTTAAGGCAAGAGCACGACCATCCGAGCTTGGCCAACCTGGCCGAAAATTCGTTGCAACTGAGTCAACGTTCAGGTCGCGCTTTCTCACTCATTTGCCTGTCTCTCGCACGCTCGGATCTTGGAACATGCATCGGGCTCAAGCCCGTTAATTACCAGTAGGAAAATATAGACTTATTTCAAGACGGGTAAGTCAGTTGTTTTACGCGTATCCCGTGTACAGCGCAAACTTGATCCCCACGGCGGCAGCGGGGTCAGATCGCGGCGACACAGTCATCTCTCGCTCGGAAAACGACGAGGGCAGGCTCCGCGCCCGAGGATTAATGTACATCGGGAGCAATCTGTCAACTGAGAATACCCGAGATAGCGTCTCTCCGGCGAACTATCGAGTTAGCTGAGCGATGAGCATACGAGGACGCGCGACGCCATCGCAATACCCATTGTAGAGGCAGGCACGTGCTCTCGCAGCGATCGGGCCAACGAGGTCTCCACGTGTTCGTAGTCTGCCTGCTCACGCCCTTTCGTTGCCGAGAGCAGCTTTCGCGCGCTACATCCGAGTGCGCTTTTCTCGACTGCTGCTCGATCCATTTGCCTGTGATCGTTATTCTTACAAAGATTGACGAACGCGAAATCGTCGTCACGGAGTCGGGCCGAAGAGACACAAACGGGTAATTTAAAAGCAGCGCCAAAGAGCTTGCCGCGGCAAGTGGATGAAACAGCTGTCCAAGAGCCGCGGCGCTGGCTGGCGATCTGTGCTCTCGGGAAGACGCGAGTTGCAAAGTTGATTAAGTCGGTTCGCGTCCAGAGTCGGGCGTACTCCGCGAGCGAGCGAGCGCGCGCGCGTGCGAGATGGCGTCGGGCCGAGCCGAGGTGGCAAGTTGACAGGTCCCGTCGTCGGGTTTCAAAGCACGTTCGCTGATCCTTTTGGCTCTCTGCCATTAAACGAGGCGCTAAACGGACACGAGGGCCTCGTTACGCCGCCGGACGAGCGCGCGACGTGTGGTATTTACGGCTCTGCTCGAATTCATCGTAAAATTCGCGTTTAATTAAAGCGCGCCAAAGCACGGGAAGGAGAGCGCTCGCGAGCGGCACCAGGTGCGAAGCGCGAGGGCCGCGCTCCCTTCGATTTTGATTTGCGATCTGGCCGCGATCGTCCCGAACGGGCACTGGCTCGCGCCTCCGTTTTCGGAGCGATCGTTCCGTCGAGGAGCCGTAATCACACGCTCGCGGCCGACCAGTGACAAAGGTCACGAGATCGGAGCGAGCGCGACGCGGGAGGAAAGGCGGCAGCGCCGCGGCACTCGCGCGCATTCGACTTGGGCCTATTTTCAATGCGCGGACGGATTATCGACTATAATTAGTCAGAAGCAGAGGCAGCCGCGTGCAGCCGGAGAGCAAGAGAGAGGGAGTTGGCACCCTCTGGCGTCACGCGAGCCTCCCTCGCGCGTTGGCAGCGCAAACACGTTAATGCCGAGAGATAGATTGACTTGTCGTGCGCGCGCCTTCGCGCACGTCACAGGCCAGCTGCAGCCCGAGCGCTCGCTTAATCACCGTCAAATTCAATCAATATACTAATTAGCGCGCTAATTTTAACGCGATTATCGGTCGACGTGACTTTTAGCGAGGTGCGGCCAGGCGCGCGCAGCACACTCTCCGACTCTCCGACACTCGGGCCATCGGCGCCAAAGCCGCCTTTACGTAAACCTCGGCGTTATTATATTTAGCCGCGCATCCGATTCCGCGAATAACCGGATTAAAATTGTACTCGCAGCGCCTTCGGACCGGCCATTATTTCACTTGCTAATTTCATATGCGAGAGCAAGCTCTTTGCGCGAGAGGTTTTATTGTTCTCGGCGAGTGCGTCGCATATAGAATCGTTCGCCGAGCTACTCACCGGCGCGAGCTATCGATAAATAAGCCCGCTCCCCGATAGCGCGCACCCATTATTGTTATTGAGATTCACGCGTCGCGTTAAATTAAATGAATATTACAGTTAATTCGTCCGAGCGGAGTGCGCCTGGAATATAAGCAGCAGCCCTAGCTGGCCGCCCGTAGGTCTGCTTGCCGGCCGATTTTTCCGGTGAGGCGGGTATTCAAATGCGAACCGAAGAGCGCCCTACTCCTAATAAACAAATACTTGTTTCTCGCGTCCTTTCTGCGCCGCTGTATACGCCGAGTCGCGTTTGCGCGCCACCGGACAAACAGAAAGAGAGAATTGATGTCTGGCTTTGATAGAAGGTCCTTCGTGCAGCAGCAGCAGCAGCAGCAGCGCCAGCAGTGCTCCCCTCTGCGCCCGTCTACGCATTCGCGTCGACCTTGGAATACGTAATATGCCCATCGCGACGGCTGCATCTAGTGCCCGAGGTGTGTGCCTTCGCGGAATCTCAACTCCTTAGCATGAATCGTTAGTCGCCGTTGGCTCTCATTGTTCGCATTTTTCAACGCTTTAATTAAGAAAACGCGAAAGAAGCTCCGCGCTCTCGCCCGTCGCGGCCCGCATTGTTGCTAGTTGCGACGAGCGCCAATTAACTAATCACGTGCTTTCTTGATAATTAATATGGGCAGTTTGTAGGAGCGAGCGATTTGCGAAAAACGGCGCGCTACAATAGTGATTGTTCGACGTTGACGCTAAATGGCGTGCGCGAAAATGAATGGCCGATGAATAAATAAGCCCAAGATGAATGCACTCCGCGCGCTTATGACACGCAAAGCTCGTTACCCACAATTTAGCCCGTGCGCGCACGGGCCGCCTCCCCAGCTGATTAATAGTCATTTGTTCATTGTGCATCTCGCGAGGGTGCACGCGCGCGTGTATTCCACTTGTGCGCGAGTGTTTTTTTGGACGGAAAGCTCATTTCCGGCAAAGATACAGAGAGAAAAAGCCCCCGAGGGCCACGTGACACTGCGCAATTAGCCACGCTCTCGCCCTCGCCGCTATTTTCGTAAAGCTCTCTCTTTCTTGCCTAGTTTACTTCTTGCGCTGCAGGCTTGTCCTGATTAGCTGGCCGACGACGCGTGCTTTGATAAAAACCAGAAGCCCGCAGTCGAACAAAACTGTCACGCCTACTTCTTAAAAGTACGAGCGCACGTGCTGCTGCTGTCTGCCTGCCTGCCTGCCTGCGACGCATGGCGTGACGAGATGCAGCGTAGTGTACCGGATTATCGGCTCTACGCCTGCCAGCACTGCACTTTTTTCTGTGTCGCTGCGCTTTCCTCGTTATTTCGTGCGCGTGGAAGGCTGATTTTTTACCAACCAATAGGGAAACGACGGGATTGAGATATCCTTGTAGATTTAAAACATTTTTTTGCCGCTAGTTTGTTTTCGTTTCTGTTTTACGTCGTCAGTCTCGCGGAGATCGATTAATCAACTTTTTTTTTTCATCTATCAACTCACAATCAGAATTTTAATGCTGAACAATTTTTAATGTATGCTCGAGGTGCAAAGTAGCGGCAGTTGTCAAATGTGCCTCGATGCTAATTAAATCTCACGGTTACGTGGCAATAAACGTTTGCCGAATTGCCAAGATAATTTTTTTTCGTAAGAACCGAAGAAGGGACCGAGAATCTTGTTTAAAACGTATTTCTGCACCGCTGTGTGATTAATAAAATCCAGAGACTGGCGGAGATAGTTCTACAAGTCGGAACTCTAGGTTCGATCAGGGCCTCCCTCTGTTTCTCTCGAATATTCGTAGACGGGTAATTGCGGCTATAAATTCAAGATTAATCGAGCCCAAGGCTCGCTCTCTGTCGTTGCCTCCTCGTCCCTTTTTTTCTCTCTCGCCCTCTCATCGTGAAATCCATTTCACATAATAAATCAATCCGAAAAGTTCGCCTCCTGCCGATAAGCGCGGCCACCTCGCCGGATACATACACACACATATATATATTTGCTCCTTCGACTCGCTGCTGCGCTATCTGTCCGAGTATGTGTGGGTAAATATGAGTTTGGCTATGCGGTACTCTCTTGACAGCCGAGATCCTTCCTTTCTTGCATTCCAATTGATTAAAAATAACGTTTTTTTTTCATTCGTTCATTTGTTTTTGTCTGCCTGGATTTAATAAGCAGTTCAATATTTCACGGGGCAAGAAAATATTTGCTGAAGCTGAAAACATCGAGATCAAGAAGCGGATTGTCGGCATGTTCAGGACTTGATGAAAACACTAATAACTTGGGACATTTAATCCGGCAGAGTGAAAAAAGACGAAAGAGAAGAGCTGTGCGAAATGAAAGGTGGGCGCGCAGGAAAACAGAGAAGAGAACCCAAGAATGGCGAGTGTATGTGCGTGTATGTGCGCTCAAGTGAATGAGAAATAAAGAAGAGGAAAAAAAAGTTGTGAAAAGGAATCGGCAGAGGAGCATAGGGTTTATGTTAAGCAAGCGAGCGAACGAAACACGAGGGCTGCGAAAGAGAAGCTGCATGTAAAAGAGAAGTGAGCTGCCGCGGATTTTCGTTTCTCAGCGATACGCCGATTCGATTTAGCGCAGCAGCTCAGAAAGTACCTATCTTCGTCTACTTGTCTCTCTCTCTCTCTCTCTCTCTCTCTCTCCCCGTGTCGCTTTGCTCTATCAGGCGAATTGTCGATACAGATATACGCACAAGTACATAAGAGGCAAGTGCGCACACGCACAGGCTACAATTCAAGGTGTACAATCTCGCAGCGATTTAGGTCTCTTAATTGTAGCTGCGAGAATATAGCGAGCCGATTGCGCATACAGAATAACCGACAGGAAGGCAGAGAAGCGTATCGAGGCGAGGTAAATATATGCGCGCACTGCAGGCGCGCATTTACTTGGCGCTGTATTATGCATGCACAGCCGGATGTGCGTCAAAGCTTATACTAGCTACGCTAGTCCAAGTCCTTGCTTGTTTAGCGTTCGACGCTATCAAGTGAGACCAAAGAACGGAGCGCTCCTTAAGAATCGTGCATCAGCGAGGAGGCGAGCAACTCGGACTGGAGCGGTGGCGGGCGCAGGTATAAGCACAGTCGAATCGGCGCGAAAGTCGCCAACACGGAGATATAGAGAGAGCGAGCTCATTTATCATTGGCCAGGGCCACATAAAGCATTTCGAGAGCGCGCGAAAGAGCACACGCCTTGCGTAAGTGTGTTTGGCCCTCGAGCTCGGGCTCGCGTGAAAGTAGCTCTTCTCTTCGTATCAAGCTAAAAGCTCAAGCCTCCGCTCTTCTTCTCGATCCCTCATTTTAATGAATATTCTCTCTCTCTCTTTGTCTGACTTTTTGGATAATTCGCCCAAATTTGCCCAACTCAGCCCGCGAGCGCCAACAATACTGTGTGCCTTTTTTTACTCTTACTTTAGCGTAACGCACGTGCAGAGAGGAAGCAAGCCGGAGATGGATTATTG